>NC_050573.1:23284080-23584080 GCF_011100635.1 Trichosurus vulpecula | reverse complement strand
CCACTTGGTTTTAGCTGTGTCCACTTGTTTGTGCTTTTCAGCTGAGCCCTCTCCTAGAGAACTACATTCAAGTGGGAGGCCTTTGGGGGGGCTTTTCAGACAGTTCTTGAGCAGATGTCCCATTGCTGTGGAAGCCTTCAGGTCGGGCCTCTGCCTCTGTTATTCCTCCTCTCACAGTCTCAGTGCTTTGACTGGCATAGTCTTTTCTGACTACTTGCCCTCATACCAGTCCAAAGGTACTTGGGGTGGGAGGAACAGGAGAGCAGGTCAGGGCAGGGCTTTGGCCTAGGGATGGGTGGGTCATGAGGCCAGATACTAGAGTCAATTTCCTGGAGAACCCTGCTTTGTGTTTGGTTCCCAGGAGCCTTGGTTAGGCTTGGTGTCTTCTCCTGGAGTCAGATTGAGGTCTCAGCCTCTCCAAAGGGAAATTCCCAGGCAGGACTCCTCTCTTCAAACTGGCAGTGCCTTCCTGTCCTCATTTTGGGGGAGCTTTAAACCCATGGCCAATTTGGCTTCTGCCGCCTTATGTGCTCATTTCATCTCATTAGATAGAATATGTCGATTTTCTTTGTGGGGTAATAGTTTACTCTCAGGCTCGAGCAGCCTCTTGCTACCCAGTCTTTCCCCCACTGTATTATTTTGAAAACTTCTGAACTTCTCAAAGAGGTTTATACTTTGACAATGGTGTTTCCAGTTTATCTGATCTGAATCTAGACTTAAAATAGTATTAATCCAGGTTCCCGGAACCCATTGTGGTCATCAAGTGAGCTATGCTTAGATGCCAGCACCATCTTAAAAGAAAGGGATTTAGTCTATATAGTGTGGCTTGGAGCGTTGGAGGAGAATGGACACTGACTGTCCATATGGAGTGACCTCTGAACTTAAGAAACTTCTCAACTTGATTTTCCACTAAAATTAATGGAACCTTCCCTAGCTGTCAGACCAAAGTAAAGGTTATGGCCCTTGTAATTATTGGACAGAGAGTATGAGGTTTGCGGGGGAGGATGGAACAGGTTAGATTGGCCTCTCAGATATGGCCTTAACACATCTCTCTGGGTACCCCTGTCTTCAGACTTTTGTCCATTGATCGGTTCCTCTCTTTAGCTGCAAGCAATCAGATGGTTGTTTGGGTAGTTTTATGGTGCTCCACCAAACATCATGGATTTTTACCAAGCAGGTTGTCACTGCTGGTCACCATTAGCACTAGTCTGAAGCTGTCTGGTGGAAGTCCCCAGAGAAAGCCCCAAGAGCCACTAACACTGGGGCACAACAGTGCACCCTGATACCGCTCAGAGGGTCTTCCTGGACAGGCAGGACTGCTATTCTGCTTGGATGTCCCTGCCTCTTTGCCAGAGCCCCTCCGGTCATTATGTGGTTACTGGGATGGCTCCTAAACCCTGGGTGGTAGAGATGGGTCAAGACTGTCTTTCCTGGGGCTGCCCATGCCCATTCCCTGTGCCTTGACTACATTCCCTGCCCCAAAGGCTCCCTTGCCTGGAGGCTGGGCTTGAGAGCTGAGTGAGAAGGGGCCATCCACCTGCTATCAGAGACAGATCCTGAGATGAGAGCTGAGCAGAAATCCTGGTGCCTTAACCTGTGGCTTTGCCCCAATGCTGGCGGGGCAGCATTCTGGCTGTGGTTTCTTCCCTTTTTTTCATGGGCAGATGTTACTTCTGCCTTATGACCTTTGGTTTTCCATTTTAGCTGTGCCCATGGGCTGCAGACCCAGACTGGTCTCTTCTCCCAGCAGAGTGCTCACAGGAGTGATCTTTGGGAGCTATGCATATCACCACTTGGAACACCCTCTTTTAGCCATACAGTTTGTCCCCAGGGCTCTGCACTCCATCACAATTGCTTGGATAGATGGGTCAGAACAGACTGGGTTTTGTTTTAGAATGGACTTCTTTTCTCATTGATCTGTCCCTGTGCAGTGTTCACTTTTCCTCGGGAACAGGAGACTGGAGAGGACAGTGTTTGAGGCTGTGGGCTGGATTGGCTGCCATGTCCCCTGGAACTCCATTGGACTTATTAGAGACTCTGGGAACCCCGTAAGTGAAGTAGGAAGTTATTCCTCATTGATAAGGAACCAGTGTTGTTGGTGTCCGCTTTCTGGCTTGTATCCTTAGGTGGTCAAGAGATGTAGGAAACTTGGCGACTGTGAGCTCTGACGTGAGGGTCAGTTTAGAAGCTATAGCTGGAGTGAGATGAGATGAGGACATCCCAGTTCTCTATTAAGTAGTAAAGCCAGACACCAAGTTCCTAAGGTTTTGAGACTAGCACTTGGCCTCTCAGTGGTAAGAATGGAAAAGCAGAGACCTTTGGGGGCGGGGCCCACCGCCTCTGAGGGCTAGTTCCTGAGATACATTGCATTCCAGGAGACTGAGCTGGCATCATGTGGGTCTCTGTCCTTTCCCTCCTGTCCATTGTATTTCACCTTAGAGCATTACACCAGCCAGTCCTTTACTACAGAGCCTAGGGCCTTCTCCAGAGAAGATCCTCCTTGTTAAGTGAAACATCTTGAAGGGTAAGTCGAGAACAGATGAAGTTAGATTGGGGCCAGAGTTGGGTGACTTGCCCTCACCTCATAGCTTGAAGCTAGTGATCTTTTGGGAATAGTGCAGGGACACGTGCCTCCTGAGAGACACAGTCTCTCAGCCTTTGTTATCAGATGATAGTGTTGGTGTTTTGGAACTTCTCAAGCAGCCCTTGGTTGGGTCCAGACAGTTTTCACTTGCTGAAGAACATGTACAAGAGATAGTACTTTTTGATATCATAGCTGTGACCAGCACACCAGGGAGGTAGGTCACTTAGAAGCCTCATAGGTGATATCCCCCTCTCTTTGGGGGTCAGCCCACCCAGGGATTGGGGCAGAGTGCTCAGAAGGCAGTTCAGCATGTGCTCTTGCACTGGTTACCAATATTCTCAAATGCAGAAATTACCTCCTGGGAAGTGTGAGCCCAGTGAGCCTGAGGCACTCCATTGCTGCCATCTCTGTCATTCATTTCTTTTGTACAAGAAGGATCTGGTGGTTGGTGAATTTTTCCCTTTTGTTTTCCAAAGGATCATGTAAATTTATTGAAGTTGTAAAATTCTATTTTTTCCATGTAAATCTATTTTCACAGAATGTAAGAAGCATCAGTGACCTGGTCTATACCTCTCCTTTTCTTCCCTGCTCTCTCCACTTGAGACCTTTATTCCATTGTAATGTCTCTGTGTCCAAAGTGAACTAGGTGACTTATTTGTATAAAATGTTATTTTGTCACAATCTATAGGAATAAAAGGGCATTTTCACAGCATGTGTCAGGAGTACTGTTTCTCACCTTCCTGTGGTCTCTCTATTAAGGGGCCAGCATAATCTTGACTCGTGATGGTTTAGCAGCTCAGAGATGAACATGGTTGGCCATGGCTTTATTTGTGATCATGTTTCTGGGAAGAGGCTTTTGGAAAAAGTTATACAAGTAAACATAATTACAATTTGATTCTGCATGACACAACTCTTAACCATTTTTAGAAGTTCCATTGCCAAATCCGTTATCTCCTCCTCCTGATAGAAAGGGGAAATACTGGTCTTGAGGTAAGAAGACCTAGGTTCTAGTCCTAACTCTACCATCTAATATCTGGGTGCTTCTGGGCAAGTAACTTGACATCCCTGAGCTTCAGGACTCATTTTAGCCCTGCCCTGGTCAGACCACGTTTGTGTTGGATCTGTTTTTTGTACCATTTCTGAAGGGGCAACATTGACTACTGCCCTAAGGGTCAGCAGGATGGCAAGCATACTTGGAGACCATGCCAAATGCAGATCAGTTCAAGAAACCAGGAGTGTTTAGTCTGGAGAAGAGACGAAGGGGGAGCATGTTGGCTGTTGTACCCATCCCAGGAGGGCAGACCTAGGAGTAGTGCATGGAAATGTCTACGAGGCAAGTTTTGGCTTAGCCCAAGGGAAAATTTGCTTTTATTTCCCCATGGAGATTTCCTAAAAGGATGGCTGCTTGTGTGCATGTGGTAGAAGGCACCCTGTTCAGGCCCTGGCAGGACTGGAGATTAATAACATCCACTGGTACCCTGAGGAACTAACAAGCTTGGGAGGGCACCTTCTGCTGGGCTGATAACTTAAGCCAAAGACAGACATCTGGGAGCTTTGGACACGGGCTCTTCTACTATTGAGTCACCACTACCATCGCACGCTTAACCTTAGTCCCAGCGTCAGAGTTAGTGCGGTGCGTCCTGGGAGCCTCTTAACATTCAGAACTACTGGAAGTTAGCCCTTCAGTTATGAACACCTGGTTAACGAGCAGCAGTCATTTAGGCACCTCTGTGGAGACCTTTGCAACTTTAGATTCCAAGCCATGAGTGCCACCAAGTAGGCCCAGCACTGGCACGGCTGGTATAGTGTGTCACACTCAAGTGCCCACTTCCACCTGGCTGTTCAGAGTCCTGCTGGGTCACCTCATCCAATATGCCCCCAGTTCCACAACTGTCCTTCCCCTCACCAAGACCCTAGTCCATATATTCACTGGAGGAAAAATGAACTTAAAATGTACACTCCTGTTACAGAACTGGAGTTTGTAAAGGACCTCAGAAGCCTCTGATCCAGCCTCTCCCTATAATATAGGAAGGCAGAAGCCACTACTTTTGAGGACTTCCCATTCTGACTTGAGGCAGCTTTTGTGCAGAAGTTTTCTTTAGGCTAGATGTAAATTTGCCTCTTTTTCACTCACTGCTTCCAGTTCTACCCTCATTGGTCACTGAGACTTAGCACTGGGAAAGAAATAGCACAAAGAAAAAGAAAAATAGACCTTGATCCCCAAAAGTTTGATATTCTATGAGAACACAGAGGTATTTAAATATCTCCACAGGTATATCCATGGATGTGTAGATACATATGTATCTCAATAGGTATGTACATACATATTTTTTGTGGGGCTTAGCGAGCAGTTTGAGAACACTGATGATGATACATCTGGAAAGGCCTGAGCTGTGTTTTGAAGGAAGTAGAGGTGGGGAAGAAGAGCATTCTAGGCATGCCTTTGCAAAGATAAGGAGGCAGGAGATGGGCTATGTACTGAGTACATAGTACAGTCAGTTTGGCTAAATGTGCGTATGAGGGAGAAGAGTGAGAAATTAGTCTCAAAAGGTTGGAGCCAGATTTCCAAGGGCTTTTAAATGTAATGCTATTGACATTTGCCCTCGGGGCAATAGGAACCCTGAAGCTTCTTGGACAGATGAGGGACATGGTCGTATCTGTGCTTTAAGAAATGTCAGCTTGGAAACTGAAGCATGAATTGGTTAGGGGAGATAGGAGGCGAGGGGACCAATGAGAAGACGTGCAATAGTCCAAGTGAGAGATGAGGGACCGAGTTAGGGTATGACAACTGTCAGGCAGACAACTGTTAAAGATGATCTGGAGTTGGACAGCACTTGGCAACTCCTTGGATGTGGGGGATGAGTGAGAGAGAGAGAGAGAAGGATCCAGGATGACTGGGATTTTGAACATGGATGTGCTTGTCAGCATTTAGAAAGTTAGGAAAAGGGATTTTATTTGAGGTAGAGGGGGGAGAAGATGAGTCCTGTTCTGGATGTAATGAATTTGAGATGTCTCCAGGGCATACGAGGTGGAGATATCCATTATGCACCTTCAGATGTGGGCTTAGAGATCAAGAGAGATAAAGGCTGGTTGTGCAGACTTGGGAGGCATCTAACTAAAAAGCTGAAACAATTTTTGTAAAGTAGCAAGATACAAAATAGGCCAACATACATCAGTATTCCTATATATCCCTAACAAAACCTTGTAAGAAGAGAAGGTAAGAGATACCCCATTTAAAATCAACTCCAGACAGTATAAAATACCTGGAAGTATACCTGCCAAAACAAACACAGAAAGTATATGAATAAATTTATAAAAAACTTTTTAAACATAAAATCAGATTTAAATAATTAGAGAATATTAATTGGTCATGGGTAGGCAGGGCCAATATAATAAAAATGACAATTTTACCTAAATTCATCTATACAATACCAGCCCAATTACAAAAAAAAATTATTTTACTGAGTTAGAAAAAAACAATTCATTTGGGAGAACCAAAGGTCAACAATATTAAAGGAACTAATGAAAAAAAGCGTAAAGGAAGGACATTTAGCAGTACCAGATCTTAAACTATATTATAAGGTAGTAGTTATCAAAACTATCTGGTACTGGCTAAGAAATAGAAAGGTAGTGAAATGGAGTAGACGTACAATTTACAGCAGCAAGTGACTGTAGCAAGTAACTTTGTGTTTGACAAGTGTAAAGACAGTGTAAAGTTTTGGGGATAAGAATTATTTGATAAAAATTTTTGGGAAAGCTAGAAAGCTGTTTGGCAGAAATTGGACCTAGATCAATATCTTACACTATTTACCAAGATGAGGTCAAAATGCACATATGACCTAGATATGAAGGGAGATATTACAACACAATTTGAAGAAAGTGGAACGTGTTACTTATTACGTGTTACTTATAAGACTTAAAACAATTTGTGAATAAACAAAAGAGCTTTAGGATGTGTAAAATAGATAATTTCAGTAACATTAAAAAAGTTTTGTACAAATAAAACCAATGTAGTTAAGATTAGAAGGAAAACAAAATTGGGGGCGGGACTTATAGACAGTCTTTCAGATCTCAAATATATAAAGAACTTTGTCAAATCTGTAGGAATATGAGTCATTTCTCAGTTGATAAATGGTCATCAAAGGATTGGAAAACAGGGTTTTCCAATGAAGAAATCAAGACAATTTATAGTCATGAAAAAAATGCTCTAAATCATTATTGCATAGGGAAATGCAAATTAAAACTTGAGATATAATTTCACACCTATCAGATTGACTTAAATGATAGGAAAATCCACAAATATTGGAGGCAATGTGCAAAATTGTAATACTAATTCACCATTGGTGGAACTGTGAACTGATCCAACCATTTTGGAGAGCAATTTGTTGTTTTTTTTTTTAATTTACTTATTTATTCTTAGTTTACAGCACTCAGTTCATGAGTTTTTGAGTTCCAAATATTCTCCACTTCCCTCTCCTCTCACTTCTCCCCTCCCCCACTCAAGATGGCATGGTTGGAGAGCAATTTGGAATTACACCTAAAACTGCCTATACTCTTTGACCCTGAATACCACTTATAGGCTTGTTTCCTAAGATGATTAAAGAAAAAAGAAAAGAACCTATATGTTCTGAAATATTTATAGCAGCTCACTTTGTGGCTGCAAAGAACTGGAAATTGAGGGGATGCCCATCAATTGGGGAATTGTGGAAATTGTTGCAAGTTGTGGTATATGGTTGTAATGGATTACTACTGTGCTATAAGAAATGATGAGTTTGGTGATTTTAGAAAAACCTGGAAAGACTTGCATGAAATAATGAAGAACAAAATTAGCAGAAACAAGAGAACATTATATACAGTAATAGCAACATTGTTTTAAGAACAACTTTAGTGACCAAATAATTTTGAGTAATATAAATACCCAGATTAGCTATAAAGGACCTATGAAGGAAGATGCTATCTGCATCCAGAGAAAGAACTGAAAATAGAAGTACGTATAGCATGGTTTTACATATATACATATTTGTGTCCAATGGTAGTCATCTCTATGGAGGGGAGGGGGAGAGGGAGGAGGAAAAAAGTTACATGATAATTTTATTATAAATTTAAAAGGAAAGGCAAGTTGTACATAAAAGATTTGCAGTTTCATGTGTAATCCTTTTTTTTCCTATTGCACTTTGTTATGGAAATGTTTGTTTTATTTCTTAAGTTTGGAATAAATTTTTTTTTTTAAAAACTGGGGAAAAAAAGATTTGGGAGGCATCTGGCATTCCGTGGGAACTGTGAAATCATGCCTATGTTAGCAGTTAAATCAATGATTTTTAGAAACTTTCTATCAAGTTTAGGGGTTGGAATCTAGATTACCCAATTAGGACCTTGTCTCCAACGTAATGATCCGTTTTGAAACGAGAGGGGGAAGGGCAGTATCTCGTAGGTAGCTTTCCACTCCTAATTACAGGCATTTCAGGAGGAGAGGGTTTGCTAGCCCTGAGAGCAAAGAGTCACTGACGCCTGGTAGGATAACCAATAGCGTACCTCTGCCCCCCCACCCCCCACTCTGGGTAGGATATCGATTTCTCAAAAGCCCTTTAAATTACTGACAAGTTATACTTCTTCTAAGTAGTTGGGTTCCCCGCCCCAGGTTCCTAGTTAATTCCTAGTTAATTCCTAGTTAATAATCAATGAACATTTGTTAGGTGCCTTCAGTGTGTCAATGTGTCTGGCACTGTGCTAAGCCCTGGGGATAGAAATAATAAAAGAAAGTTCCTGCCCCTGTCTAGTGGGTGAAAACAACACAAAAGCTGAAAAGCCAACGTGGGGTTCGAGGAGGACTGTGAGTTGGGGGTGTGATGGAGAAGTCAAGGAAATCCTAAGTGGGTGCAGCCAGGTGGGAAATGCATCTCTCATTCCTTCAACCAATCCTCATATCCAAGTAGAAGCTGTATCACATGAAGAAATGGATAGAGTCCTAGATGTGAAAGGAGCAAGGCTTGGGTTTGAATCTCACCTCAAAATGACAGTGGACAATTTAATTTCATGGAATAGATTGTTGTTTAGTCGGGTCCAGACTCTACCTGTTTTGGGGTTTTCTTGGAGGATACTAGCCATTTCCTTCTCCAGCTCATTTTACAGCTGAGGGAACTGAGTCCAACAGGGTTAAGTGACTTGCCCAGGGTCACACACCTAGTAAGTGTTTGAGGCCAAATTTGAACTCAGGAAACTGAATCTTCCCAACCTGAGGCCTGGTACTCTATCCACCTCACCGTCTACTTACCCAAGCATTTATTAAGTGCCTGCTATGTGCTGGGCACTGTGCTAAGCACTTTACAAAAATCTTATTTGATTCTAACAACAATCTTGGAAGGTACAGTTAAAGAAACTGAGGCAGAGTAAGTGACTTGCCTAGGGTCACAAAGCTAGTTAATGCTGGAGGCTGGAACTGGAGATGGGGTGAGATTAGATTGCCACCTCTTAGGAGGCTATCTAATAATATATACAAAATGCTTTGTAAATCTCAAAGCCTAGATAAATGTTTCCTATTATTACAGCTGTTATCTATACAATGCCAACACTTCATTAAAGAAGGTCGCTTTGCCAATCGTGAAGCACCACGTGAAGAAGAACAATTAGTTCGGCCAGGGAGATGCGGTCCGGGGCCTTCGTGTCCATCTAGGACAGTTAGCCGCCCCGGCGGACCCGCCCCTTCTCCCAACGGCAGAGCGCTTCTGCCCACTGCGGTCCAGCGCTCGCTCACTTTTAGGGGTGGGGGTGGGGGTGGAGATTGGCGCGAAGAGCGCCTTACGGCTCCGCCTCCAAAGAGAACACCTCCCTCCGCTGCGGGGCGGGACCTGCCTGTAGCCGTTATGGGGGTGGAGTCTGCCGCTGGGGGCGGGACCGGACTCTCGGTGGCCCCGCCCAGTCCCGAGGGGGCGGGGCCTGTTACTTAGGCAGCTTCGTGTCCGGCGCGTGGGGGCGGAGCCTGGTTCTCCACCTCCCTAGCCGCGGCTCGAAGGGGCGGGGCCTGCCGTAAGTCGCTCCGGGCCTCTAAAGGGAAGGTGGCGGGCGGTGGGGGCGGGGCCCGGCGCGCGGTCTCCCGGGGTTCCTCGGGGGCGGGGCCTGGAAGTCATCACCTTCGTGGTGGCGGAGGAGAGCTGGGACCAGCGCTGCTGACTGACGGACTGACGGGCTGACGGACCGACGGATGACCATGGCTGTCTCCCTGCTGGTCCGCAGCTGCGGCCGGGTACGCCGAGGTGAGTGCGGTCCAGGGCGGGTCCGAGCGGGGGCGGCTCGGGGCGGGGTCTCTCCGGCGCGACCTTTGCCCCACTTTGGGCCCGGCCGCGCAGCCTCCCCTCGTCTCCTTCCCCCTGGTCCCCCGGCCCACCGGGAGATCCAGCCCGGGACACACTCGGACCCCGTGCCGCTTCCCCTTCCCTCCTGGGGGCTCCTAGAGCACCCGGACCCTCGGACCGCAGGACCCCGTGAGCCCTTGCTCCGCCCCTCCCCCCCGCCAAGACGGCCCCCACGGCTCACCCCCTCCTCCCGGAGAGGGCCCCCCTGTATCCCCGCCGGAGCCCTCCTGACAGCTGCCCTCCCCCGAACACTTTTCATCCCTTCTTTCCACCAAGACGTCCCCTCCCCCCAAACCACCGCCTCCTTAGGCCATTAGCCCCGTCCCACCCGGGAACTGTCCACCAGGAAACCTCCCCCAACACTGGAGTGGTCAGTGCAGTAAAACTTGTAAGAGCAGATTAATGCAGAGCCTTGTCCTAGGGCCTGGGACCACAAAAACGGGGGCGGCCCCACTGGGACCCTGGCAAGATACCACGGCTAAGCCCCTACCGGGCCACTGGAGGAGGGGGAGGATTCCCTGAGCTGAAATTTAAAGGGGGACGAGGATGTTGCCAGGTGTGGGTCTTAGGACCCTAGACTGACAACTGGGAAGGATCTGGGAGGTTGTGGAGACCAGGTATCCAACACTGGGCCCTTTGTAGCCCATGACGTGCCCAGGTAGGATCTGAACCAAATGAAACAGTGCTTGAGAAATAGCTAAGTACATAAAACACTATAAAATATGGATACTCTTACATTTCCAAACTAAGTCAGCCTGTGACCCACAGGGCCGCACGTACAGGTTAGTGGTCCCTGTTTCATTTGAGTTTGACACCCCCGATCCAGTCCATCCCCTCATATTACAGATGAGGAAACTGAAGCCCAGAGAGGTTAAGTGGTTTGCTTAAGGTCACACAGGTAGTAAGCGACAGAACTAGGATTTGAACTAAGATCCTTTGACTCTAGATCCAGAAGGAAAAACAAACTAGTCTTGAGGGACATTGAATATGATTACAGAGGAGCGACTGATGGAATGTCAAATGATGGAAACAAGTTTGTGGAAGAATTGAAATGAGGCTGTTTGCATTTTATCGGTCAATAAACATTCATTAAGCACCTATTAGGTGTTGTGCTAAATGCTGGGGTTACAAATTCAAATAAAAACAAAGACAGTCCCCGTTGCACCTGGAGCTTACAGTCTAACTGGGGAAGACCATATACAAAGGAAGCCAAGGGGATACGGGGCAGAAGAGGTACCTAGTGTGGGGTCATGATGGGAATCTGTGGACATCCAAAAGCAGTGGAGCTGGTGAAAGTGGGGAGAAGATTGGACCAAGCCCACTGCCCTGCCCTCCAGCCAGAGGGTTCGATCAAAGGGATCAAGGGACGGTTGATCGATCTTGTAGCATAATGAGATTTCCTAATCATTAGTTTCCTAGGGAAGGTGGGCTTGGTAGAGAGTCCAGAGAAGTCCATAAGGAAGAGAGCTGGTGGGAAATAGGGAGGAGGGTCAGAGCTAGAGTGGTGGGGATGGGAATAGAGAAATAACCTTTGGGGAAACAAGTTTGTTAATTGATTTATTATGGCAGAGGATAAGGAGAAACCAGAGGTGAGGATAATTCTGCGCTTACCAGTATGATTAATCTGGGAGGATGATGGTGCTCTCAGCATTAATTGAGATGTTTAGAGGGAGGGATGAGTTCACCAAGAAAGTAGAGCCTAGGACAGAGCCTTGGAAATTTTTTGCCTTTGTTATGTAACATGTTGGAGAGACTTTGGAGTCAGAGGCCATCTCATCAGATCTCAACTCCAATATTTCCTGGGGCCTTTGCTACTCATCTGTAAGCAGAGAGGTAGGACAGGTGCGCCCCCTCAGGTCCCTGCCACATCCGTGTCTCTGCTCCTGTGACCTTTGCATCTCTTCTGGACAGCTCTCTGTTCCCGGGGCTGGAGGCAGCTGCACACCATTTACCAATCTGTAGAGCTGCCTGAGACACACCTAATGCTTCGCCAAACCTGCCAGGATTTTGCTGAGAAGGAACTGGCCCCTGTTGCTGGACAGCTGGATAAGGAGCACTGCTTCCCTGGTGCTCAGGTAAGTGCCTTGCTTCTTTTCTCACTTTAGTAAAGTGAGGGCATCAGTGGCCTGGACAGAGGCTAAAGGAACATGGATATTAGGGGAAACAGGTCCCCAGAATCCTTATCTAAAAAGTGACTGACAGGATGATATGCAGGTATGTCCCCTCAAGGCTGAGAAAGAAAAGTGGTGAAGTGGTTTTGACCTCAGTCTACTTCCACTGCTCCTTGGGAAGTTTTCCGACTCAAAGACCTTTAAGGCCTTTAAACCACATCTAAGCTGTACTCCCTTCCAGGGACTTGTCACAAAATCTCAGGGTTAGAAGGGATTTCAGAAGCCATGCCAGGTAACCTGTACCTGAAAGGGCTTGCCTGTTACTGTGTCATCCAGCCACTGCTGAAAACCCATGGAGAGGGAACCTTCCAGTCTGACTTTGGGTTGGAAGGTTTTCCTTACATTGACCCTAAATCTATCTCTCTGAAGCTTCCACCCATTTCTTCCACCTCAGCACTTTGGGGCCAAGCAGTACACATCAGACCTCTCACATGAAGGCCTTTTAGGTATCCTAAGAGACTTATAGTATCTTCCTGATCACTGTCTTGTCCAGGTCAAATATCCCCAAGCTCTTCGTCCAGTCCTTGTATGTCATGGTCATCATCACTACCTTCTGGTTGCCCTCCCCTAGAGGTATCTCCAGCTCATAATTGTCCTTTCTAAATGTGGTGCCCAGAACTGAACAATGACTCCTGTAAAGAGACCAGCAATAGCATTAGGCTCTGTACTCTAGAAGGGAACAGTCAGGAACCCATACCTATGTTGTACAGAAAGGCAGTTGTTACTGATTGCAGTGAAACATGAGTTTTAATTCTGTAAAAGTAGTTTATAGATTTAAGTGAAAGGCAAATCACGGTTTTGTTGTTGTAACTTGGCTTTATCATAACCAAGCTAGCATGGTCTAATATATGCAGTTGTTTTCAGTTGTGTCTGACTCTTTGTTATCCCATTTGGGGTTTTCTTGGCAAAGATACTAGAGAGGTTTATCATTTCCTTCTCCAGTTCATTTTACATCTGAGGAAACTGAGGCAAATGAGGTGAAGTGACTCGCTGTCTTCCTGACTCCAGGCACTCTACCCACTGTGCCACCTAGCTGCCCCAGTACAGGGAAGCTTGGCCTCAAAGTCTAGAAGACCTGGGTTCAAGTGCCAACTCTGATGTTTATAGGCTTTGGGACCCTGGGCAAATCTCTTAATCTCTCAAGGCTCTAAGGCCTTAGAAGAACAAATCTCCTTAACAAAAGGATTTCTTCTGTAAAATTCAATAAAAAGGCCTCACCCAAGGATGTTGAGACTGCAGTTTCCTCACCCCTGTTCTAAGCAGTTCTCTCAGACTGAGAATTACCTCCACTGGTGAAATCCTGGACTCAGTCCCCACCCCTGTCTGACTATAAGGGAACAGTCATCAGAACTGCCCTTTTTGGCTTTTCTTTTCCCCATCTTACCCTTAATCAGATGGGCAGAAATGATATCTAAATGATCTAAATGATCTCTGAGGTCCCTCCCAAAGCAAACATTCCTGCACTCCTTGCATCATAATTATTTTTATAGACAGTCATATCTTCTCCCAGAAGGTAACCTTTTTGTAGGCTCTTTCATCTTTGTGTCTCCCTCTTGGCCTTACTGGTAATACTAGGTAATAGATAACCATTCCCTTTCAATAAAGGTAATTTTATTGTCTCTCTGAGAGCAAGTAAACTTTGTAGACCCAGGGATGGTAGTATCAGGGGGAGAGAGAGAGACAGACAGAGACAGATAGAAAGAGTCAGTCAAGTTAAACTTTGGGCTGCACTTCTTGTTGTAGCTATAAGTGGCTTGCGTTATAATCTGAGATTGATTTTAGATATAATCATAGATGTTAGTCACCATAATTTACTCTTTTTTGTTTTTTTCTATATATTTTATTAAATACTTCCCAATTACATGTAAGAAATTTTTTTAACATTCATTTTAAAAAATTTTGAGTTCCAAATTCTCTTCCTTTCTCCTATCCCTCTCCCCTTCTTGAGAAGGTAAGCAATTTGACATCAATTACACATGTGAAGTCACACAAAACATATTTTCATATTAACCATATTGCAAAAGAAAACACAAACAAAATAAAACAATAAAAATAGAGTTTAAAAAGTGTGCTTCGGTTTGTTTTCAGCATTCATCAGTTCTCTCTGTGGAGGTGGATAGCATTTCTCATCATGGATCCTTTGGAATTATCTTGGATCACTGTCTTTACCAGAGTAGCTAAGTCTTTCACAGTTGGTCATTGTACAGTATTACTTTTACCATGTATAATGTCTTCCTGGTTCTGCTCACTTCACTTTGCATCAGTTCACACAAGACTTCCCAGGTTTCCCAATGCTGACTGAAGCGAACAGAGCCAGGAGAACATTATGCACAGCAACAGCAACATTGTGCAACGATCAACTTTGATAGACTTAGCTCTTCTCAGCAATACAGTGATCCAAGACAATTCCAAAAGCCTCATGATGGAAAATGCAATCCACATCCAGAGAAAGAACTGGTGGAGTCTAAATGCAGATGGAAGCTTACTATTTTCACTTTCTTTGTTTTTCTTCCTTTTGTTTCTTCTTTCACAACACGACTAATGTGGAAATATGTTTTACCTGATTGTACATGTATAACCTATATCAGACTGTTAGCTGTCTTGGGGAGGGGTTAGGGAGGGAAATATGTAACTCAAAATCTTATAAAAAATGAATGTTGAAAATTGTCTTTACATATAATTGGAAAAAATAAAATATTATTTACATAAAAAAGACTTCCCAGGTTTTTCTGAAACCATCCCACCCATCATTTCTAGTCATATACCACTTGTTCAGCCATTCCCCAATTGAAGAGCATCCTCTCAATTTCCAATTTTTTGCCACCACAAAAAGAGTTGCTATAATGTATAGACAGATCCTTTTCTCTTTTCTTTGATCTCTTTGGGATACAGATATTTCCTGGTCAAAGTTTTACAGCCCTTTGCCTATAGTCCCCAGTAATTCTGAATTCTCCAGAATGGTTGGATCAGTTCACAGCTCCACCCACAGTGCATTAGTGTCTCAATTTTCCCACATCCCCTTCAGCATTTGCCATTTCCCTTTTACTCTTTAGCTTCTCCCTGCCCAAAGCTATTTCTATAAGAAAGTAACTCAATTTATAGTGTCTGAATAAGGAGTGTTCTCAGGCTAGAATCAGGCAGGTGAGTCTCTGTGGGTGAATGAGAGTAGTCCTGGAAGCTGAAGTAGATAATTAGAGCCCCAAAATTTAACAGGCAGTTCCAAGGGTATCAAAAGGAAAAAAGCCAACTATGAGACTTTTGAATGTTCTTCACTTAGCTATTTTCTTGCTGTCAACTCTGCTGCTTCTCTACCTAGTTTGTTAATTTAGAACATCATTCACTTCTTTTTCCATATTCTCTGTTATTATTCTCCCTTCTCCTTTTCTTAGCCCCAAACTTCTCCTTTTTGCTATATTTCCAGCAGAGGATTTAGAATTCAATATTAAGTATATTTGGGAGTACTTAAATTTGGTATAACCAGAAATAACCTTTGCTTTTTTCTCTAAAATGTAAATTTCTCTGTGAAAATGTATTAACTTTTAGCAACTTTCATATGGAAATAAATCTGGGCAGGGCCAAAGAGTAGTTGTTGTTGACTGGTATTGGCCAAGTTGGATCCCAATACAAAGTTCTGGATGATTCCTTCTATGGTCTACTAACTATCATGTAAGGCAGAATTTTTCTTCTGAGTTTATGTTTTGGTCTTCCTTGTCACCATAGTAACTTTCTGTGGTCAGGTTATCTTTTTTTTGTTTGCTCATTTTTCTGGCCTATTTCTTGACTTTTAACTTGATGTTAGGCTTTGCTCCTGGGGTGGAGAGAACACTATTCCAAGCTTCAGGCTTCCAGAGCTAGTTCTGGGGGTCTGTAAGTTTTCTGTTCCTTCCAGGTAGTATGATCTAGGGAGAGATGTGGTCCCTGCTCTCCCGGCCTGTGCTCTTATCTGACGTGAGAGACCACAAGCACTCTTTTCCACCTTGGACCAGGTCTTTGTTCCTCTTTGGCCATAAGCTCTGGTGTACTAGAGACTGTGACTCACATTCGCATATGGGCAATACAACAGAATCCTGCACTCAGTGTCAGCAAAGGGACCCCTGTCATCTCCTGACCAGATGTCTGGCCCCTTACCATCTGTGAGCTGAGAGCTCCTGAAGCTGCTGCTGCTGATTCATTTGCCCCCAAGGTCGTTGCTTGTTTGCTGAGGCATGGCCAGCCACAGTCTTGCCAGGGTGCTGCCCATGCTGGACTGAGTTCCACCCTCACCGTAGTGCCACAGACCTTTCCTGTTGACCTTTCAAGCTGTCTGGGCCTGGAAAATTGTTTTACCCTGTTCTTTTGTGGTTCTCCTGCTCCAGAATTTGTTTTAAGGAATGTTTTAAAGTTGTTTGGAGGGGAATTTGGGAGAGCTCAGGCGAGTCCCTGCTTTTTTTCCACCATCTTGGCCCCACCCCTCAACTTTTATACTTTTAAAAGTATTTTTCAGTTCATCATTTGATCCTCATAACTGCTGTCAGTCAAGTGGGGTGAAGGCTATCATCTTCATTTTGTAGATGGGGAAGTGACACAGAGCAGGTGAGCGACTTGCCCACCAATTGGTACCATTCCAAAATCATTTGGATATTGGGCATTATTGGAAACCATGTTGACCAAGTCATAAATTCATGCTTTTTCATCTCAGCTGGGCATTCAGTGCTGCCTAGCAATTCTGTTCAGTGAAGGTCATACTTGTACTACCCATGTCAGTCATTTCGACAAACATTAATCAAGCTCTAGCCATGTGCCAGGAATCAGTATGGATGCTGGGGATCCAGAGACAAAGGCAAAACAGTCCCTGTCATCAGTACGTTCTGTCAGGGGAAAGAACATGTACATAGGTAAATCCTTATAAAGTAGTACATGAATATGAGATAATTTGAGGGGGAAGGCATGAAGCTGGTAGGATCTGATGAGACCTCATGACTTCTCATGTGAGGAAAGTATTTTATAAGCCACAAATGTTACTTAAAGGTGAGTTATTATTCTTGCCTTTTAAACTCCTTTTTATAGACCCCCTTTCACACATCACAGCAGTTATTGTAAATATTTTTCACCACCCAAACCTACCTCTCTATGCTAGGGTCTTGCTTAACTGAGAGTCTTGCTTCTGATTTTACTGTGAAGACTGTGACCTTCTCACATGAACTCCTTCAACTTCCCTCTTCCCAACCTCAAAAAAATTTTAATTTCTTTGCCCATTTTCCCCTTCTGTCTCAAAGCAAGAAGTGGCTAATGTAAGTAAAGGACTTAGAAAACCTTAAAGCAACATAGAGATTTTAGCTATTATTTTTCTGTATCTATCTATACCCATCATCCCATCTCATTCTATGTCCTTATGACTTTACTCCATAAATCAAAACATTTTCTCTCTCTCTTTCTCCCTCCCTCCCTGTCTGTCTCTCTCTATCTCTCTCTTTCTTTCTCTTCCTCTCACTCTCCCTCACTCCCTCCCCCTCCTCCCTCCTTCCATCTCTTCCTCTACTGACTCATTCCCATATGTCCTCAAAAATGTTCACATCTCTTATATATTAGAAAAACTTCCCCTTAACCCTGTAAGCTGTCACCCTGTATCTCTCCTACTCTTAACTTCCAAACCTTCTAGAAAGAAGAGGCAACCAGAGATATAAGGGCAAAGGATGCAATAATCCCACGTGGGTAACTCACAATACAGCCTTCAGGAGGCTGCCTGTTAGACTCTACTAACTGTCACAAAAGGCACAATTTGGTAATTAGAGAAGAACAAACAAAGTGTGATGAAACTGTTCTCTATATTTACCAATGGTTTTTAAATCACCACCTCTGCTCTTTACTTAGTCTTTATCTTTCTCAACGTGTCAGCTGCCTTTGGCCCTATTATCTAGTCCCTCTGGATATTCTTTTTCTCTCTGGGTTTTTGTGATAATACATCCACACACAGAGTGTACCTTTTGTGGTCAGTTTAATTTTTCTCTGGGGAACTTTCTGACTTTCCCCAAATTTAGACTTCTTCCTGGTTCCTCTTTTTCTCACTGGTGAAATGATTAGGAGTCTGAGCAGGACTTATTCCTAGTCCCGTAAGTGTATGGGTTAGCCCTGGTCTTGCCCAGATGTCTTCATGATAGCGGTCTTCTCTGGGGTCTTATAGTACTTGATAAATAAGTTTAAAGTCAAGAGCTCAGCTCCACTCTGAGACACCACATACTAGTTGGAGAATTTTGGAAAGATGACTATGCCTACTCTTTCTGCTGGCCAAGCAACTCTCCTCCAGTTGTAGTTAAGAGAAGGGTTCTCCCCAGCCCATTCCAAGATTTCAACTCAGCTGCTAAGAACTGGGCTTTTGTCTATCACCCAAAGTTAGTAATCGACTCTGGGACCTCTGAATTTATTCCAAGTAGCTGTTGAACCAGAGTGCAGATGAGTAGTGAACATTCACAGAAGTCCTGAGGATCATGTTTCACCTGTCAGGATTCCTCCTCAGAACACGCCAACAAGGTTGAAGGGGGAAGGGACTGGTAGAGCCAGAAACCCTCAGAGGGACACTTGTTGTGGTAACAAAGAACTGGAAACTGGAAAGAAAGGAAGTGCTCATCAATTGGAGAATGTCTGAAAAAACTAGAGTAGGTGAATGTGGTGGAATATACTGTACTGTAAGAACTTGTGAGCCTGATGGATTCAGAGAAACCTAGAAGAATTTGTGCAGACTCCAGGGGTGCAGAATGAAGGGAGCCCACTCAGTGCATCCGGTTACACAATGACGTTACACAAAGTAATGTCAAGGAAAACAGCGTTGGGAGACGGAGCTGCAGCCTGTGGAAGGCTGACGAGGTGGCCTTCCCAGCTCTTGGCAAAGGTGGAGAAGGAAGTGGAGCTGCAGAGTAAGGAGCGTTTTCAGACAAAGCCAATGTGTTTGTTTAGTTTGCTTGCCTATATTTATTGGCAACAAGAGAAGCTTTCTCTTTGTGGGGCAGGTGATGAGAGTGATACCAAAATAAGAAAAGAACATCAATTAAAAATTAACAGAAGGGAGCAGAAAGATATTTAGAAGGGAACTTTGTGTCCGATTTAACCATGTTAACTTAAAAAAGATAAGCAATAAACTGTCTATGGTAGAAGCAGTTTTGTATTCAGTCCTCTTTTCTTTTTTGTCTGTTGAAATGTTCACATTTGTTAACGTTTAAGTTCATAATAAAAAAGAAATGCCTGAAATGAACATTGCCCTCATAAAGACCCAGCCTTGGAAGCCTGAGCATTGAGCTTGGCCCAGAGCCATCCTCAGCTTCCTGTCTCAGGGCATGTAGGAGGAGGAGCCTGGTGGCTTCATAAGGCAGCGCTTGTAAAGGCAGCAAGGTGGACCCGGGTGGCTGGTTCATGGCATTCCTTCCCTCCTAGGATTGAATTATTCAGGGGACCTTTTAGCAATAGTGAAAAGGACTGAGGCTTTTCTTTTCAGTAAGTCTAGAGAATGAGTAATTGTGCAGTATATTGTCATGTTTGTAACTCTGCCACAGTATTCAAAGAAGGTGCAGGCTTTGTCTGCACAAACAAAAGGCAAAGGAAAGCCCCTCCACGCTCAGGTTTTTGGGGAAAACGAGGTGCTTCCCACAACAAATGGAAGAAGAGTTTTAATGTGAAAACAAGAGGGGCTGAAGGATCCCAAAAGGCAGAGAGGAATTTTGACCTGGGGCAGGAAGTTGGAGGGCAGAAGAATGTATCAGAGAAGAGGGAGAAGGACCACTCAGATTTGGAACTAAGAAATAAATGAAAGACCCTTCCCAAGGAGAAAGGAAAGGTACCCTCTGAAGGGAAATCTGAAGAGGAAGCAGCCATTCATTCTTAAAGAAATGATGACTGAGGAGGATTGTGGGAAAATGGTGGAATTAGGCAGAAATTACTTGGCTTTTCTAGATTCCCCTCCAAATAACTTAAAACAACACCTCCAATTGAATTTTGGAGCAGAAGGAATAATAAAAAGTTGGGGCAAAGCTGTCGTCCAGCCTAAGACAATCTAGGAAGGTACTGGGAAAGATCTGACCCACAGGTGGCGTTCACACTGGAGCAAAGGGCAGGTACTGCCATGTCAGCAAGCAGCAAGCTAGGGGCCAGCTTTGTCAGCATGGCTTCTAAAACTTTTACCCCATCTGGGGGCAAACGAGACCAGGAGGTAACCAAACAACCATTCTGTTAGCTTTAGCTGCAACAGGTTGTAATAGAGAATATCCTGCTGATTCTATGTGGTCTACTGCAGATAGACCCTCGTATTCACTTAGGGACTGCCCCCCATTTGGGGGGCAGGGTTGGGCAACTGATAGGGTAAAATTGTAGAGAGGAGGGATCTGCTGGCACTGGATGAGGGGTCCAGGCACTTTGATCCAACTCAGTCCCAGGCTATGACTTCAGGTGAGGAGGAGTGAGCACACACTGGTGAGTCCAGTAGCAGAGGGGACTGGGGCCCTGTTTGAGGTTCCAGGATAGAGAGAACTGATTGTGGTCACTCCTAGGAGTCCCTGGGTTCAGTTCCGGGACAGAGGGGTGAACTGATGTTTGCTGAAGTGGTGCATTTTTAGGACCTCAGGTGGTGAGAGCACTTGCAGTGGCAGTATTTCAGGGGCCCTGGTCATGGCTTAGGGGTGGAGAGGAATACCTGAGGTCACTGATAAACCAAGGCATAAGCCAGAAGAGCAGTGACCACATCTGGCCTTTGATCATAATGCATTGGAAGAACCAAAGAGTCAGAGACCCCCAGATAGAGCTCAGAAAACAGTAACATGAGAAACCTGAAGCCTGAGAAATTATTCCCCCACACCTCAAGAGCAGAGCCTGACCCTAATATAAGGTTAACAGCCAAGAAATAGGCCATTAAAGTGAGTAAACAACAGAAAAGGAACCTGACCATAGATAGTTTCTGTGGTGATAGAAAATATGTTAAGGTTTAAACTCAGAAGAAGACAATGAAGTCAAAACAGCTACTTGTAAGCTTCAAAGAAAAATGTAAAATGGACAGAAGCCCCCCCAAAATTGTGGGAAGAGCTTAAAAAGGACTTTAAAAATCAAATAAGAAAGGAAGAGAAAGAAATGAGAAAAGAAATAAGAGTAATGCAAGAAAATTTTGGACAGTTGGAAAAAGAGGCCCGAAAACTTACTGAAGAAGATTCCTTAAAAATTAGAATTGGACAAGTGAAAGCTAATGACTCCATAAAACATCAAGAAATAATCAAACAAAATCAAAAGAATTAAAAAAAGAAGAGAATGTGAAATATCTCATTGGAAAAACAGTTGACCTAGAAAACAGATCAAGGAGAGATAATAATGTTGAATTTATCTGAAAGTCATGATTAAAAAAAAGAGTAGACATTATATTTCAAGAAATTATTAAGGAAAATTGCCCTGAAGTTTGGAACTAGAGAGTAAAATAGAAATTGAAAAAATCCACTTGTCACCACTTGAAAGAAATCCTAAAATGGAAACCCACAGAAATGTTGTAGCCAAGTTTCAAAGCTCCTGGGTCAAGGAGAAAATATTACAAGTAATTAGAAAGAAAAAGTTCAAATATTGTGGAGTTATAGTCAGGATAACACAAGATTCAGCAGTTTCTGCTTTAAAAGACTGAAGTCATGGAATATGATATTCTGAAAAGCAAAGGAGCTGGGTGTGCATCCAAGAATTACTTACCCAGCAAAGCTGAGTATAATATTGCAAGAGAAATATGAATATGTAATGAATTAAAGTACTTCCTAATATTCTTTTTTTGTAATTAAATTTTTTTGGAGGTGGGATGACAGGGCAATTGGGGTTAAGTGACTTGCCCAGGGTCACACAGCTAGTAAAGTTTGTCAAGTTTCTGAAGCTGGATTTGAACTCAGGTCCTCCTGACTCCAGGGCTGGTGCTGTACTCACTGTGCCACCTAGCTGCCCTTGACTTCCTAATATTCTTGAGGAACAGACCAAAGCTGAACAGAAAATGTGACTTTCAGATATAAGTATCAGAAGAAACATAAGAAGGTAAACGTGAAAGACTGATCATAAAGGATTTAGTAAGGTTAAACTACTTACTGTCTTATATGGAAAATGATCATTGTAATGCTTAAGAATGTTACTGTTATTTTTTTTTCTTTTTTTAAAATTTAATTTAAATTTATTTATTTAACATATTTAGTTTTCAGCATTGATTTTCAAAGAGTTTGAATTACAAATTTTCTCCCCATTTCTACCCTCCCCCCCACTCCAAGATGGCATATATTCTGGTTGCCCTGTTCCCCAGTCAGCCCTCCCCTCTATCACCCCACTCCTCTCCCATCCCCTTTTCCCTTTCTTTCTTGTAGGGCAAGATAAATTTCTACGCCCCATTGCCTGTGTATCTTGTTTTCTAGTTGCATACAAAAACTTTTTTTTTTGTTTTTGAACATTTGTTTTTAAAACTTTGAGTTCCAAATTCTCTCCCCTCTTCCCTTCCCACCCACCCTCCCTAAGAAGTCAAGCAATCAACATAGGCAACATAGGCCACATGTGTATCATTATGTATAACCCTTCCACAATACTCATGTTGTGAAAGACTGTATTTTGCTCCTTCCCAACCCATCCCGCTTTATTGAATTTTCTTCCTTGACCCTGTCCCCTTTCGAAAGTGTTTGTTTTTGATTACCTCCACCCCCATCTGCCCTCCCCTCCATCATCCCCCCCCCTTTCTTATCTTCCTCCCTCTTCTTTCCTGTGGGGTAGGATACCCAATTGGGTATGTATGGTATTCCCTCCTCAGGCCAAATCTGATGAGAGCAAGGTTCACTCATTCCCCCCTCACCTGCCCTCTCCCCTCCTCCCACAGAACTGCTTCCTCTTGCCACCTTTATGCGAGATAATCCACACCATTCTATCTCTCCCTATCTCCCTCTCTCAGTATGTTCCTCTCTCATCCCTTAATTGGATTTTATTTCTTTTAGATATCTTCCCTTCATCTTCAACTCACCCTGTGTCTGCTCTCTCTCTTTTATATATATATATATATATATATATATATATATATATATATATATATATATGTATATATATATACACATAGATATATACATACATACGCATTCACTTATATATATATAAACATATATATATATATATATGCATATTCCCTTCAGCTACCCTAATACTGAGGTCTCATGAATCATACATGTTGTCTTTCCATGTAGGAATGTAAACAAAACAGTTCAACTTTAGTAAGTCCCTTATGATTTCTTTTTCTTGATTACCTTTTCATGCTTCTCTTGATTCTTGTGTTTGAAAGTCAAATTTTCTATTCAGTTCTGGTCTTTTCACTGAGAAAGCTTGAAAGTCCTCTATTTTATTGAAAATCCATATTTTGCCTTGGAGCATGATACTCAGTTTTGCTGGGTAGGTGATTCTAGGTTTTAATCCTAGCTCCATTGACCTCTGGAATATCGTATTCCAAGCCCTTTGATCTCTTAATGTAGAAGCTGCCAGATCTTGGGTTATTCCAGATCTTGGGTTATTCTGATTGGGTTTCCACAATACTCAAATTGTTTCTTTCTGGCTGCTTGCAGTATTTTCTCCTTGATCTGGGAGCTCTGGAATTTGGCAACAATATTCCTAGGAGATTTCTTTTTGGGATCTATTTGAGGAGGCGATGGATGGATTCTTTCAATTTCTATTTTGCCCTGTGGCTCTAGAATATCAGGGCAGTTCTCCTTGATAATTTCTTGAAAGATGATATCTAGGCTCTTTTTTTGATCATGGCTTTCAGGTAGTCCAATAATTTTTAAATTATCTCTCCTGGATCTATTTTCCAGGTCAGTGGTTTTTCCAGTGAGATATTTCACATTGTCTTCCATTTTTTCATTCCTTTGGTTCTGTTTTATAATATCTTGATTTCTCATAAAGTCACTAGCTTCCACTTGCTCCAATCTAATTTTTAAAGTAGTATTTTCTTCAGTGGTCTTTTGGACCTCCTTTTCCATTTGGCTAATTCTGCCTTTCAAGGCATTCTTCTCCTCATTGACTTTTTAGGAGATCTTTTGCCACTTTGAGTTAGTCTATTTTTTAAGGTGTTGTTTTCTTCAGTGTATTTTTCAGTATTTTTTGGGTCTCCTTTAGCAAGTCATTGACTTGTTTTTCATGGTTTTCTCACATCCTTCTCATTTCTCTTCCCAATATTTCCTCTACTTCTCTAACTTGCTTTTCCAAAACCTTTTTGAGCTCTTCCATGTCCTGGGACCAGTTCATGTTTTTCTCGGAGGTTTCTGTTGTAGGCTCTTTGACTTTGTTAACTTCTTCTGTCTGTATGTTTTGGTCTTCTTCGTCACCAAAGAAAGAATGCAAAGTCTGAGACTGAATCTGGGTGCGTTTTTGCTGCCTGGCCATATTCCCAACCAACTAACTTGACCCTTGAGTTTTTCAGCGGGGTATGACTGCTTGTAGACTAAAGAGTTCTATGTTCCATGTTTGGGGGGGAGGTGCCAGCTCTGTCACACCAGCACTACTCCTTTCCCAAGAACCCCCAACCTGGACTGGGCTTAAATCTTCAACAGGCTGTGCACTCCCGCTCTGATCCACCACTTAATTCCTCCCACTAGGTGGGCCTGGGGCCGGAAGCAACAGCAGCTGTAGCTGCCCCACCTCCGCTGCCCCCGGGGCTGGAAGCTGAACCCCGAACTCCTTCCACTCCCGCAGCTTTTCCCACTAACCTTCTCTGCTGTCTTTGGTGTTTGTGGGTTGAGAAGTCTGGTAACTGCTGCAGCTCACTGATTCAGGGTGGTAGGGCCCGCTCCACCCGGCTCCTGGTCTGGTTGGTCCACGCCGCTCAGGCTGGGCTCTGCTCCACTCCATTCCCAGCTCCCAGCTCCCAGCTCCGTGTGGGATAGACCTCACCCAGAGACCATCCAGGCTGTCCTGGGCTGGAGCCCTGCTTCCCTGTTCTGTTTTGTGGGTTCTGCTATTCTAGAATTGGTTCAGAGCCATTTTTATAGGTTTTTGGAGGGACTTGGCAGGGAGGTCATGCTAGTCCCTGCTTTCCAGCTGCCATCTTGGCTGCGTCCCCCGAATGTTATCATTATTAAGGTAGCTAAAAAGAGTATACAAAGATAGAGGATTTGGATTTGAGTTGATTACAATGTGGTGATCCTAAATAATAAAACTGGCTAGGGAGAGATAAAATGGAACAAATTACTCCATGCAAAAGAGGTGTGAATAGAAGAACTTTTACAATTGAGAGAAGGATGGGGTGGGGGGTGGGAAATGTGGGAACCTTATTCTCATTGGAACTGGGTTAAAAAGGAAATAACATACATTTATTTGGATATAAAAGACTTCTTAAATGACAGTGAAATAAGAGGGCATGGGGATAGGATAAGGGAGGGACTCGTAGCATGTGGTCAGAAGTAAACTAGATTTATGAGGAGGGAGGGTGAGGATAAAAAGAGAGAAGGAGAAACTGTGTGTGTGTGAAAATGGGATGAGGGGAAATACATAACTAGTAATTATAATTTTGAATGTGAATGGGATGAACTCACCCATAAAAGGGAAATGGATAGCAGAATGGATCACAGACCAGGACCCAACAGCATGTCATTTACAAGAAACACATTTGAAAATGAGAGGCATGCATAGAGTAAAAATAAAAGTCTGGAGTAGAATTTGTTATGCTTCAGCTGATGTAAAAAAAAAAGCAGGTAATCATGATCTGGGAGAAAGTTAAAGCTAAAACAGATTTAATTAAAAGAGATAAGCAGGAAAACTATGTTGTGTTTAAAAAAAGAGTACCTTAGATAATGGAGTAATATCAGTACTAGACATCTATGCACCAAATGCAATACTATCCAGATTTATAAAGGAAAAGGTAAATGACTTATAGTTGAAAATAGAGAGCGAAACCATAATAGTGGGGGACCAACTCTTCCCCTTTTGGAACTAGATAAATCTAACCAAAAAATACATAAGAAAGAAGTAAAGAAATGCAAAGAATCTTAGATAAGCTAGCTATGCTAGACATCTGAAGAGGGAATAGAAAAGCAATATACTATTTTCTCAGTGGTATGTGGAACCTTTACAAAAATTGACCTTATATTAGGACATAAAAATCTTATAGTCAAATGTAGAAAAGCAGAAATATTAAATATGTCCTTTTTAGATCATAATGCAATAAGAATTATATTTAATAAAGGGCCATGGAAAAAATTGAACATTAATTGGAAATGAAGTAATCTAATCTTAAAGAATGAGTGGGTCAAAGATCAGATCATAGAAACACTAAATCTACTAAAGAGAATTATGAAACAACATACTAAAACTTATGGGATATAGCAAAAGCAGTAATCAGAGGAAAATGTATATTTTACATGTTTCCATCAATAAAATAGAGAAAGAGCAGATCAATGAATTGGGTATGCAGTTTAAAAAACTAAAAAAAAAAAATCAAATTAAAAATCCCCAATTAAGCACCAAATTGGAAATCCTGAAAATTAAAGGTGAAATTAAAAAAAAATGAATGTTAGAAAACCACTGATTTGTTAAATAAAACTAAGAACCGGTTTTATGAAAAAATAAAATAGATAAACCTTTGGTTAATATGATTTTAAGAAAACCAAATCAATAGTTTCAAAAATGAAAGGAGTGAATATACTATTAATGAAGATGATCTCAAAGCAATTAGGAGTTCTTTTGCCCAATTATATGCCAATAAATTTAACAGTCTAAGTAAAATGGAAGAATACTTAAAAAATATAAACTGCCCAGAGTAACAGTAGAGGAAATAGAATATCTAAATAAACCTATTTTAGAAAAAGAAATTGAGCAGGCCATAAATGAGCTTCCTAAGGAAAAGCATCAGGACCAGATGCATTTACAAGTGAATTCTACCGAACATTTAAAGATCAACTCATTCCAGTATTAAATGAATTATTTGGAATAATAGGAAAAGAAGGAGTCCTATCAGATTTCTTTTATGAAACAAATACGGTGTTGATACTTAGACCAGGAAGAGCAAAAATGGAGAAAGAATATTATAGACCAGTTTCGCTAATGAAATTGATGCAAAAATCCTAAATAAAATACAAGTTTGGACACTATAACAATACATCACAAAGATTATACATGTGGCCAAGTGTGATTTATAGAAGAATGCAGGGCTGGTTCAATATTAGGAAAACTGTTATAGCAATAACAAAGCAACAAAAATCAAATATTTGAGGAAAACTGCAGAATAGGAAAAAGAAAGTAGTGAAATCCAAAAATTCTCAGGAAACAGAACTTCAGGAAAGGAGCCAACAACAAAACTCCTGGCTGAGCTCAGATGGTTTACTTTAGTGATGCATTCTACATTATCACCAGAAGTAACAGTCATCTTTGGTCTGCACACAAATGCACAAAGTATGGGTTACAACATAAGGTTAGAAATCCTAACCCAAGGAGACAAATTTGTCTTCATAGGTAGCACTGAGATTTGGTGGGGGCAAAACCCCCGAATTGAATAGGGCTTTGGAAGGGTATATCTTCTTCCAAAGGAGGGGCAGGGGTAGAGGAGCATGGTTTGTTAAGAAGCTACACTATGTGTGAAGGTGTCTAGGAAAGGGGGAGGGAGGAGGAAGCACAAGGGATAGCTTCAGAGTATATGACCAGCCACCCATTTGGGAAGAAGAAGTGGATTAATTCAGGAAGCAGAGCACAGGGCTGGCACAGAGACTTGAGGATGTAGCGACTTTAGTGATAGAAACTTGGTGGGGTGGAGCTAAGATGGCAGCTGCAAAGCAGGGACTTGCCTAGGGCTCTCCCCCAAGACCCTCCAAACACCGATAAAAATGGCTCTGAACAAATTCTAGAACTGCAGAACCTACAAAATAGCAGAGGGAAGCAGGGATCCAGCCTAGGACAGCCTGAATGGTCACTGGGTAAGGTCTATTGCTGGGAGTGGAGGGGAGCAGAGCCCAGCGTGGGCTTCGCGAGGGCCAACCAGAGTGGGAGCCAGGAGGAACAGGCCCCAGTGCCCTGAATCAATGAGCTGTGGCAGTTACCAGACTTCTCAACCCACAAACACCAAAGACAACAGAGAAGGTTAGTGGGAAAAACTGTGGGGACAGAGTGAAAGGAATTCATGGTTCAGCCACTGCCCTGGGGGCAGCGGAGGAGGTGCAGCTACAGAACTACAGCTGCAGTTGCTTCTGGCCCCACGCCACCTGGTGGGAGGAATTAAGTGGCGGATCAGAGCGGGAGTGCAGAGCCTGCTTAGATGTGAGTCAGGTCCGGGTTGGCGGTTCTTGGGGGAGGAGAAGCACTGGTGTGGCAGAGCTTGCTGTGCAGAAATAGCTCTGAAAACAACAGCGCAGCCCCTCAAACTTGGGACAAAGTACTCTCTACTCTACAAGCAGTCATACCCCAACGAAAAACTCAAGGGTCAAGTAGTTGGCTGGGAATGTGGCCAGGCAGCAAAAACAGACTCACATTCAGACTCAGACTTTGGAATCTTTCTTTGGTGACAAAGAAGACCAAAACATACAGCCAGAAGAAGTCAACAAAGTCAAAGAGCCTACATCAAAAGCCTCCAAGAAAAACATGAACTGGTCTCAGGCCATGGAAGAGCTCAAAAAGGAGTTGGAAAAGCAAGTTAGAGAAGTAGAGGAAAAATTGGGAAGAGAAATGAGAGTGATGTGAGAAAACCATGAAAAACAAGTCAATGACTTGCTAAAGGAGACCCAAAAAAATACTGAAGAAAACAACACCTTGAAAAATAGACTAACTCAAATGGCAAAAGAGCTCCAAAAAGCCAATGAGGAGAAGAATACCTTGAAAGGCAGAATTACCCAAATGGAAAAGGAGGTCCAAAAGACCACTGAAGAAAATACTACTTTAAAAATTAGATTGGAGCAAGTGGAAGCTAGTGACTTTATGAGAAATCAAGATAGTATAAAACAGAACCAAAGGAATGAAAAAATGGAAGACAATGTGAAATATCTCATTGGAAAAACAACTGACCTGGAAAATAGATCCAGGAGAGATAATTTAAAAATTACTGGACTACCTGAAAGCCATGATCAAAAAAAGAGCCTAGATATCATCTTTCAAGAAATTATCAAGGAGAACTGCCCTGATATTCTAGAGCCACAGGGTAAAATAGAAATTGAAAGATCCATAGATCACCTCCTGAAAAAGATCCCAAAAAGAAATCTCCTAGGAATATTGTTGCCAAATTCCAGAGCTCCCAGATCAAGGAGAAAATACTGCAAGCAGCCAGAAAGAAACAATTTGAGTATTGTAGAAACACAATCAGGATAACACAAGATCTTGCAGCTTCTACATTAAGGGGTCGAAGGGCTTGGAATATGAT
Organism: Trichosurus vulpecula; assembly: GCF_011100635.1. Taxonomy (NCBI): domain Eukaryota; kingdom Metazoa; phylum Chordata; class Mammalia; order Diprotodontia; family Phalangeridae; genus Trichosurus; species Trichosurus vulpecula. Next base: position 23,554,641 of record NC_050573.1, on the reverse strand, counting down.
ATTCTGGAGGTCAGTGGAGTTAGGATTAAAACCTAGAATCGCCTACCCAGCAAAATTGAGTATCATGTTCCAAGGCAAAATATGGATTTTCAATAAAATAGAGGACTTTCAAGCTTTCTCAGTGAAAAGACCAGAACTGAATAGAAAATTTGACTTTCAAACAGGAGAATCAAGAGAGGCATGAAAAAGTAAACAAGAAAGAGAAATCATAAGGGACTTACTAAAGTTGAACTGTTTTGTTTACATTCCTACATGGAAAGATGATGTGTGTAATTCATGAGACCTCAGTATTAGGGTAGCTGAAGGGAATATACATACACACACACACACACACACATACACGTATATGTATGTGTGTATGTGTGTGTGTGTACATGTATATATATACATATATATAGACAGAGGGCACAGGGTGAGTTGGATATGAAGGGATGATATCTAAAAAACAATCAAATTAAGGGATGAGAAAGGAATATATTGAGAGAAGGAGAAAGGGAGAGATAGAATGGGGTAAATTATCTCACATATAAGTGGCAAGAAAAAGCAGTTCTGTAGGAAGGGAATGGGGGGGCAGGGGAGGGGGGAATGAGTGAATCTTGCTCCCATCAGATTTGGCCTGAGGAGGGAATAACATACACACTCAATTGGGTATCTTACCCCACAGGAAAGAAGGAGGAAGAAGATAAAAAAGGGGGGATGATAGAAGGGAGGGCAGATGGGGGAGGAGGTAATCAAAAGCAAACACTTTTGAAAAGGGACAGGGTCAAGGGAGAAAATTGAATAAAGGGGGATAAGGTAGGATGGAGCAAAATATAGTTAGTCTTTCATAACATGAGTATTGTGGAAGGGTTTTGCATAATGATATACATGTGGCCTATGTTGAATTGCTTGCCTTCTTAGGGAGGGTGGGTAGGGACGGAAGAGGGGAGAGAATTTGGAACTCAAAGTTTTAAAAGCAGATGTTTAAAAAAAATGTTTTTGCATGCAACTAGAAAATAAGATATACAGGCAATGGGGCATAGAAATCTATCTTGCCCTACAAGAAAGTAAGGGAAAAGAGGATGAGGGGGAGTGGGGTGACAGGAGGGAGGACTAACTGGGGAACGGGACAATCAGAATATAAATAAATTAATTCAATGCGAAGTTATACATGACAGTTATATGAGACTTCATGCCGTCTTGGGGAGGGAGGGGGGAGGGAGGGGAGAAAAACTGGAACTCAAAACTATGTAGAACCGTGTGTGGTAAACTAAAAATAAATAAATAAAAAAAATATATAAAACAAAACAAAACAAAAAAAAAGAATATATGCCATCTTGGAGTGGGGGGGAGGGTAGAAATGGGGAGAAAATTTGTAATTCAAACTCTTGTGAAATCAATACTAAAAGTATTAAATAAATAGTAAGAAACTTGGGCCAAAGTGCTCTCTCTGCCCAAAGCAGATACTGGATGATTTCTTGATATACCTACATTATGGTATACTATACTATGCTTTTTTTTTTTTTTACGATGTGGAGGACCCAATGAGAACCTTCCACTGATGCTTCTCATCAGCCAGGAAGGAGCTTGTTGCTGTGTGCCCATGATAGGTGTAATGGCAGAAGTTAGCCCTCTTCTGTACTTTGTGATGAAAAGGAAAGATGGGTGATGGGGGAACGGTGATGGGATTAGAGAAGTGCAGATTCTGTCTTGATTTCCCAGGAACAGAAGAGAATGGTGGCCATAAGCTCTGGGAATGGGAACCTTGTCTTCAATCCCTGCTTCATCTAGGACATGTTATTAAAGGGCTGGTTAGTGAACCTCATGGTGATCCAGAGAGCAAGTGTGGCTTCACTGTGAACGGCTCATGTCCACCTCACCATATTTCCTCTTTTGAGGTTTATGGGTGGTAGATGAGTGAATGAGTGAAAAAGCATGTATTAAGCTCTTACTGTTTGCCTTTCACTGTGAGAAGCAGAAAATGGAGATGGCCCCTGCTCTCAAGGAGCACAAATTCTAATTTTTGGAGATGAGACGTAAGAAGATGGAACTGAAGGGTGGGTGGTGAGTATGCTTCAGAGGGTGATCCTTGGAGCACGGTGCCAAGAAGGGTGGCTGTGATGCCCAGCGGTTCTGAGGAGGCGGTGGCAAGCTAGATGACCAGTCATGTTGTGCTCAGTATCTCGATTGTGAAGGGGTCAGCAAAAGGTTCTTTCCTCATGGGCTTTGCCTCCTGCCCATGCTAGCCTCGCTCCTGCTGCTGCCCTTCACACGGCAGGTAGACATGGGCTGTTCTGGCCACAGCTGAGCCTTTGCCTCCCTCAGACAAGGAGAAGGAAGCCACCAAGAAGGTGTCAGAGGTGGGGCAGAGCCTGGTGTCAGAGGACCTAGGTGTGAATCCTGACTGATGCTCACCAGCTATGACGTGTCACAGGGCCTCCTAGATGGGATTTTCTTCATCTATAAAAGCAGGAAATCCCATGCTGTCCTTGCGGGAAAGATGGGGAGGTGTGGGTTAGATGATAGTGAAGCTGCAGAGAATTGTCCAGTTGTCTCACTGACTGACCCCAAATCTTAGTTATTACTGGTTCTGTGTCAGCTTTGAGGTCTCTAATGGGATGCCCCAGTGATCCATGCTTGGCCCTGTGAACACAGCATCACGTAACACAAATGGAGGAAATAGCTCACATTGGTGGCCAGCTAGCGTCCAAAGAGGTAGAAGCCAGACAGGGTCCAGTAAGATGAGATTTAGGAGGTTAACTGTGAAGTCATACTTTAAGGTCAGAAAGTCAACTTCACACTTAGAAAATTGAGGGGAGGCAGCTCACATACAAGTGATGGGCATTTCATCCGGTCGGAGTTGGCAGTATAGGATGGAGTTAGTCTAGTGCCACCCTCAGAGAAGTCTCGTGCCCAGCCTGGGCAGAGCACATCCGCCTGGCCGGCTTCAGTCTGGGCAGAATAGTGGTGAGTCCATGTCCAGAGGAGGGCGGTAAAGGACCATGAGCAGGAAGGTTGGCCAAAGGAAGCCTGGGTTTGTGTTCACTTTTCACCAGAGCTTTGGAGAGTGGTTGGCCCAGGGAAGACAAGATTGCCTTGTTCTTAGTGACCCTGGAGGGCAGACATAGGAGTTGAGGGTTGAAGGTCAGGCTGCTTATAAGCTTCAAAAGCTCCCGAGAAGTGGGTTGGGCTGCATCTGGCGGTCTAGGCTCCCCATTGCTGGAGATCATCTTGTTCAGGGCTGGACGCTTTCGAGATTCCTCACAATTCTGAGATTCCATAACGTAGCTCATTGTCCACCATGTATCTGGGAGAGCACGTTTTTGCTCAGATTCAGGTTGGACCTGGAGACCTCTTAGGTTTCTTCTGATTCTGCGTTTCGGTGATTCCTTGGAATTAGATAAAGAAGATGGGGAAGCTGGGGCTCCTGGCCATGGATGTGCCTGAGGAATTCAGTGGCGCTGGGCTTGACTACTTGGCCTATGCTATTGCTTTGGAGGAGATCAGTCGGGGCTGTGCATCGACAGGAGTCATCATGAGTGTCAACAATGTAAGTGGTCCCCTCCCTGGCCCCCTGGCCTCTTGGTGGGCTTGGGAGAGGAGGGGCAGGGGCAGGGGCAGGCAAGCCCACATCCTCTCCTCCTCGTTCTGCAGTCTCTCTATTTAGGGCCGATCCTTAAGTACGGATCCAAGGAACAGAAGCAGCAGTGGATCTCACCCTTTACCAGTGGTGACAAAATTGGCTGCTTTGCTCTCAGTGAACCAGGTACTGGGTAGGGGCTAGGAGACCTTCTGCATGTAACCTCATCCACCTAGCTCAAGAACAGGAAAGGAAGGGCTCCTGCATGGCTGAGGATGCCTAAGAAGCCAGTAGAAATCCTGGGGAGGGTTGCCGAAGGAGTGAACTGTGTTGTGTGGCTTCTGAGGGGCAGAGACCCACCCTGTGCTTCCCCTCTGAGGAGGAGGCCAGGGTGCTTTGAGAGAAAAAGGCGTGGTGGCCTGCCTGGCTGGGGTAGGGTGGGGGTGGGGATGAGCATCACATCCTGACTCTGGCAGGACCCTCTCTTCCCACCTGACTATTCACCAGCAAAGCTCTGAGAAGGTAATGCTGGACAGGGCTTGGGGATCACCACCTGCAGGGGTGGGGGACTTGGGCATTCAGTGATTTAGAGGCTGGCGGAGCCTTTGTCCATCCAGCCCTTAATCTCCAGGGAATGGCAGTGATGCTGGGGCCGCTTCCACCTCTGCAAGACTGGAGGGGGATTCTTGGGTTCTGAATGGCACCAAAGCCTGGATCACCAATGCCTGGGAAGCCTCAGCTGCCGTGGTCTTTGCCACCACTGATAAGCCCTTGAAACACAAGGTGAGGACAGGAGGCCCCGAACAAGGACTGTCTCTTAGTCCCTTGCCCAGGGCTTCCCAGAGCTCTCTTTGAGCCTGGAAAGGCAGGCTCACCCTGTCAGTCTTTGCCTTTGTTCTGGCTAAAGCCAGGGTCCCTCTGGGGCCTGGCAGACAAATGGGTGGAAGCCAGAAATAGCTCTGAAGTGTCTTCTTGGCCTTCTGTGTGCTCTTAGGGCATTACGGCCTTCCTGGTTCCTATGCCGACGCCCGGGCTTTCCCTGGGGAAGAAGGAAGACAAGCTGGGCATCCGAGCCTCCTCCACGGCCAACCTCATCTTTGAGGACTGTCACATTCCCAAGGAAAACATGCTGGGCGAGATGGGCATGGGTTTCAAGATTGCCATGGTGAGCCTGGGGAGGGGTCTTCAGTTGGTCCTCCCTGTGCTGGGGTAGAGACGGAGATGGGGAGATCAGTTGAACTGACGTCTGGGTCATCCTAACAGCAAACCCTGGACATGGGCCGGATCGGCATCGCCGCCCAGGCCCTCGGCATTGCCCAAGCTTCTTTGGACTGTGCCGTGGACTATGCAGAGAAACGTGTGGCCTTTGGCTCCCCTCTCACCAAGCTCCAGAACATCCAGGTAACGGGCAGAGGCTGAGGTTTGCCTTGGGCTTGGACAGCAATCTGCTGACCCTGCTCTTCTCTCTGCAGGGCATGGCTGGCTGGGCTCCCCTGGAAGTTCGGGGGGAGCTTGGACAGCCTGCTATGGGGAGGGAGAGGCCTCTCACGTCCCCTGTGCCTGCCTGTGTTTCAGTTCAAGTTGGCAGATATGGCCCTGGCCCTGGAGAGTGCCCGACTACTGACCTGGCGGGCTGCCATGCTCAAGGATAATCGAAAGCCCTTCAGCAAGGTGCTGGCCTACACTTTGGAGAAGGGCTTGTTTTCTGGGAGGGAAAGGCCTAGATATTCTGGGTAAGATTGTGCCCAAGTCCTCAGTAGAGGGAGTCAGTGAGAGGTCAGTGGTCTCGGCACAGACCATGGTGGGGAATCGGCTGTGCTGAAGCTGGTGCCCCTCACTCAGGGCTGTCTCCTCCTGGTTAGGAGTCTGCGATGGCCAAATTGGCAGCATCCGAGGCCGCCACGAGGATCTCCCACCAGGTGAGTGAGTTTCCTGTCAGGGAGAGGCCCATCTACCCAGGGCCTTGTTCCTTGGTGGCTCCAAAGGCTCTTGCCTTCTCTTTCAGGCCATTCAGATCCTGGGCGGCATGGGCTACGTGTCGGAGATGCCAGCTGAGCGCCATTACCGGGATGCCCGCATCACAGAGATCTACGAGGGCACCAGTGAGATCCAGCGACTGGTGATCGCTGGTCACCTGCTGAAGAGTTACAGGAGCTGAGTGGGCTGGGGATGGGATTGGAGGTTGGGGCCTGGGTGGGGCTGCTAGGGCACCCCGCCCCCCCACCAGCCTCCACCCATTGCCTTGGGGTGGGTGGGCTTTCTCACTTAAGAAGGTCTGAGGGCCTGCTGCTGGGTCTGGCCTGGCCCTTGGGGAAGAAAAGAGCTTGGGCCTGGAATGTTGATCCACTGCCTTGGTCTCCTTATCCCAAATTTGCCCAGCTGCCGTGATCAGTCTCCACACATGGCAAACCTCAGGGAAGAATGTGGCTGCTCCTGGCCACCACTTCTACTCAAGCCCATAGTGCCTCAGTTTCCCCATCTGTAAGAAATATTGCATCCAACTCATCCTTTTTTGTGGAAGGGCTGGGCAAGTGCTCATCTCCTTATTCTTGTCCTCTTCTTGGTACCTGGGTCCTCTGGGGCCCCAAAGAGCTTGCACTGATCCCACCAACACTGAGGTTGAGCAGGCTCCATGGAGCTCCCCTGATTGGGAGATGAGCCAGTTCATCCATTTGATCATCCAACCAATGGCCGTTGAGTGCCTGTAGGAGCACAGAGCCACTGGGAAGAGAAGGAAGGAAGGAGGGACCAGGGAGGGAGTCCAGCCCCAGGAAGCCTGGGCCATACCTGGGAATTCCAGGTTCTTTGGAAATCATGGAGGGAGTGGGGCCTGTGTCTTTTCTTTGGAAGCAAACAGCACAATAAACCTGTCCCTCACCCCGCTGTAGCTTTTAAAAAAAATTAAATTGTATTTCAAACAAAGACCTGCCTTCTCTTCCTCCTGTCTTCCCCTGCGGCACCCCCCACCCCGCCCCAGCCCCCACTGAGAAAGCAAGAAAACAAAAGTCCGGTTCCAGCCCCAGTCTTAAAGCTTTCCAAGGCATTGATCTTCACCATCTTGTCGGGGCTGTAGACGTGATCCTCCTGGTTCTGCTCCCTTTACTGGGCATCAGTGCACAGTACCCCCAGGTTTCTCTGCAGCCGCCTCCATCACCCTCGTCACATCCCCCTCCGAGGCCGCCCTGGCCTGGGGAACCATCTTTGGCCCTAGAGAAGCCAGCCAGTGAGAGGGAGGGGGAAGCTGCCCGAGGGAGAACCTACCACACTCAGAAAGCACTTTAAGGTTTGCAAAGTGCTTGGCAAATATTTAATCCAGTGGGGCAGATGCACAGATGAAGCAGACACAGATGAAGTGACTTCAACTAGTGAACAGTAGAATTTGAACTCAGGTCCTCCTGCCTCCAGGCCCAGAGCTCCACCCAGTGTTCACAGGTGAGCAGGAAGGAAAGCAGGAGCTGTGACAGGGAGGCAGGAATGCTAGGCTTGGAGTGGGGGTGGGCGTCGGATGGGGGTTGGCAGGTCATCGGATGAAGGCATGATTTGGGGGCAGTCAAATGTATGGCAGATTGGAGGTGTCAGGGGATTGTTAAGATAATCCTGGCTGGGGTGGTAGTGGAGGAGATCACGATTTATTTCATTAAAGGGATGAGTAGTTCTTTTGTGGAAATTTAATTAAAAGTTAAGAAATTAAATATCCTGAAGATGTTACTCCCGCTCCCGTGCACTTAGAGAACCGATACTGTGGAGATGAGGCCAAGAAGGCCTGGGGGGAAAGCCAGGTCGAGTTCCCTGGGAGGCCCCAGTTCCCACAATGCAATAATGATTTCTCGAGGGGCCTCCTGACTTTCTCCAAATAAGGCCTGAGCCCCAACCTGGTGGCACTCTCTGAACCGTAGAATGAATGACCACCTGATTACACCTGAGAGCCTGTCTGGCCCAGATGACGTCCATAATACCTTTTGCCAACTTTCAAGCAAATGTCAGCTGCTAATATGAGGCTCACTCTGGACCAGCGCAGGCACTATTAGTACCCTCTCCCCTTCTGCTTGTTGGCTCTCAGCCAAGTGGGGCAGGTAGGCTTCGAAGAGAGGAGAGAGGGACCCCCTTTGTTATTATAGTGTACTAAGGAAGAAGCTGAAGCTGCCCCTGCCCAACCCCTGACTGAGAAAATGGAAGTGGGCAAGTTTCTGATTAGACACTCCCTCCCCTGGGGTATGGTGGGGCAGGGTACAAAAGAAGGCCGGACTTGGTTCAGAGCCAGAGGAAAACCTCCCACATGTAGAAGAGAGATGGATGTCTGGCCAGCTCCTCTCTGAGTCCAGAGCTAGAGGATGCTGGTCTCAGAAAAGGAACGTGAGGGACTCACAGTATAGGGGAGATGGGGGACCCCACATACTCTCCACTTCACAAGAGGAAGCGGAGGCCTGGGAAACAGACTAAACATTGACCTGGACAGACAGACGGATCATTCCCAGAAGCCTCTGTACCCTTTGGAGAAACTGGATAAACTCAGTCCCCTTGGTTCCAGTCCCCTCCCCTTTCCCAAACCTGGAAACCCTGGTTTTTCGAAGGTGCGGTGACCAGGAACGTGGGACTTGAGAGGCAGGGAGATGATAAGACAGTCACACACAAAATGCTTAGAAAACAACGCTGCAACAAGGAGAGGCTGGAATCCTCAAACCCTGAGGTTCCATCTTTGTGAACTTGAGACAAGGATGACAGCCCAGTGAGACTCTCAGGGCTGTCCTGGCTCCCATGATTACAGTCCCAGATGGCCCATCCACTCTTCTCCCAGCATCCCACTGGCTAGTTCCAAAGCAGACCCTGCTGAGATCTGCTAAGTGCCCTACAGGACTTCCTGGGAGCAGAGGTACACTTGTATGGCAGGTTGTGTTGGTCCTTCCTTCTTAAAGAGGACCATGACATCAGGGAGATGATGACATGACTTGCAGTTGACTTTGATTTGAGTGAGGGAGGGCTGTGCAAGGTTGCCAGTCACACTTTCTCCCCCAGAGCCATCTGGGTCCAGCGGGACGACTGGAGATGGCCCAGGATGCATTGCAAGACCACCTGTGTGGCAAGTGACCTGTAGAGCAAGGTGCCAAGACTCAAACCTAGCCCCAATTCTTCCATTTTTGAGACTGAATCCTCCTGAGACATATGTAGAACTAACAGGCTCCGGGGCCAGTTAGCAGGGCCAGGGATGGTCACATCCCCGGTTAAAGACCAATTAACAAGCTGACCAAAGTGTTAGCTTAGCCAACTAACCACACGGACAATCTAGCCACAAGGTTCTCAAGGTCTGTGACTTCAGCAAACTCTAGAGAGGTTTGTCTCTCTCTCCTTCCCCCAAAATGTGACCTTTTAAAAATGTGCGTGTAAATTTCCATCGTTCATCTCCCCGTCTGTCCCCTCAAAATGCATAGGGTACGTCCTGGGCAAAATCAGTCAATTTGGGAGGGAGCCTCCTTTTTCATCTCCAGAGAACTCTATGAACCTACACCCTGAGAGGAAGGAAAGCAGTGAGAATTTTAACAACCCCGTTTTTAAACACCCTTGCCTATAAGAGAGGAGCTAGGTGAATGAATACTTGGTGATTTCCGTTTCCACCCTCCCTCCCTATAGACCAGACTGCCCTGGAGTGATTCTCTTTTGCTGGAAAGGGTAAATGGTACATTTTTTCCAAGATCTGCCTCATCCTGTTAGGCCGTAGCTCCCCAGGCTATGAACAACTTGGAAAAATCCCACGGTATCACAGAGAGGCCCACGTGGGCAGGGGAGACCAGGCCAGCCAGAGCTGAGAAGCTGCTTCACCCAGCTGGAGCAGGGGAGTGGGCTGCTGCAAGTCCAGGGTCCCCAGCTCTCTGGTGGGGTGAAGATCATAGAAACAAGGTCACTAGGGGGTGAATGCAGGACCAAGCTTGGCTCAGCCAGGTGGCCTGGGAGTCCAACACTCAGTCTACTTGCCAAAACTTCCAGAGGCCAGAGACAAAGCCAAGGGAATTTTTGTGGTTTGTTCAATTTCTTCTTTCTAAGATGGGGCTATTTAAGAATTCTATTTCCTCTTCTGTTAATCTGGGCAATTTATATTTTTGTAAATCTACTGTGAGCCAAGAGAGTGACCAGCAGCATTTTAGCAGTGATTAGGATGGAGCCCAGGCCCTATGAGGGCAGTGTCCTAAAGGGCCACATTTTTCCTTCATGCATTTCCTCAGGGCTCTCAGAGCAGGCTTTATTTTAGAATTCAGTGATGTAAACAGGAAACTTGGGGTAGGGTGCCCTGTCCAGTGGTGTGTGATCACTGGCAGCTCTTTGTCCCAGAGGCATAAAGAGCTTTGAACAGCCGCTTATGTGAATGCCTTCCTGGCATGTCCTCGGCATTTCCAGACATCACTGGATATTTGGTGTTGACCTTGGAAGCCCAAACATAGGCGGTCTTAGCTAAGGCCGTCCTCATTCTTGGCTGTAAGGGTGTCAAATCCTGCCCAGCATGGAGAGTGGAATTTAGTAGCAGAGGGCCTAGATTCTGACCTCTGATCCCACCCAGCGATCCTTCTCAAATGGCTCTTTACCAGCCACCACAGGCCCAGGAAGCCTTCCAATTCTGGAAAAAAGCGTTTGTCCTAGTTTTCCGGAAAGTGACCCAGGAGCACTGAGAAAGGACCTGTCAGCAAAGGGTGCTACTCCTTGAGCAAAGCCAACCTCAGCTCTGGGAGAGAAAGGCCGGGCTTTGGTGGATCGGCTGGTTTCAACCATTACACAAGGGGAGTCAAGTGGGTGAGGACCTAGGAGGAAGACAAACTTCTGGCAATCCTGCCATGCCTGCCCCTGATGCTAACTGCCTGGGGGACCTTGGGCAACTCACTTAATGTTCTGGGACCTCGGTTTCCCCATCTGTAACAGGAAGGGGCTGGCCTTTTTAATTCTTCATCTTTGTTTCTATAATCCAGTGGAATAAGGGAAACTTTTTCCTTTGGCCCAGTCTATATCTCCACACCCCTTTTGTGGTCATTTCTAGAAAGCCCATCATAGCCGCTGGAGATATCCCAGGAGGAAAGTCTCCCCTCCTAGCCACCCCTAAACCCCCTACTTCTAGCATCTCTCAATAGGTCTTATTTATGTAGCTCTTTAAAGATTGCCAAGAGCTTTACAATCCTGGGATGTAGATGCTATCATTACCTTACAGATAAGGAAACTGAGGCAGACAGGCTTTGCCTGGTCACACGGCTAGGAGGTGTGCAAAGCTGGATTTGAACTGGACTCCAGGCCCCAAATGCACTATGGCAGCTGATTTTTATTGAGGATAGAGATGTCTTCACCAAAGTCTGTCTATGTGGTAAGTGCATAGGCTCAACCATCTATTATTTTTCTCCCCAGAGGCATTTTTCTTCCGTACTTCCCTGTTTCCTCAAGGGCACCACCATCCTTTGGGTCACTCAGATTTACAACCTGGGCATTCTCCCCCACTCTACCAACGCAGTTTAGTTTTGTTGGCTCCACCTTACCCAACCTTCTCCCTTCTATTTCCCTCTCCCCACTCAAAGGGCCCCCAGGGAAGGTGGAGATCCATATCTGTAAAATGAGTACAATGGGTCCCTACTTCCCAGGGCTGTTGTAAGGTTCCAATGGGATACTATTTGGGGGAAAGGGCAGAGAAAGGGCTTGGTGCCTCCATAAGGTGAAGAGAACTCAAGGACCACCCCTCCCCCAATCTCCCCCTGGCAAACTTGGAGTACTTGACTGAGTCCCTCAGCACAGGCAGGGATGGATCTGCATTATTGGGGGGAGATACCCACAGTAATGAGACCACCCAGGAGTGCAGTGTCCGGCCTGATGGCCTTAATTCTGAACTTGTCTTTAATGCTACAACCTGACTCTTGCCTTCAAACTCACATGAACACAAGTGTGACTTTTAAAATGTTAGTATAATTTTATTGGCACCCAGGCAAAGGGGCAGGTCCTCTGGGGGCGGGGCTGGGGGAGGGTATGTATCTGAGAGCCTTCCCATTTTGAGTGGGAGAATTACAGGGAGAAATTGCCTTCCCCTTTACCAATTAATGTCCGGTGGAGGTCTGGTGAGTCTAAACAGTTCTTCCAAGTAACCTTTTTATAAGTCAAGAAGAAATCATTAAATCACAGATGAAAAGTTCTGTCATCTACTCCAGAAACACTGTGTATTTTGGCTTACTAAAAGAACTGGTAGATGTGATTGCTTATCTCTTGTTAGCAATCTCTGGAAGATTATGCAAGGGATAGGTGCCATGGGACTGGAGGAGGGCAAGAGCTCTGTGAAGAGCAGTGCCCCCCAATCCATCAGACCTGATTTCAGCCCAGACCCTGCAACCATCATGAAGAAAGAGAAATCACTGTGGAGGAGCCCACCTCATTGCCACCAGCAACAACTACTGACCAAATGTCATCCATAGACAGATGGTCATGATGGGGTACAGTCTCTGGGAGCCCCCTTGAACTCTCCTTGAATCTTCCCACTTTATCTGGCCTTCACCTGAGGCCATAAGCCTTTCATTACCGCTAGGCCCAAATCTCTTGTTACTCTGCCTGGTGGAGCCCCCTATTGTCCAGCTACTTTGCACCCTTGATCCTATCCAAATATCTACGACCAAATCTACTACCCTTAAACTAGCCTAGCCACACATTGTCGGTTACCTCCAGATTCCCTCCAGCAACTTCCCACCCTTGATCCCATTCGTAGAGTTTGACCTCACTCCAGTCACCCCAGTCCCATCTTTAGACTCCTCCTCAAGACCCTCCCCAAATCCCTCCTCCCATCACCCTCAGAACCACCCCTAGATCCCTCCCACAGTCTTTCTGTATATAATCTCCATCTTGCCTCCATGAAGACACTCAGATTCAATCCAGCTCAGTAAATTGAATCTGGCCTGCTTGTGAATACAAGTGTCACTGCAACCAGAATGGCCTTTGTTTTCTTTGGGTGGCTCAGTTTACCTCATTGGGCCTTGCTGGGCTTGCTGCTCCTCTTCCGGGGCAGGAAGCCTACAGACCATGCCAGGAAGCAGAGAACTTCCTATGTGATGAGTCATGGGGCTGGCTGAGGGGAGGTGTTGACTCCAGAGCCATGCCCTATTGGGTGTTAACCTAGTCTACGCTAGGGGGAGAGGCCAACTCAAGAACCAATCGGCCCTGGTCATTCAGGTGGCACTTGATGATGTCAAAAACTCTATAAGAGGGGAGAGGACAGCTTGAAGAGCTCTCTTTCCTTTTCCGGTTGGCGTGGGAGCAGTGGGGAGCTGAGCCCAGATGTTGGTAACTATGAATTGTATTGGGTCTGTCTGTTGATATTTGTAATTTGTTTGTATTTAATTCTGAAGTTCTTGATGCTGGTTTTGTTTTCCCCCGAACTAAATAAATATTCTGAACTTCAGGATGCCTGCTGTTTGTTCCCCTGAACTAGCTGACTGTAATCTGTATTTGGCCTGTCTGTTGATGTTTGTCTCTTTGCTCCCCTGAACTAATTGAAGGCTAACTGAATGCTGGCGTTTTCCCCTGAACTAAATGAATGTTGTCTGTATGCTAACTAAATGCTGGATTAAAGTAAGCTGGTCAACCCCTTCACCGTGCTTTCCTTGTTTAAGCAGATAAAAAGAACCTGTGCTTTCCCGGCATCCCGGCAGCCTCCCAGCATGCCAGCAGCCTCCTGGGTGCTGGCTGTGGGGGGATCTTGCACCCCCACAGGGGCTGCTAGCTGGATTGTTAAAACAGTCACAAATGGTGAGATTTCTTAAGACTCTACCCAACATGGCAAATCTTTAATAAACTTTGTTTTTCTCTGGCTGAAAGAAGGCTTGAGTTGAATTCATTTGAGCAGGACCCAGTGAGTCAGTATTTTGGGGTTTCGAGCAACCCCAAACCTCAACATATGGTTCCCTGACCTCATTGGGCATAGGAGCCCTGCGAGTGTGGTAGCACTCCCCAAACCACTGGTCCTGTTTCTAGATCAGCCCTCACAGCCCCTATCTGGGGAGGCAGGGTCCAGCCATTTTCACCAAATCCCAACCAACTGCCCTTCCCATGTCAGGTGGGTCAGCTTAGCTCCTTCACCCTGAGGGAGAAAGAGGAGGCCACCACCACCACCACCATCCCCATCCCCATCTCTGCTCAGACTCTCATGGAGACAGCCCAGGACCTTGAGCCCAAGAGCCTGGGGAACAGCAAGCCTGGGCTGCCTGGTGGAGGATGCAGCCTGGACCTGCTCCAGCAGGTGCTTGGGTCACATGTATTGAAGACCCAGAAAAGAAAGTTCTCATCACCAAAGTCCTTGTGTCTCCCAAATGGTTCAACATCAAAAACTGATATTTCATCAGTGGAAATAACATTAAAGAGGAGGCATGGTCATCTACTTTGTTGCTGCTGCCCTTTATGGCCCATGAGACCTCTCCATCTGACTTGCCACTGAACCCTTCCATATGAGCTCTCTCCCCAATGAGAATATGTGCTCCTGGAGAGCAGGGACCTCCTCACTTGTCTGTGTGTGTCCCCAGCATTCAGCACATAGTAAGAGCTTAATAAATATTTCATTAATTCACTCATTCCTTCATCAAATATTCCTCTTTTCAAAAAGGGAAAAAGGGAGTGGAGTCTTCAAACAACAGGACTTTGATTGGAGAGGGGGGAAGGTCTAAAATATATCATTAAAGTGATAGTGAGACAAGGAGAAGGTGTTTAAAGGGTGGGTATGACTTCAAGAAGAAAAGGCATCAATGAACCTTGTTTTTAAAATGATAAAGTGATGTCCTGCTCACCTTCATACCCCTTTTGGACAGGATTAGATCCTGTAGGTTTCAGTAAAGTATTTGACAAAGCCTTGCCTACTATTTTTATGGACAAGATGGAGAGATGTAGGCTACAAGACTGTAGGTTGGATGGATTCAATAAACCAGTCCTGTTGAGAGACTAGATCCAAGGAGCAGGAACGTTAAAGGCCCAAGGCCGATTCGGAAGGTTTCCACTGTGGTACTCAGGCCCTGGGCTGTTGAACATTTTCGCCAATGATCTGTATATGGGTATAGAAGGCATGCTCACCATATTTTTCAGATGGTACAAACCTGGGAAGAATAATTAGCATGGTTGTTATTGTTGTCATTTCAGTCGTGTCTGACTCTTTGTGACCCCATTCGGGGTTTTCTTGGCAGAGATACTGGAGTGGTTCGCCATTTCCTTCTCTAGCTCATTTTACAGATGAGGAAACTGAGGCAAGCAGGGTGAAGTGACTTGCCCAGGGTCACACAGCTAGTGAGTGTCTGAGAATGGATTTGAACTCAAGAAGATGAGTCTTCCTTCATTGCAACACCTAGCCGCCCTAACATGATTTTAGAATGCTTTATAAGAGCCATAGTGTCCAGGACTAGGGAAGTGCTAGCCTTTTTATACCAGCTGTCTGTCTGGCCAAACAAGCTATAACAATATATTAAATTCTGGACATCAAATTAAAAAAAAAACAGCTAGAGAGGGGTCATCAGAGGCCAAGACAAGATGGTGAAAGTCACCAAGAACAGACTGAAAGAACTGGAAATGTCTAGTCCGGGGAAGTGAAGACTTAGGTGGGGGACATGAGATCCATTTTCAAGTACTGGGAATACTTTCTCCTGGAAGAAGGATCAGACCTAGCCCCATTGGCAAATTTAAATTGGTTATAATGAAAGGCCTCCTGGCGATGGGAGCTATCCCAGTGTGGGATGGGTTGCCTATGATGGGAGCAGGCACTTCCTAATTGGAGTTCTTCAAGCAAAGCTAGATGGACCCTTAGATGCCCCTTGGACTGTGGGCACTTACAGGAGGCTAGAGGTTTTGATGAGGCGCTTGTGCTTGGACCCTAAATTCTAACAGCCTCTGTTTGGGTGCCTGTGCCTGAACCCCAATTCCAAAACACATCACAGTAAAGACCACACCCCTAGTAACCCCACTGTGGGCTATTTCCTAGAGAACTCTGGGTAATAGGCCTGCGAAGTAGATACTAAATGTGCATGTTCCTTTAAGAACTAACCACTCCTTGAACATACCCTAAACCACTCCCTAATCCCACCCCCAAACACCTAACTGACATGTTCCCCCCCCTTAATCCCCTATTAGCTTCTATAAACATTCCCCCTGCACCTCTCTATGGTTGCAGGTTTCCTAAGAACTCTTGCCCGCTGAAAAAGCATAATAAATCTTTACCTCCTTGACTTAAAGACTGCTTGTGTCTGCGAATTCATTCCAGGTGGCCTCACCCTGGGAACTTTGGTTTGGGATCCCTGCATCCCTGGGTTTCTTTCTCCCCCTCTACAATTTGGCTTTGGTTCCAGGCTAGAGGGGAGAACTGAAGATCTGGAGCAAGAGGCACCATCCCCCATACCTCAGGGCTAGAGGTGATTACAAAAATTAAGCTATTACCACAAAGAATTCACAGAGAAAGAGAAAGAATCCAACCATAGAAAACTATTATGGGACTAGAGAAGACCAAGGTTCCTCTTCAGAGGAAGATAGTGAAGTAAAGAATCCCCCAAAGAGTAATGTTAAATAGTTATCTGTCCAAAGAGAATGCATAGATCTTAAAAAAGACTTTAAAAATCAAATGATGGAGATGGAGGAAAAACTTAAAAAAAAAAAAAGAATAATTCAAGAAAAACAAGAAGATTGTGAAAGGAAAGTCAACCAACTAAAAAAGGAGATCCAGAATCTCAAGGAAGAAAATGACACCGTGAAAATTAGAATTGGCTAAGGTGAAGCCAGCCAAATTATAAGAGATCAAGAATTAATAAACAAAATATGAATAATGAAAAATAGAAGAGAAAGTGAAACACATTATGAAAGAAAAACAACAGATTTGGAGAATAGATCAAGAAGAGAAAACATAAACATAATTGGACTAACTGAAAGTTATGATCAAAAAAATAATCTTGATACAATAATACAAGAAATAAATACAGAAAATTATCCTGAAGCATTAGAACAAGGCAGGGGGAGGGGAGGAGTAGAAATAGAAAAAATCCATCAATCACTTAAAAGAGATCCTATGAGGAAAATTCATAGGAATATCATAGTCCAATTCCCAACCCCCTAGCTCAAGGATAAAATATTAAAAGCATCAAGATTAAAACAATTTAAACATGATGGTGCCACAATTAGAATGACACAAGACCTAGCAGAGGAGACATTAAAGGACTGAAGGTCTTGGAACACTGTGTATATCCAAGAGCAAAAAAAACTGGGGCTCTGGCTAAAAATATCATACCCAGCAAAGTTAAGCATAATCCTGAATGAAAAAAAGGACATTTTATCAACTGTCAGACTTTCAAAACTTTGTTAAAAAAAAAACAAAAACTTGAACTTAATAGAAGATTTGACATACAAGAGCCAAGAAAAATATAAGGTACATACCAGAGATGGAATTATAAGGGATTCATAAGGACAGACTTTACTTTTTATATATGTAAAATATAAAATGTATGCCTAAGATTCTTGTTAATAATTGGGTAGTTCATAAGAAAGATAGGGGTAATTCTGAGTATGATATGAATTTAAAAAGTAAAGCCATTTAGGAACAGTTAAAAAGAGTAATTATTTTATACAAATGAGGTACAAGAGTGTAAAGCCAATCAGTAAGTGAAAAGATCTTTCCCATCCATTGAATAAGCTTCAGGTAGGGCTTCAGGTGAGGCCAAAAAAGGGAGGTCTGATTAGAGATGGGTCCACACCTTTTCAGTAATTAAGTGTGAGGTCCCAGGCTGATTAGCAAACTAGTTAGTTAGTTTGAGAGAGGAGGGAAGCCCTCGGGGTCCAAAGGGGAATTGCTAAGACCAGAGCCAATGGTATGTGCCTGAGTTCTGGTCAATCAGATGACATATAAGGATTGTAAAAAAGAGAGAGAACAGAACTTGGAAGCTGAGAAACAGAAGACTAGAAGTAAGAAGTGAGAAGCTGAGAAACTGAGGACTGAGGACTGAGAGTGGAACGGAGAGCAGCACGATTCAGGAACTGAGGGCCAGCTTCCAGAGCGTGCAGATTGAAGAGTACTGAACACAAGAGGGAGTTTTGGAACTTGGAGTCAGTGGAGCCGCAGGAGAGAGTGCTGGCAAGGACTTAGGATTTGTGAGTGATCATCTTATAGGAGGGCCCTAGCATTGAAGGAAGCACAAGTATGGTCTGGCTTGCTGCTATAATATTTTGTTGTTAGTCTCCTTGTTACTATGGTGAGGTGGGCTTATTGGTTTTGGAATGTTGTTGCCACAATATCAAATTGGGGGGTGGGACTGCAGAACCAAGATGGTGGCTGCAAAGCAGGGACTTGCTTAAGTTCACCCCCAGATCCCTCCAAACACCTGTAAAAATGGCTTTGAACAAATTCTACAGCTGCAGAACCCACAAAATAGCAGAGGGAAGCAGGGCTGCAGCCCAGGAAAGCCTGGATGGTTGCTGGGAAGGGAAGGGTCTGTCGCAGGGAGCCGGGAGTAGAGCAGAGCCCAACATGGGCAGTGTCAGGACCAACCAGACTGGAAGCCGGGAGGAACAGGCATAGCTCCCTGAATCAGTAAGCTGTGGCAGTTACCAGATTTCTCAACCCACAAATGCCAAAGACAACAGAGCAGGTTAGTGGAAAGACTACAGGAAAGGAGTGAAAAGAGTGTGCAGTTGGCCCTAACCCAGGGGGTGAAGAAGTGGTGCAGCTCTGGGGCCCCTTCCAGAGCACCAGCTGTGGTTGCTTCCAGCTCCAGGCCCACCTGGTGGGAAGAATTAAGTGGTGGATCAGAGCAGGATCAGGGTCTAGATCTGGGTTAGCAGTTCTTGGGGAAGAAGGAGCACTGGTGTGGCAGAACTTGCTGTGTAGAAGCAGCTCTGAAAATAGCAGCGCTTGGCCCCTAAAGCTTGGGACAAAACACTCTCTACTCTACAAGCAGTCATACACTGACATAAAGCTCAAGGGTCAAGTAGTTGGCTGGGAACATGGCCAGGCAGCAAAAAAGGACGCAGACTCAGATTCAGACTCAGACTTTGGAATCTTTCTTTGGTGACAAAGAAGACCAAAACATACAGCCAGAAGAAGTTAACAAAGTCAAAGAGCCTACATCAAAAGCCTCCAAGAAAAACATGAACTGATCTCAGGCCTTGGAAGAACTCAAAAAGGGTTTGGAAAAGCAAGTAAGAGAAGTAGAGGAAAAATTGGGAAGAGAAATGAGAGTGATGTGAGAAAACCATGAAAAACAAGTCAATGACTTGCTAAAGGAGACCTAAAAGAATACTGAAGAAAATAACACCTTAAAAAATAGACTAACTCAAGTGGCAAAAGATCCCTAAAAAGCCAATGAGGAGAAGGATGCCTTGAAAGGCAGAATTAGCCAAACGGAAAAGGAGGTCCAAAAGACCACTGAAGAAAATACTACCTTAAAAATTAGATTGGAGCAAGTGGAAGCTAGTGACTTTATGAGAAATCAAGATAGTATAAAACAGAACCAAAGGAATGAAAAAATGGAAGACAATGTGAAATATCTCATAGGAAAAACCACTGACCTGGAAAATAGATCCAGGAGAGATAATTTAAAAATTATTGGACTACCTGAAAGCCATGATCAAAAAAGAGCCTAAATACTATCTTTCAAGAAATTATCAAGGAGAACTGCCCTGATATTCTAGAGCCAGAGGATAAAATAGAAATTGAAAGAATCCACAGATCGCCTCCTGAAAAAGATCCCAAAAAGAAAACTCCTAAGAATATTGTCGCCAAATTCCAGAGCTCCCAGTTCAAGGAGAAAATACTGCAAGCAGCCAGAAAGAAACAATTTGAGTATTGTAGAAACACAATCAGGATAATACAAGATCTAGCAGCTTCTACATTAAGGGGTCGAAGGGCTTGGAATATCATATTCTGGAGGTCAATGGAGCTAGGATTAAAACCAAGAATCACCTACCCAGCAAAACTGAGTATCATGCTCCAAGGCAAAATATGGATTTTCAACAAAATAGAGGACTTTCAAGCTTTCTCAGTGAAAAGACCAGAGCTGAATAGAAAATTTGACTTTCAAACAGGAGAATCAAGAGAGGCATGAAAAGGTAATCAAGAAACGGAAATTGCAAGGGACTTACTAAAGCTGAACTGTTTTGTTTACATTCCTACATGGAAAGATGATGTGTGTAATTCATGAGACCTCAGTATTAGGGTAGCTGAAGGGAATATATATATACACACACATATATATACACATACACACACATATATATACACACACACACACATCTATATACATACATATATGTATATATGTGTATATATATAAATATACACATATCTACATACATACATATATGTATATATGTGTATATATATAAATATTTATATATATACACATATATACATATATGTATGTATATAGATGTGTGTGTATGTGTATATAGACAGAGGGCACAGGGTGAGTTGGATATGAAGGGATGATATCTAAAAAAATAAAATTAAGGGATGAGAGAGGAATATATTGAGAGAAGGAGAAAGGGGGAGATAGAGAATGGGGTAAATTATCTCACATAAAAGTGGCAAGAAGAAGCAGTTCTGTAGAAAGGGAACAGGGGGCAGGTGAGGGGGAATGAGTGAATCTTGCTCTCATTGGATTTGACTTGAGGAGGGAATAAAACACACTTAATTGTGTATCTTACCCTACATGAAAGTAGGGGGAAGGGGATAAAAAGGGGGGACAATAAAAGGGAGGGCAGATAGGGGGAGGAGGTAATCAAAAGCAAACACTTTTGAAAAGGGACAGGGTCAAGGGAGAAAACTGAATAAAGGGGGAAAGGATAGAATGGAGGGAAATACAGTTAGTCTTTCACAACATGACTATTTATGGGAGTGTTTTGCATAATGATACATGTGTGGCCTATGTTGAATTGCTTGCCTTCTTAGGGAGAACGGGTGGGGAGGGAAGAGGGGAGAGCATTTGGAACTCAAAGTTTTAAAAGCTGATTATCAAAAAAAAAAAGTTGTTTTCGCATGCAACTGGGAAATAAGATACATAGGCAATGGGGCATAGAAATCTATCTTGTCATACAAGAAAGTAAGGGGAAAAGGGATGGTGGAAGGAGAGTGGGGAGACAGAAGGGAGGGCTGATTGGGGAATGGGGCAATCAGAATATATGCCATCTTGGAGTGGGGGGGGAGGGTGGAAATGGGGAGTAAATTTGTAACTCAAAATCTTGTGGAAGTCAATGCTGAAAACTAAAAAAATTAAATAATAAAGTATGGAAAAATTAAAAAAACATTAAAAAACATCAAATTGGGGGGCATTGGTCCTTGGGTCTGATCCTTTGGAGTCTAAATAAATGTTATACTTCCTCTTCCTTCTACCTAGAGAATTCATTATACTTTGTGATTCTAAACCATTCAGGTATGCTCATGGTCCTCTTCAAGGTTATGAATTTTGCCTTAATGATATAAAGAGGAAGAATTGATTAACAGCAATTAGATGGGGGAGGGGGGCTGGTAATTCTGGTAACCTACTTTCATTGGGAATGAGTTTAAAAGGGAACAATACATATTTATTTAGGAGAGTATAGAAGTCTTCTAAATTAAGAAGAAATAAAATGGTAGGAGCATGGGAGGGAGGAGAGAGCAAGGAGGAATATTTAGAGGGGACAGTGAGAGAACAGGTTATAGGGAGTTATAGAAGGGTGTTTAGATTTATAGGAGTGGGAGGATCCTTGGAGGGGGGTAGGTAAGTAATAGGAAGGCAAGGTAGCAGGTAGAAGTAAAGTAGAGGAGGCAGGAGGGATAGGAAACAGGAGATATGCACAAACAAAAACACAGATCAGGAGCAGAAAAAGTATATGTCTATGTATGTATGTATGTGTGTATATATATCTCAAAGGAAACACAGGATGCACAAGTTTGGAGTATCTACCCCCAATATTCACATGGACTATTTGTGCCCAACCTGTGGTAGAGCCTTCTGACCTCATATTGGACTGATCAGCCACAGTGAATCTTGACTCAAGCATAGTGATGTCATTTGGGTCCTCTTCGAGAATGAAGGACAACAGTTATCACCACCATCACCATGTGTGGATATATCTATAGCTATAGAGAAACATATCCAAATTTAATTGTAGTCTTGTGGGTGGGGTGGGGAGGAAAAAAAAGAACAAAGTGAAAAAGGGCACAGCAGACCACAAAAGAAAACAGAAGGAAGCGAAGAAAAGCTGGACAGCTCTCAACACAACCTGCAGTACTTATCATTCAGGCTTTCTTGAAACGAAAAATTGCATATTTTGAATCCACTCATGTTCTGCTATGCACATGACCTGCTTTTTTTCTTTCTTACTTTGTATTTAAGATCCAATATTTTAGTTTATGATATGTTTTTATTTCTTTTCTCTATTCTATATTTGTGTTCTGGTCTTTGAGTCTAAAATAAAATTTAAAAAGTCAGAAGCAGAGTGGGGAGGGGAATGAAGCATGGCCAGCCTGCATTCCTCTCCAAAATGGAGGTACTTTTTCCCAGTGGGAGAAAGGGTACCTCATGGATAATGGATGGTCAGGGTGAGGAGGCCTCAGGGAGGATGGATGCTCCAAGGAAGCCTCAAGGGAAGATGAATGTTATAGGGTGAGGAGGCCCTGAGAGGGAGAGGTTCCAGAGTGAGACTGGAGGGAAGGTTCCAGGTGAAGTCAACGTCAGAAGCCCAACCAGAAGGGGAACACTAGGAGGCCCACACCTCCAAAGGTGGTCTTCAGGGTCACAAGACAACAGAAGTAAAAATGTGTTAAAAAGAAGACAAATCTACACAACCCTCTACACACCCATAGAGTCTTTATCCCTGAAGGACAAGGGTAGAACCCAATGTTGGCAAAGGAGCCAGTACAGAAACATGTATTTTCCAAACAGACATCAATATGCTTGCTTATTTGATAAGCGGGGCATGTAAATAAATGCCACTTACTCTTCCTACAGATGGCTAAGCCCTTTGCAGTAGGATTCACCCTAGGGATCCTTTACAGATCAAGCCGAGTACATTTAAAATAAGATCTGATGTATTTGCCACCGTTGTCAGAGCATGCCCAGGGGCACCACCAGTATCACAAGAGGGAACAAACCACATAGGAGGCCTCATCACTTTGCTGTCTCACCACCTACGAGGACAGGAGCAGGACTGAAGGACACCTCCTTCCCCAAGGCGAGTCTGCAGCAATACAGCGTTAAGAGCAGGAGAGATCTTGGGAATAGGGGTTGGGGAGTCGGGTGGGTTGCTGGAAGTAGCTGGTGTCTGGTGGTTCCTGCCTGGCTTTGGCCATCCATCATGAGCTCTGCTCGTAAGGGCGTGACAGGCCCTGAGTGCTGGGGTGGGATGTGCTAATGGCCAGGTCCACTTTCTAGCCAACACAGGGAGAAAGAACAGAGGGCACGCTATGTACTCAGAGTGATTCAGCCTCCGCTTCCTCTTCTTACCCTTCATTCCCCATCCCAACTACTGCCACTCAGTCTACATGTCTACATTCCGCTCCCTAGTGCCTTCCCCCAAGGAATGATTAAGGGTCAAGTAGCTGAGAATGTCACTTCCTCCAGGAAACGTCTTCCGGCATCACAGTGTCGTGAAGACTTGGCAGTCCAGTCCTGTCGATTCTCCTGACACGACCTGGTCTTGTTCAGGTATTCATCACCTGTCACCAGACTATAGCAATAACCTCTAGTTTCTCCCCTCTCCAATCTGTCCTCCGCACAGCTGCCAAAGTGATTTTCCTAAAACATAGGTCCAACTGAGTCACTCAAACTGTGGCGGCTCCCTAGTTATCTAGACCTGATCATGATAAGAATAGCATTTGTACAGGGCTCTAGGATTTGCAAAGCACTTGACACATCTTATCTGATTTAAGCTCATAATCCTGGAAGGAGTTTATAGTTGAAGAAACTGAGGCAGACAGAGGTGGAGTGACTTGCCCAGGGTCACACAGCTAGATGTCTGGGGTTGGATCTGAACTCGGTTCTTCCTGACCCCAGGCCCGGTGCTGTGCCTCCTTGTGTGTGACCTTGGACAAATCCCTTTTATTTTCTGGGCCTCAGTTTCTTCATCTGCAGTATGCACCCAGATGATCTTGAAAGTTCTTTCTGGCTTCACGCCCTTTCTTTGTCTGTGCATCCCCAGTGCTTAGGCTGGCACCTGGTCCGTGGGAGACAGTTTTAAGCAGCGCTTGTTGACTGGCTGGCAGTGATTATTAGCAGGCTCCTTGAATTCAGAAGCCACCTAATCTAATTCCCCATCATGTTACAGTGTCCCAGTCAGAATCTTGTGGTTTACATTTTTCTGGTACTTTAAGGTTCGCGAAGCATTTCCCTTATCACAGCTCTAGGATAGGAGGGCAACCATTAATGTCCCCATATTACAGCCATCTTCTTGAGTTCAAATCTGGCCTCAGACACTTCCTAGCTGGGTGACCCTGGGCAAGTCACTTGACCCTGTTTGCATCAGTTTTCTCACCTGTCAAGTGAGCTGGAGAAGGAAATGGCAAACCGCTCCGGTATCTTTGCCAAGAAAACCCCAGATGGGGTCACAGAGAGTCGGACAAGACCGATACACAACCCCACGACCCAGTTACGGGGAAGGTGAAATGGCTTTCTCAGAATCAGTTGGCTGGTATCAGTGAGGAGGCACTGAGCAGGGCCCCCAGGTTATGTGGAGATGCTGACAAGTCTCCTGGTTCGTCTGGCCTATGGCCAGAGCTAGCATGAAGGCAGAGTAAAGGTTTCCCTCTGGTCCCTCACACTTTTAAGAGGAAGGAGCCGATTTCTTCACTAGGAATCATGTAGCATCAGGAAATGAGGTCTTGGGGATTTGGAATTTCCCTACAACGGAGCTGTCGCTTCCTGAGCATGGGACCGCCGTGATGGAAGCAGTGTGTAGGGAGGATGAGTGGGGCAGAGCAGCTAGGCACCAGGTCTGGAGGGCTCCGGCTAGGACTGTGCCGTTAAAATGTACAGTACTGGTGGATTTGCCAAAGAGTGAGGGGATATGGATTGCGCATAGTCTGCACTGGCCTTCCCTCCCAGGGGCGGTGACGCAGGAGAAACCCTGGTTGTGCCTGCCTAGCGAGGACCCCTGTATGTGGAGAACGGGACACAGGTACTGTGGACTGATGGGCAGGGCTTCCAGAGAGGGAAACTGAGGTACAGACTTCGGACCTCAGATCCAACACTAGCATGGCTTAGACCAGCTGACTGAGCTTCACTGGGCTTTGAGATCTCACAGGACAGTGCTGCTGCCTTGTGAAGTGCAGCCAGGGGCAGCTGGGGGTCATCTTCATCACTCGTGTTGACAGTCTCCCTGGGGTTTCAGTCCAAGTATCATTCACGGCTACAAGACTCACGCAGATTGGAAGGTCAGTTTGAAGAAACACATTGGTACCAAGTATCTAATTTGGAAAGGTTAATGCTTGGTACCAATGGTACACCAAGGTAATCTCCTCTGGGGCCTCTGTCAGTGGCTACGGTAGAATGCACCCTGTTGGAAGGAGGGTAGAAATTTACCCCAAAGCAGAATCTGGAAGAGCTTCCAGGTTGATTCTAGGAGTCACTTCCTTGTGCAGTCTCATCAGGCAACAGGAGCCATCTACCACTGGCCTTCTCAGGGACACCAGAATGACTTCTGGCTACTCTGAGTCTCCAGGGAACCTTCCCGTGGCCATCTTGGAAGACTACCTTCCCACCTCCTGCTTCATATGGCTCAGAACCCACCTCTCAGCTGGCAATTCCCTAACTCCTAGTCGATGGAATCTCATTTCCTATTGTTCAGCAGTTTCGTGTCCACCTCTTCGTGACCCCATTTGGGGTTTTCTTGGCAAAGGTCCTGGAGTGGTTTGCCATTTCCTTCTCCAGCTCATTTTACAGTTGAGGAAACTGAGGCAAACAGGGTTAAGTGACTTTCCCAGGGTCACACAGCTAGTAAAGGTCTGAGATGAACTCAGGGAGATGAATCTTCCGGGCTCCAGGTCCAGTGCTCTATCCTCTGGGCCACCTAGTGGCCTGTACCATACTGAAGAGGGGAAAAAAATCTCAGAAATGAGATGGCCTCTATTGAATGAACAAATTACCAGGTCACAGATTTAGATGTGGAGGGGGACCCTGAGTTCTAGCACAGTCCTCTTACAACTGAGGAAAAAAACCCAGGGAAATAAAGAGGCCTGTTCTGGTTACTCAGGCATGAAAAAGCAGGGTTAGAATTTGAACCCAAATCCTCTAACTCAATCAAACACGCTCTCCTCTGCATGAATCATTTCAAGGTTAGCAAATTGGTCAAGATTGCAGTAGGTAGTTAATAAACGTTTATCGAATGACTGCAAGTACAGTTCTCTAACTTTAAAGGTGTAAAAATGTACCTGGACTTACTTTCCAAGGAAGGAAAGGCACCAGGTTTGTTGCCAAGTAAAATCCCACGGGTGTAGACGTGCACTTACGGGCCTTTGTTCTCGGCATGACCAACAGCTCTGTTGATGGAATGGGGGTGGGGGGCAGAGTTCTTCAGTGGAAAATGACTGGTTTGCCAGCTGTATCTGAAGTCTCCACATGGATCGGAGAGCTTCCTGATGGAGGTTCCTTAGCTTTAAATACTCCTTATGGTGAAGCCTGGAAATGTGACCTTTTTTATAGGTAGGCCAAACTTATAGATGGTATTTAAGCTAAATCTGGCAGAACTTTACAGGAATAGTGATCTGTCCAAGTACAACTCAGCTGACAGCATTTGAACAGCGTTACATACTCTGTGATGATTAACAAAGCCTGGACAAATGGGGGGAAAAATCAAACCCAACCCTTGAAGGCTTTGGAAGATTTGGATGTGATGGGAGATAAACCATTTTTCCTTCCTCCATGAATAAAGAGCTGGCCCCACCTGGGCAGCCTCAAGTGTGGGGCTTGGATGCTGCGGAAAATATTCTGACTCAGGCCACTGGGGGCTGGAGCAGATGGCCTCGGGTCTCTTTTCCATCACTGACAAGATCTGTGAATCATCTTTTCTTCTAGTCTAACAGAACCCACCAGTTTCACCTAGGGAAGGTGAAAATTCCCTTTCCAGCTGGCAGGTTAGAAAGCCTGGGGATCTTTTTTAATTTCATATATTAGGAAACCAAACCTCTACAAATGAGGTCCCTGCTGAGAAACAGTCCAGCTGCGAGCAAACCTCTGTGTAGCAGATGCAACATCCAAACATATGGAGTCTGACAGTCTCCAGTCCTTCCTCACTCCAAACGAGGAAGGTGAGATCATGCTCACACAGGGAAGGGCACTGCCTCTTTGGGAAGGCGCTGAGATCCTGTATCTCTTCCTGGTGGCCAACAGCTAAGCTACCCAGAAAGAAAGAAAAATGAATGAAAAACCAAGAGATAGGCAAGAGTCCTCATTATGATGTTTTGCTGAATTGGGGATGAATCGTATCTGAATTGTATCTTGTAAGAACAGGGCCTGGAGTCTTACAAATCACCTCCAGAAGTCTATGAGATGAAAAGGAAGGTGGAAGGAGACTTACTGAGCCAGACACTAGCTCCTGGGGCAGACTAATGCAAGCAGACACACTCAGGAGTTCCCCGGAAACCCAAGAAAGAGCAAGTGGTAGAACACGTGGCCTCAGGTGCCTGTACAGGGATGCAGAGTTAATCATTTCTTGACTTCTTGTAATCCTTTATAAACCTTAGATTTGGGGGGCAACAAGTTTCAAAAGGTTCAGAGAAGATGTAGGATATCAGGGTCTAACGTTCTTCAAGGAAAAGATAGTCCAGGAAGGATGGGAGTCTTTCAAGGTTAAAATTCTGAAAACACCAAGAGAAAATGGGAGTTGCTAAAGGAGGCAGATGTGCCTAAGCAGAAAAGTCGCCAGGGCAGGTACCAGGGGACGCACAAGCAAGCAGGCAAGGAGCTCGACCTCTGACCCTCCAATTAGAGAGATCCCCTCCCTCCTCACCCCGCTGCACTGCCATGGGGGCTCCTGGGCTCTCTCCACATGCCCCTATAGGGTACTTTCTCCTCCCCATCCTCTACCTATTCAACTTCCTTTGGTGTTTAGTCCTCCTCCATTAGACTGAAAACTCCTTGACTGCAGGAACCCTCTTCCTTTTTCCCCGTGCATTTGTACCTCTATCACTTAGCACAGTGCCAAGGCAGTAGGTGCTTAATGAATGTTGACTATTGACAGGCCTCTAAGAATAGTGTTTGGAATGCTAACACCCAGAACACACTGGGGATGATAAAAGGAGAACCAAATTGTTGGCTTAGTTTCTTTTAAACTGTATTAGGAGCAAAGATCAAAGAATGGAACAGGACTCTTGCTTTTTGTGAATGAGAGAATAGTTGGATAAAGGAGGAGAGCTAATGGAATAGATAACAAAATCTGGATTTAAAATGGCCTTGACAGACCACAGCATTGGGCTGAAACACTAGGTTTGAAGAAACAACTTCATAAAGATGGCGGAGGCCAGGTTAGGGCCACATGTGGGGAGGGAAGGGGTTGGTAAGTTCAAGGAATGGGAGGCAAGCTTGGGATGCAGAACAGGCCCACAGGAGTGACTGACGGAACTGGAAATGGATTTTAGCTGTCTGAAGATGGACAGAGAATTCCAGAGAACTGTGAAGCTGGGCGGACAAGACTTCCTAAGTCTCAGAAGGAAGGGGATTTCTTGGGGAGATACCAAAGCCAACCCTCTTTGCCTCCCTAAAGGCCAAATGGCCAATAAATAGTGGAACATTTAAGGAACAAATGTTTCAGCTGCTTTGGGCCCCTAGAAACCACACGATCCCCTGGAATTCCTAACAAATGAACACGTCCTCTCTGCAGAAATCACTAATTTCCTTGAACAAATTCAGCCAGGTATGTAGAGGAGAGAAGGGAGTCCACATCAGGGGTGCTCTGCTTCAGTTTTGTGGACAAGAGCTGGGTCTGGACACTCCTCAGGCCAAGTTGAGTAAACAGAGACAGGAGACCGCCGGTGCAGACAGAGCTGGAACTAAGCGTAATACCACCAACCTTCTCTAACAGGTAAAGAAGGCAGGTGTCAGACAGCCAAACTAAGCACGAAAGAATAGCTAGGAAAGTTTTGTTTGTAAAATTCAGCAGGATTTGCAGAAGAAAATATGGCCCCATGAACCTCAAAATGGCTTGACCGCAGAAACAATTGAGCCCCTTCTCTCTGAGCTACATCAAAGGTTATTTAGAGCAATGGAAAAATTCATGCCAAATACACAGCAGGATCAAAGAGGAAGTCGGTTCAGTTGGGAGAAAAACCGGGCCTCTCTGGGTCCTGTCCCCTGCCCTCTTGCTGACCTACGGCATCTTTGTGAGTGGCTCCCCAAACACTGGGCAACAGCTGCTGTGAGGCCTGGAGCTGCTACCCAGGTCACAAGTGCTGGCCCCCGCATGGACAGCCCGGCCTGAGCCTGGTCCTTTGCCTTCTCTAATCCCTGGAGCCCAGAGCTTAGCTGAGGATTTCCTCACCTTGAACTCCCAGCCCCCCCACCCCATCTATGCATAGTCTGAGGATGAGACAGTGGTTCTGGTTTAGACATCAAGAAGTCCTTTTCAGTCGTGAAAAAATAACGTACCCAGAATCGCTCGGTTAGAAAAGTCCACATTTTAACAGAGTCCCAGGGACAGGGCCGTCACAGCGGCAAACTCGGACCAGGGTCACAACAGCAAAAGACAGGTTTTTGGTTTGTTTTGTTTCGCCTCTTTTTTTCTTTTTCTTTTTTTTTTTTTTAAAGGAGTGAGGGCATGGAAAATACAGAAAACAAAATGCCAAAAATACAAAAAAAATAGAAAATAGAAAAAATGTATTTACACGTGGTACATCACTTGATCAGAAAGCACAAAGACTTCTGCGGCTATGATACATGCATTGGTTTAGGAAGAGACGACTAAAAAACAGGAGAGGTTAGGGAGAGGTCTGTGAAAAGGAAAAGAAGGGGCCCCGCGGGCTCCAGACGTCTGCTTCCCTAGTTTGCTACGCCGAGGGTATGCAGCTGGCCGGTGCCAGGCTGGAGGGGAGGGAGAGGCCGCCCGGAGCTCCAGGGCACGGCCAACACTCCTGTCTGCTCGAGGCTTGAGCACAGCAGAGCTTCCTCTCGGTGCATATGTGTATATATACACACATGTATATCTGTGCATCTATACGTATACATATGTATACACACACACACGTAGATATAGAAAGCTGTGTGTGTGTGCACGCGCGTACATGTATAAAAACCGTGCCCTTGCTCACTGCCAACACAACATCTGGGTGGAAATGTAATTCATTACAACAAATTCTTATATGTATACTGTAAGGAGTCACTCCGCGTGTGTCTGTGGATTTAATAAGTCATTTTACACCACAGAAAAGGTTTAATCAATTCAAAAAAGATTCTTGTGACAGAAGTTCTGTCGTTTCAGGTCTCTGAAAGGAAGTCCCCCCGGGAGCCCTGTCCCAAAGACGGGGGAGGCTTCCCTGAAGAAGGTCCGGTCCACGACTCCTGGACGGCTCCTTGCCACCATCCAGGCCCCGCCTCCCCCACCAAGGGGACAATCGGGCAGGTCCATAAAAACAGAGAAGGGGGGAGGACGGAAGCTTCACCAGGTGGCTCCAATTCCACATGTGCATGAGAAAGGAACCAAAGGGGGTCTCTGGAGCCTCAGCCCCCTTTTCAATACAAAGTCAGGTCAGACTAGCACCCCAGGCCAGGACCTCTGCAGGCCAGGACCGCTCTAGGAGGGAACAAAACCACCACTGAGTCAAGGGAGAAGGACCACAGCAGGGTCTGGTCACTTTCTGGCCAATCCATCATACTTCCAGGAACCGTGAGCTGCTGGCCTTGGAGTGGAAAGGTTCAGACCACATGCGGCGCAGGTCACCCTAGGAAAAGAGGAGATGTGGTGTCATTACACAGCCCAGCGTGCCCAGTGCAAGCTAACATCTCACCATTTCTTTCTGGTTCTAGTCTCTAGAATATCAAATTAGTTTTGCAAAGAATCTGGGGCTTAGCTCCCCAATTTTACTCGCTGTAATTTGTGATTGCAAAAACACTTCCTTACATTCTTAGGTCTTCCCAAGCACAACCTCAAAGTTACCAGCAGGTTGTTTTCAGTAACATCTCTGGTCAGGGCTCCCCCTTCTGCCTACAGCTATGTTCCAACAAGACATGGATTTCCTCCCATTCCTGAAATTCAGATTTCAAACTAACACTCCAAATTTTAGCTATTAAATACTGAGAAGATGGTTAGAGCTTGAGGGCTGGTTGCTTCTTTTAAAAAAAGCCCCAAAGAGTCTCCATGGGTAGTTCCTGGGGATCCCCAGGGGGAGGCAGGCACTGGTACAAGCAAGAAGGAAGGCATGCTGTGTGGACGCCAGGCTGCCAGAAACAGAAAATCGGTGTCGGGGTCGAGAGGTCCCAGAACCAAGGCCCAAGGAGGGAGGGGTGTCTCACCTTTAAATAGGCCATCGTGAGGAGTGGCAACAAGGTGAACGGTACCAAATAGAGGAGGGCGGGCTGGGCCGCCCGATGGATTCGAGACGCCACCGTTGCGGTCAGCAGGCCTACGGGAGGAGACAGGCTATGAGGATACCCACCTGGCAGCCAGAGCCCGGAGCAGGTGAGCGAACAGGTGAGGGACCCACCTTTAGGACCGCTCCACCCCAGGCCGTCTGCTGGTCCTCTGTTCAGTTTCTCACCAACACCCTCATCTCAACCCTGGCGTTGGCCTCACTCTTACCTCCATCCCTGAGGTTTAGGGAAAAGATCTCTGGACCTAGGGTCACAAGGCCTGGGTTCAAGTCCATCGCTCCATCACTTACTGGCTATGTGACCTTGGCTAACTCACTTAACCATGCTCAGTTTCATAGGTATCTCCCTTCACTTCACAGATGAGGAAGCTGAGGCCCAGCAGGCCAAATGAGTTGGTTCTCTTAACCAGGTAGTGAGTGTCATGGGGAGATGGGCCCAGGCCTCGACTCCTTGTAAAATGAGGATTACAACATCTGCCCTGCCCCCCTCACAGAATGAGAGAGTGGAGGTAAAAGGCTCCCAGGATTTTCCCTTCTGGCTGAAGTCAGTCAGTCATCCTCAGAATTTTCATTTCTAAATACATTTCTCCTCCACTGGGCAGTGCTTTGGGGAACACTGGTGCTGTGTGCACCAGGACACAGTGAAATGAGGGCCACCCTCCCCGCCCCCCACCTGGGCTACTGGGGAGCACTGAGACCTGGACCTGGGGGCGGACCCTTTGCAGGAGGAGTCTGTAAAGATGCAGCACTAGGCCTCAGTACTGCTTCTCTCTGGGGGTAAATGAAGAGAATTTTCTTAAAGAAATCTGGACAAGGTGACTGTAATCACATCAAGCAAACTTCCTCAAAGTCTTCAGAAGTCTGAGGCCAGCAATGATTGAGTGTGCCCCCCCTGCTGAGGCCTGGCCACCCCCATCCCATCCCTTGGCAAAGAGAAAGGAGCCAGCAGCAGGCTGGAGCAGCGAGGCCCGACTTCACAGGCAAGGCCAGACATGCGCATCTCTTTGGCTTGACTTTGCTACCAAGTTGGGGGAGATGATTGGGAAGACACAGAGATGTTTCAAAATTAAAATCAGCACTGATTTTTTTTTTGAGCAGCCATCCATGGAATTCTCCTAAAGGAGGATTTCAGTCAATCGGTGCAACCCCTCCCTTTGGAGAACAGTGATCACACCTCCCCACAAGCACATCCCTTCACACTCCTTCCTCTCAGACACACACTGGGCCTCCATGTCCTATCAGCAGAGGCTGTGCTGGTCCCTGGCTCACTGCTCTGACAGGACCCTCCTCAGTGCAGGTTGATGCTTGCCTTGGCACTGAGGGGTAAACTCTCTAATCCACAGTTAAAGAAGAAAGCTGGGGGCTGTGCTGGCCATTCCATCAATCCAGGCAATTCCCAGGTCAGGAAGCATCTGCTGCAATGGAGTCTAGTGGTTACAGCTGGCTTAGACTCAGGAAGATCTAGCTTGGGGGTGGAGGTTCCCTGGCCACGGAGGGCCCCTCTGGAGGATGTGGAGGAGCCCCAAGTCCAGAGCTGCTGCCTCTTACCTACAAAGTACCCGATGAGGGTGCAGTGGAAGTAGGAGACCTTCTGCATGCGGCCCGAGATGTTCCCTGGGCCCGGAGCCCCGCATGAGTCGCTGCTGGCCTGCTTCTTGTAGTTATCATAGCGCAGCACAAAGCACAAAAGGAGGCCTGGCATCACGATATCGCCGATTCCCAGCATGGAGAAATGACTGCCTGTGGAGCTAGAGAGCAACAGAGCCCAGGGGGGCTGGAGACCAGGCCCCACACCTCCCCTCCCCTCCCCAGCAGCAGAACATTGGCCTTCTGCTCATCTCTTGGGAAAGAGGCAATTCTGATACTGGGCCCTTTGTGATGGGACTTGTTAGGCCAAGGACCAAAATTCCACACTGGCCTAGGTCCTGCCCCAGGTCCCTGTGGGGGCTGCCCCTGGGCTGGGCTGGTGGGAAGAAAGAGCCTGTAGATGCTGCTGCAGGAGAGGAGGAGGAGGGAGGAGGAGGAGGGGGATGAGGGGAGAAGGAAGAGGAAGAGGGGGGTAGGAGAGGGAGGGGGGGAGGGCTAATCCCCTGCAGTCAGCTTAGTAAGCACTAAAACTGCCTTTTATCACCAAGTACCCAGTTCACTCCTTTGGGTACTTAAGTCAGTGTTCATCACAGTGTCCTGCAGAGGAAAAGCAAAGGGCTGGACCTGAGATTGGATGGTTATGGGCAAGAGAAGAAAATCAAATCGAGGAAACAGTTCAGACAAGGCCATCTGCCCCCTCCGGCTCTGGGTGATTTTATCTGCGCAGCCACTACCAGCACAAGCTGCACAGAATGTGTTTACAAGCCCTAACACTTTACTCCTACCTTGGAAAGACCAGTTTTCCAGGAAGAGACAATCGAGGAACATCTCGGCCCACATTTGGTCCCAGGTGAAGCTTCCGGGAGAGGACGTCCAGGGGGTTGTCGGCCGGCTGGGTGGCCACCTTGACCATGACATTGCTATTGAAGATGTAGGCGGAGAAAAAGACCTAGAAAACAGAGATGGACTTTAACGTAGGAAGGAGGAATACAGGAATGGACATCCATTTTTTCCCCATTCTCTTTCATCAAGAACAACTTCTTAAGTGTTCTGAGGAATCTACATCTTTTCCACTGCCTAAGGCCATTAATTGGTTCCATGAAAAAATGGTTTTTGGTGAAGCCCATTACTCGAAGCAATTCATTCTATAGGCATGAAGTGACAAACAGGTGATCACCCAAAGGTATTATAATGAAGCATTCAGAGCTTAGCAAATTAAATGTGATTAAAAGGAACCAGTCCCCTTACTTATTGAAATACATAGCTAGGTACATGTGACTTTCAAAACTTGTTTTAAATCAATATGGAAGTGCTGAATGAAGTTCCTTTTAGCTCTTGGTCTTTGATCCTTGGGACCTGTGTCTGCTTGGAAGAAGGAAATGCACACAGTAGGTGGACACACAGGGCTTGACCAGCAGGGAGGGCCTCAGCCAAGTTAGAGGCCAATGGGGGTGCGGGCTACGTGGCTTGTGCTTCTAATCCGTTTGGGATGGTTTACCCAAATTATAATGGTTGGCACAGCATCACATACATGTATGTATTTTAAGTGAGGACAAATGGGGGAAAACTTGCTACAAGTGGGTCCTTAATAATTCTGAACTTCTTTCCACAAATAGCCTCTTAAGGCAACCACCACAGTTAGGGGGCGCCATAGTGCACAGAACACTAGTCCTGAGTTCAAATTTGACCTCAGACACTTTCTAGCTGGTGGTGTAACCTCCGCCTGCCTGAACACCCTCAAGTGTAAAATGGGTCTACGCACGGGACCTCCCTCTCAGGTGAACCACTGTAAAGTGCTTAGTGCAGTGCCTGGCACACAGCAGGCATGTCCTCCCTCCTTTCTCCATCAAAAGGCAGATTTCAACCTCACTTCACTTTGGCTTCTACCCGTGTACCTCAGGGGTCTAGGAGAGTTCCAATAGGTTTTAACGCCCCAGATGCCCCCGAGTGCTCCGTATACCTTTTTGCCTATGCAGTTCTCGAAGCTTGAAGGACTGGGCTTCTGTTCTGGGGATGATTTCAGCTGGAGGGCACAAAGGAGGACTGCCCCACATGCAGACACCCGACTTTCAGGAAAAGGAAACTTACCCAGAAGACATCATAGATTAGAAGGCCTGAGAGGAGCAAACAGGAGACCTTGAGGCTCGGCAGGCGGACGAAGGCGATCATGGCCACGCAGAGGCCCATGGCCAGAGCTGAAAGGGAACCAGAGTCAGTAGTGAGTGCTTGGTCAGTGGTGGGAGGCACCAGGGAGACAGCACAGACCCCTGGCTGGGTTGGGAGTCCTGGGCCAAAGGGCTTTCCAAGTGAATTAGCAAAACTGAAGATGAGGAGGAGATTCTTCCCCAAATACCAGCCCTGGCTCAAAACCTCTTTTTGGTGTAAAACCCAATGGAAGCACAAACGGATTCACTTTGCTCTATGCTGATCTCACCAATGTTTGGAGAAATGAACATTTCCACCAGGTATCAGCTGTCTATGCTCTAGTAGTCTAGAAGCATGGAGCACTTTAACAGAAACTTTCAAGATATGGAATTTGAACATGTTAAGAACAATTTCTTATCATTCCACTTTGCTGCTGTTCAGTTGTGTCTGACTCTCCACGACCCCTTTTGGGGTTTTCTTGGCAATGATATTGCAGTGGTTTGCCATTTCCTTCACCAGCTCATTTTACAGATAAGGAAACTGAGGCAAGCAGGGGGTGAAGTGACTTGCTCAGCGTCACACAGCTAGTGTCCATGGCTGGATTTGGACTCATGAAGATGAATCTTTCTGACTCCAGGCCCAGTGCTCTGTGCACTGTGGCACCCCCTAGCTGCCCCCTGTCATTCAATATGGTGTCTCAAAGACTCTTTCATGTATAATCACAAGGAGAAAACTAGATTTAATTGATACAGCCCTAGTTAAGAGCCTCCTTAGCCGGATTATAAATACATAAAAAATATTTTTAAAAAGTTACCTGTTTAAAAGCCCAATGTATAATTATTACCAACTCTCGTCTATTTAAGGACAAGATTCCCCATTTATAATTCACTTTTAGGAACGGCACTGTGTGGTCCACACACACAACACACAAATACGTGTTTCACATCAATATCGTTTTAGAAAATACAGAGGAGGAAACATATGTACCAAGCATAAGGGTGTAGAAAGTCAGCTGCCTTAAGCAGCAGGAATGGCTAAAGCCAAGTTAGGAACAAATGGGCCAGATGCTGAACATGACTGCTAGGTGAAGAGGGAAAGGCATCGGATAAAGAGCATGTGGGGCATGAAGGGAGAGGTCCCCCCCACCTTTCACCCCAGCCAGAATGGTTCTCCAGCCCTCACACTCTACGCCTCACATCACCAGCCCACAACAGAAGCTCCTTGAAGGCAGGAGCTGTCCCTTTTGCTAGTGCTTGGCACCCTGACCTGCTCACTACTAATAAAGAACAGATGGCAGGTGGTGAAGCGGCTTCACTGTTAAATGCATACACATGACTCACTGGCCCACAACTGGAACTTCCATAGCCATGAATGGCTGGCTTGTCATACACCAGGAGAAGAGCTGTTGCTTTTCTTGGTGACCCTGACCTTCCCCAGTAGGAAACAAAAACAATACTTGCCAACCTTCCAAACTAGACATTTTGCATCCTCTTTCAATTTGGCATCATGCTTCCTATGATGTAATTCAAGACATCATGATCATTTCCTGACTCTCCTACAAGACAACAGCAACTGTGTCTTCACCAGAGTTCCTGAGACATCAGGAGCTCCTGCCCTTCTCCAGGAGAACCTCAATGTTTCTGCTAAAGTGGGCCATCCCTGGGACCACACTGTCTTTCCTCCAAGATATATTATTTCTCTGTTATATTAGGGACCCAGTGCAAAATAAAGAACCACAGAGCCTCAGAAAAGGGGACCAGACATGAAAAATTCCCTCCTAAAACATCCCTGACAAGTGATCATTCAAATTCTGTTTGGAGACCTCCATCAAATAGGAAAATGGCCATGTCCTAAGGCAATGCAAATTATTTCAACACAAATTTATTATGTGTCTATGAACAAGAAACCGTACTGGGCAGGGAATATAAAGATAGAAGTAAAACCAGTGTGTGTCTTGAAGGACTGAGCGTACGCTCTGCTATGGAGAGAAAAGCTCCAGAGACCAGTGTCACAGGAGGGGACGTGGGGAGGGCAAGAACACTGGCAGCCATGGGGAGAAGCAGCATTTAAGCGGGGCCCAGAAGAAAAAAGCCCAGCTGGGAGCAGCGGCATTGGAATCTAGGAGGGGGGAAGAGAAAATCATGCTGGAAGGGCAGGCAGAAGCCTGGCTGCAGAGGGCGTCGATGACTGGCTCAGGCTTTGTCTGGGAGCCACTGAAGGTTCCGAGCAGAGGTTGACCTGCTCCTTAGAAGATTATTTTTGGAAGCTGTGTGATGATTTTCACTTTGAGACAGCTCTATTTATTAGGAATTTTTTAAAAGTTGAGCTTAAATCTGCCTTTCTTCCACTGCTCCCAACTGTACCCTTTGGGCCAAGGCCACGTCTGCTCCCCCTTTCATCCGAGGGCCCTTCAGTACCTGGACGTGGCGCTAGTGTTTCATACTGACACCTCTGGCCTTTAAAGGGGGCTTTATCCTGCAATTGTCCCTCTCCTCTAGCACTGACTTGGAACGTGCCTCATCCGGCCTGCCAAACTTTCCATGCAGCCACTGTCACTGCCTGCCCGGGACACAACAGCTCACATTCAGACGACGCCTCATCACTAACCCGATGCCTTCCTCACAATGACTCGTGATTATTCTCATTTGGCAGGTGAAGAAGCAGGTTCTGAAAAGCCATGGGACATCACTGACTTGGGGAAGGATGGGGGGCTGGGATCCTGGTCTTTGGATTGCACTATTTATTCAGGAGTTGCCAGGGATAAATGGCAAAACAAGACAGCCCTGCCTAGAAGGAGCCTCTATGTTCTAGGGGAGGGTAGGGAGGGTAGGGCTTCCAAATATTTCCAGATCCACATGCACAAAGTAATTTCAGGAGGATGGTGGGCTTGGTTAATAGGATGTTACCTGCAGGGTGTAACTAGGGAGCTGCTCTTCTGAATAAACTTGGAAAGACAACTTTCTCTAGTGCGACTTGATTCAAACTCCTGAGCCTCTTGTGGGATGTCTCGCTGATGAATGTAACTGTTATCCTCTTCACGAATGCATATTTACACTCTGTTCATTATCTATACGAACTATTTTTCCATGAAAGTGTCTTAGAGTTTAAGCCCTCTGGTAGTAAGAAGTACAATGATATAATTCTCTGTATTGCATTTAGAAAAGCACCAAATTTATAAATGCTATCTGATGAAGAAAATTAATAAATGGAATTATAAGTATTCACTAAAAGGGTCTCAATTATTATTCCACTTCATCCTTAATAGATGTTGTACAATCCAGGAGGCAGGGACTATCTTTTGCCTCTTGCTATCCCTGGCGCTTAGCAGAGTGCCTGGCACATAGTAGGCACTTAATAAATGTTTATGGAGATATTCTGTATTTAAAGACCACATGCCTGAATGTAGTTTTTCAGAAATCAGTAGCAATATTTTCTGACAATAATCTCTGCCTTATTATCACAGGCTGAAAACAGGTGCTATAAACAAGCTGCTTAACCAGTTTGTCATTTTAGGGCTGGCAGAGGTGAGACAGGTCCAGACAATCTCTGAAGCCCACAAACTGTGAACGAGTCAGAGCAAATACAAGCAGATGCTTAATCAGCCTTTAGTTAACACCATTCCTAGTTGAGCTCGCACAGCCCAGGACCAAAGGAGGCTAATTTGCTCAGGACAGCACAACAGCTTGGCTGTGAGACCCCCATCACACACCAGAGCAACAGGAAGATCTTCGGTGTCCCCTTGACGCTTCGACTGTAAGGAGACATTTAAAAGCCTCGCCCTTGTCTAGTACAAAAGCACCTGTCAAAATGTCTAGGCTAGAACTAAAGATGAGTTACACGTGGAATTAAAAAAAACAAACCCTCATCCAGCAATGATGCTTCCAAACAGGGTACACTCCTTGTCACCGAAGTCCAGAGAAACAATTCCTATACCAAGGACGTAACTATTTAGCACTTCTCTGGCTATGACCAGAAAATTACATGATTGTCATTCAGGAAGAAAGCAAGTCAAATCCACATCAAAATGTCACTCCAACAAACAAGCAATAAATAACCCCTGAGGCTGTTAGGGAAAATACATTTGATCCCGCGCCCGGGATAGGAAAACTTAGCCACTGAAATTTTCGACAAGAAGTCATAGGCTCTGAGCTTATCAGAATTTAGGGAATGTGTACCAAGAAACAGGTCCAAAGACTTCTGGCAATTCTACATCTTTTAAGGAACTGCTTCTCATCAAGTCTGCTTCCAATGGGCTTTCATCTTTCACTGCTGGGCCCACACATACAACCTAGGCAACACACAGAGGCTGACACCATTTATGTGAGTCCCAGAGACAAGTTGGGGACGTGTTATTATCCAGGGATTGTCACTGATAGCAACCCTGCATCTCATTGGGAATAGCTTGACCCCCAACTCAAAGGTCTCCTGCTCCTCTGAACTTTTAAGAGCCTCAAGGGGCCCTCAGACCTTGGAGAATGAGAACAACCCCTCACTCTAGAGGCAATAGGGACGGGGGGGGGCGGAGAGGGAGAGGGAAAGAGGTAGTGGGGAGAGAATCTACACCCAGGACCTGGTACCTTTCAATCAAGCATCCTTTCTGTTGCACTGTGATGTATATGTTTAATGCTATAGCTAGTAAGGTCTGGTTTTTAAAAAGGTATAGACAGTTCTTGTTATGAGTATATTTAGCATGCAGAATCTGAAATTTAGAGAACTGAATAAATAATTTCATATAATTTGAAACTTAAAATGCCAGTATAGAACATGTGCTACACCATGACACCTACTGGCTAAGTCTGGTATTGCAGCCTTACTTTAATTAGACACCAAATATTAGCAGAGGCTCTGTCTGGTGCCTGATTTTGGACCCAGTGACTTGAATTTTTAATAAGAATGCAATGAAAAATGAAATGCTTATCTGTTTAAAAAAGTATCCGCTCTGCATTATGTTTAAAGCCAGATTATATATTTGAAGGAAACAAGTTTGAAATGGTTTTCAATACCAGTGTGCCTGATGTTAATGTTCCCTAGCCAAGGAAAGTCTAATTAAAATGTCATTATTTGCTAGAGAAATCTTAAGACAGACCCGAACTCCATGGATGAGAGGGACGACTAACCAGATGAGAAAGACAATAAATCAACTCCCACAGAGTCACAGGACAAGGGGTCAGGATAGATGAAGTGCTCTTGGCAGAATCAGCTGAGCTGGCATGCGATGAGGACGAGGCCTCACTGCACCCAGCACCTGCATCCGGAGTGGAACAGCTTCACTTGGAGAGGTAAACCAAGTATGGCAGCTGGCTGATGGAAGGACCTTAACCAGTTTCTAAACTTGAGCTACCAAGATCAGCTGGGCCAGAAGGTAAACTCTCCTGGGACTAAAGGTGAGGGGAGAGACTCCAGCTTGGGGGAAGAGGCTGATGAGGTTAACAAATGGAGACTAGGGTTAAAAAGACTTAATTTGGAGTAATGTTAACTAGGAGAAAGTAAAAAAACAAACTGGTCCCAGTGAAAGAAGTAGACCCAGGAGAACAACTTGTACAATAAAACAACACTACAAAGACAAACAGCTTTCAAAGACTCAAGAAGGCTGACCACTGACTGACTGTGGACAAAACACCCGGCCCACCTGCGGATGGAGAGGGCATGGACTCAGGAGTGCACACTGGGACATTTTTGGGAGCATGCCGATGTAGGAATTTGTTCTGCATGACCATCCGTGCTGTCACTGGGCTTTTGATTTCTTTCTTAATGAGGGGAGAGTGGGAGAGGGCAGATTTTAGTTGACTGAAAAAAAATGAATTTAAAAAACTGGCTATTTAAAACAATTCCCCATTTTTTCTGTCGTTCAGTCATTTCAGTTGTGTTTGACTCTTTGTGGCAACATTTGAGGGTTTCTTGGCAGATACCGGAATGGTTTGCCATTTCTTTCTCCAGGTCATTTTGCAGATGAGGAAGCTGAGGCAAACAGGGTTATGTGACTTGCCCAGGGTCACACAGCTAGTCAGTGTCTGAGGCTGGATTTGAGCTCAGAAAAAGGAGTCTTCCCGTCTCCTGGCCCAGCACTCTATCCTCTGCACCGCCTAGCTTCCCATATTTTACTATGTTGCACCTCCCACCGTGAATGCATGCTCCATAGGTAACAACCTTTCTTTCATCTGAAATCTTTTCCTTTCACATTCCTCCTGTGTTTTGGCTCAGTGAGAGCTCCCTCCTGATGACACAGC
Organism: Trichosurus vulpecula; assembly: GCF_011100635.1. Taxonomy (NCBI): domain Eukaryota; kingdom Metazoa; phylum Chordata; class Mammalia; order Diprotodontia; family Phalangeridae; genus Trichosurus; species Trichosurus vulpecula. The sequence goes on along the minus strand of NC_050573.1, from coordinate 23,513,612 downwards.
TTCCCTGGCCACCTTTTCCAGCACTGGTTGCATATATTCATTTGTTGAGGGAGGGGAGGTTCCCCATTTCTACTTCTGAGTTCTCCCTGTACTACCACCACCTAGTAACCTCTCCTCTTTAGAGGTTCACTTCATCCTTATTTGTCACCCAATCAAGATCCTTATAGTTGGGGTCTACACACCCTCCCTGGAGTTTTCTTCAGTAAATCCAGTTCTTGGATCATTCTTTCTCTCAACTCTCACCTTTATACTAAGACTCTATCTCAACGCTCCCTCAAGCACCCACAGCTCCTCCACTTGCTCATTCCCCATGACCCAGTCCTCTGCCCCACCAATGCACCACTTCTTGTTCCTGAGCTCTGAAGTTCCCTCGTTTCCTCAGGATTTGTGGTGGTCTCTTCTCTGCTTCTGCCCTGGGGCCCTCTTTTTTTCTTCCTCTGCATCATCTTGCTTGACCTCCTCAGCGCCCATGCATTCAATCATTATCTGTGTGCTGACGAGCCTAAGATTTATTTATCCAGCCCTAACTTCTGTCCTAACCTTAAAACTAGAAAGCCTGAACGAATGTCCTGTTGACATCTGCAGCTCGACATGTTCCAAACTGGAATTCTATCTTCCCCAAGTTCCTCACCCCTGGCCCTTTCTGACCGTACCAACAAATGCCAGTGGCTCCCTACCACCTCCAGGATCAAACAGAAGAGGATGTGTCTGGGGTTCAAAGTGCTTCATCACCTGCCCCTTTGGACCTCTGCAGTCTCTTCACACCTTGGTCCTCTGTCATCCAGTCACACCAACCTCCAGGCTGTTCTTCCCATAAGACACTCCATTTACCAGCCTGGCATTTTCACTGGCTACCCCCCAAGTCTGCTGTTCTTGCCCTCTTCGTCTCAGCCTCGTGGCTTCTTTCATCCCACCTTCTAGAAAGACTTTTCTTTCAGAGCCACCTTAATTCTAGTGCCTTCTCTTGGGGGGGGGGGAGGTGTGGGGTTCTGCTCTCCTTGGTGACATCTGTGCAGTGCTTCTCTGTCTTCCTCTCATCTTCCACATTTCACCCTCAGGAACATTTTGCTCCCTTGGGTAAACTTTCTTTTAGTTAGCTTCTCCCTTTAATGTTTCTCTCTACTTATGAAACAATGCTGCTTATAATCTTCCACCATCCTCAACAAGATATTTACAATTTACAATTTTATCCTCTATATCTTGTTTGAACACAGGGCTGTCTTTTGCCTTTCTTTGTATCTCTAGGGCCCAGTACACTGTCAGTGTTTAATAAGTGCTTGCTTACTGGTTTATTCCATGACAGTTGTATGACTGTGCATATTAATAGTTTAATTTTTCAAAGCTGGGTCCTGCAATACATATGACATATGCATATGACATTTTAACAAGATGTCAAAGTATATCCTTTACCCTTTTCAAACTTTAAATCCATTCCTGGGACAAAGAGCTAAATGTATTAGAAAGGGACTTGCCTTTTGCCCATCCTTTCCCAAGGTCACACTGCTGGCAAAAGGCAGAGCTGGGCACAGAGCCTGTGCCCTTCTTGAGACTCACCCTGAAGAGCTATCCCAGCACTGCCTGAAACCAAAACCTGCACTTAAGACCGAGACTGCTCTCACTCAAAACATGTTTCCCTATTGTCTTTTAGAGCTTAATTAGTCCTTAGGCACAGCAAATACCCACTGTGGCCCAAACACATCTTGAAGGGATGCAGACTGCAGCCCACCCACGCCTACCCATCCTGTGGGACTCTAGTCCATGTCCTTTTATAAAACAACAGGGTGGGTGCCTGCTCTGCTTCCTTTGAAGCCCTAAATATTGGTTTACAGCTCAATCTTGCTATGTGTCGGCCTTCTTATGACATTCACATATACCCATTCCCCAGCTACTGGGGCATTTCTCTGTTTCCAGTTCTTTGCCACCACAAAAAAAGTGCTGCTCTAAATTCTGTACCTGTGGCTCCTTTACCCCTCCGGAAGATACATGGCTTAGCCACTTTTCAGGCCAGCTTTGCAGAATGGCTGGACCAGCTCATGACGCTACCACCTGCTACTAGGTGTGTCTTGATCAACTCGGTTAGTCTGATGGGGGTGAGGGGGAACTACAGAGTTGTTTTAATGGGCATTCCTCCAATTACTAGTGACCTGGAGCATCTACTGCTAGTTTTAACTCACTTTATTTTTTCAAGCACACATTTCTGTGATCACATCCTTCACATCTTCCTAATTCACAATTCCCCACTTATAACACATTGCCTGCCACCGTGACCCCTTCCACTGCCCTCTGTGGGATACCAATATTCAATACTTCAGAGAACGCAGTGTTAATGTCTTGCAGCCAAGCAATGCCGTACAAATATTGGCCTTTCAAGTGCAGACACGACTGGAGAAACACAATCATAACAACATCAACAGACTCATTATAAACAACCAAAAAAACAGGAGGAAGCAGCAGCTGGATGGCTGACAAGTTTGCCTGGGAAAGACAAATGCAGGTGTCCCAAAAGTCTTAGTGCAGCCTTTTAAAATGTTCAGTGAACATTCCCATTATCTTCTGTTCTATGTGGCTCTTTGTAAAAACTTCCATCAGCTGCTGCTCAGCAAGTGAAAGGACTGCACCTGTAATCCAAAGATCTCTCTCCCCAGGTGTCCTCATGCAAGTGACATCGTCTTTAAACCCTGCGTGGCAATCCCTGAAGTACCTTCGAGATGTCCATGGAAGACGGGGCTACCTGGAAATCCAAGGTCATCCAACCTTTGGATGATTATCCAAAATGCTTCGTTGTGGGAGCAGACAATGTGGGCTCCAAGCAGATGCAGCAGATCCGGATGTCCCTCTGTGAGAAGGTGTAACCAGAATGGCCTTTGTTTTCTTTGAATGACTCAGCTTACCTCATTGAGCTTCCCTGGACGCTGGGGCTTGCTCTTCCGGGGCAGGACCAGAACTTCCTGTGTGATGAGTCATGGGGCTGGCTGAGGGGAGGTGTTAATGTCTATGCTAGGGGGAGGGGCCAACTCAGGAACCAATCGGCCCTGGTCATTCGGGCGGAGCTTGATGATGTCAAAAACCCTATAAGAGGGGAGAGGACAGCTTGAAGATTCTCTTTTCCTTTTCCGGTTGGAGCCAGCGACAGTTACATCGTCAGTTACAGCGACAGTTACATCGTCAGTTACAGTTGCAGCTTCAGTTACAGACACAGACACAGCTGAGGCAGGAGCTGCCAGTAGCGGAGCTGACCTACGGGAGGAAGCTGAACAAAGACTTCAGGCCAGTGGGTAATCTTATTACCATCGAGGGGGAAACATGATTTTGCTTTACGCAATCATGCTTCTCTGTAGCCTCCTGGTTACTCTTTCAAGGCGTACTTATTGGGCCTGGAAGCTTTCGATCAACATATCAAAATGGGGCTTCTGGTTCATGGGTTGGTTACTGTGGAGCCTAAATAAATGTTTTGATTCTTCTGCCTTCTACTTTGAGAGTTTCTTATATCCGGCGGTTCCGAACCTTTCAGACATGTTTATGATCCTCTTTGAGATTATAAACTCTGCCCTCCTGATACATTTGGCGTCACGAACAGGATCGCTAGGTATAAGATCTCTATTTAGAAGCAGAACAATTTCAGAGGAAGAGATGAATATCCCAGGATGGGAGGATCCATTTTATTCCTCCCTAGCAAAAGAATTGGCTAAAAAAGCTGGACCCTGTGAAAACTGGGAACCAAGGCTACGGAGAGGAGATCCTAGGGATTTGGAAAAGTGTTTACGAGAAGTTGGGATTCAGTCAGGGGCATCACTATCTAGGCAAAGCTGGATAGTGTTATCAGCCTACCGGCTAGTATACGAAAGATTGAGATTAAGTGAAAGACATGGGGGCACTCCTACCCCACAGGAAGAAGAGGAATCTCAGATAGCAGGAGACCAAACTGACTCAAATGAGAACTTTTCTATTAATGTGGCTAAGAGCAACAGGAGACCAAAAAAGCCCAGAGTGCATTTCAACCCAGCCCAGAAAGAGCCTGACTGCCTGCTTCGTCCTAGCCATGGTGGCAGAGGAAGTGAGTGGGGAGAGAATGAGACAATGTTAGGGGCTGAGGCACAAAACACTACTGGGGTTCAGGATGTGCCTCACACAGAGAATAGGAGATGGTTAAATGATCAGACAAGGGCTCGACCCATACAAAGGAGGAAGACAGAAACCCGAGGTGAAGATTCAGTTACAAGGGAAATTCAGGAAGATTTCTCACCGCAAGAGGTCACAGATATTTTGAGTAGATTCAGCCAAAGAATAGGAGAACCATTGATATCTTGGATGGTAAGACTCAGTGATCAAGGGGCCGGTGGAATATCAGTAGATGGGACAGACTGCATGAGATTCATAGGTATCAGCCATGATCCTTTAGTTCAACAAGCTTTTAGGGAACATCATCAGCAAGGAGATGGTGATAGCAGGACTACTCTGTTGGCATTAGCCGCTGTGGGATGCAATAAGAGATATGCTACTGATTCTATGTGGCCCACTGAGCACAGACCCTGGTATTCACTTAGAGATTGTATCATGAGACTAAAGGAGGAGGTAATGAAGACTGCCATTATGACAGGAACTGCAGACAAATATTACAATGATTCAATGGAACTGCCTCATAGGAATTTAATAATTAGGACAGCTCCCCCTGCTTATAAACAACTAATTTTGAATTTATTACTTGGAGAAGTAGGGAGCCGTCTTACAACAGTGATAAATAAGATTTTACAGTTATATGACTTAGGTGACTGGGGAGGGGATAGATCTCCTCGAGAGAGAAGGGTGAATAACCAGCAAACTTGGCGCCAAAGGAGAGTAACAAGGAAAGAAATGTTTACTGCTTTATTGAGAGCAGGAGTAGGTTTTGAAATGATAGATGGAATTCCAACCAATGAATTATATAGAATGTACAGAGATAAAGGCCTTGATAACAGGAGAGATAGGGAAATCAGAACTGCTCCTGCAAATGCTACAGATGTTGAACCTTCAAACCCAAGTGAATCACATGAAAGGGAATACTAGGGAACAGGCCGAGCCCCAGTCCAAATTAAGGAAATACACAGGCTGGATTGCAGACCTCACATTAACTTGACCATATATTGGAAAAATGGGTCAAGTACGGTAACTGAGGCATTAATAGATACTGGGGCCGAGGCCACCCTTATTTATGGAAATCCAGACAAGTTCAGCCATGGAACTCCTATTACCATTACAGGACTAGGAGGGACTGAAATATCAGCCAGACAAGTTAAATTGATGATGAAAATTGGACAGTTGCCCAAGAAAGAATATAGTGTGGTTATTGTGCCTATTCCTGAATACATCATTGGAATAGACATTTTGAAGGGTATGACCTTAAATTTACCTGAAGGGAAATACCAATTTGCTGTGAGGAAAATAGGCATTAATGCAGTCTTAGTGGGGAAAATCAAGATGGATCCAATCACTTTGCCCGAACCTTCTGAAGTAATTACTTTGAGGCAATATCGTGTGCCAGGTGGGCAAGATGAAATTGCCAACACTATAAGAGAATGTGTTGAGGCAGGAGTGTTAGTCCCTACAACTACTCAATGGAACAACCCTGTCTGGCCAGTCCGAAAATCAGATGGAACATGGAGGATGACAGTAGATTATAGACAGCTGAACAAAGTGACTCCTCCCTTGTATGCTGCTGTCCCAGACACGGTTACTTTAATAGAGAGAATACAAAAACGTGAAGGGACTTGGTATGCAGTTATTGATTTGGCCAATGCCTTCTTTACAATCCCAATAGACCCCAAGCAATGGAATCAGTTTGCTTTTACTTGGCAAGGCCGACAGTATACATTTACACGCCTGCCGCAAGGATATATTCATAGCCCAACTATTTGCCACAGGATTGTAGCTGAACATTTGGATGAATTAAAGTTACCTGGTGTACAGCTTACACATTACATAGATGACATCATGATACAGGGAAAGAATATAAAGGAGGTGGAGGAGAGTTTAGCATTATTAATTGACCATATGAAAAGCAAAGGATGGGAAATCAACCCCGCAAAGGTTCAAGGGCCAGCTCAAACTGTAAAATTCTTGGGGATACAGTGGAATAGAGGACTGCGAGAAATTCTCCCACAAGCTCGACAAAAAATCCAGGATTTTCCCACCCCTACCAATAAGAAAGAGGCCCAAAAGTTCATAGGGCTGTTTGGTTATTGGAGACACCACATCCCACATTTGGGACAGATTTTAAAACCCTTGTATAAAGTCACCAGAAAGAAATATGAATTTGACTGGGGACTTGAACAAAGTAGAGCTTTTGAGGAAGCAAAGGCTGCTATTCAATTAGCTCTAGACTTATGGCCTATGCAAAATGGGCCAGTGGAGTTACAAGTGACTGTACAAGATGACTATGCAAATTGGAGTCTGTGGCAAAAACAACAAAGCCGAAGTGTACCTTTAGGCTTTTGGTCAAGGAAACTGCCCTCATCTAGAGTGCAATATACACCTTTTGAGAAGCAGCTGTTAGCTGCATATTGGGCTTTAGTAGAAACTGAGCAACTAACTCTGGGTCATGAAGTGGTATTAAGGCCTGGAATTCCAATTATGACTTGGGTAATGAGTACCCCAGCTTCTCACAGAATTGGACATGCACAAGAGGCAAGCATAATCAAATGGAAGTGGTATATTCAGAATAGGTCCAGAGCAGGCAAAAATGGAGTTTCTGCTCTACATGAATCTGTGGCGAACATTGATACTGAGAGCAATGAAAAGCCCCTTGAATCTAAGCAACAGATGGTACCATCCTTAGTGAAATGGAATAATGGATATGACGGACTAAATGAAGAACAGAAGAAACATGCTTGGTTTACTGATGGGACAGCAAAATATTTAGGACAGAAGAGACATTGGAAAGCAGTAGCCTATAACCCCTGTACAAGGAGAACTCTGGAAAGTTCCGGGATAGGTGGAAGTAGCCAATATGCTGAACTGATGGCAGTGCATCAGGCCATCAGAGCAGAGAAAGGAGGACAGTGTCATATATTTACTGACTCGTGGGCGGTAGCTAATGGATTAGCTACGTGGATGCCTATATGGAGGAATCAGAATTGGGAGATTCATGGCAAACAAGTTTGGGGTAAAGAGTTATGGGAAAATATATGGGACATGTCTTTGGTTACAGATCTGTCAGTTTTTCATGTTGATGCTCATGCAACCCTGACCACACCAGAACGTGAGTACAATGCACATGCGGATCGACTAGCAAAGATTGCTACTGAATGTATTGTCCCTACTCCGACTCCAACTCATGACCCAGCCTTAGCAAGATGGGTCCACCAGACTGCTGGCCATTTAGGGGTCCAGGCCACCCATCGATGGGCACAGGATCGAGGTATCAGTATTTCTCATGCGTTGTTAAAACAAATAACAGAGGAGTGTTGTATATGCCAATTAGAAAAAGAACGAACTCTTCCTAGGATAGTTACTGGAGAAATAGCAAGGGGAAAAGTTCCAGCCCAAATTTGGCAGATAGATTATATTGGCCCACTACCCCAGGATAAAGGATGTAAATATGTATGTACGTGTGTTGACACCTATTCAGGTGTACTAGTGGCTTGTCCTTATAAAGACGCAACTCAGAAAAACACCTGTAAAACTCTAGATATTGTAAGTTTATATTATGGAACCCCAATGCAGATTCAAAGTGACAATGGGTCACATTTCAAGGGCAAAGAAGTGAAAAGATATTGTGTGTTGAATAATATAGAATGGATATATCATATTCCATATTACCCACAAGCATCTGGGCTAATTGAAAGAATGAATGGATTGTTGAAAGAACAGCTGAGAAAATTAAGCTCAAATAATTCATATCGACATTGGAAGGATAATTTGTCTATTGCTTTACGTAATTTGAATAATAGACCCTTAGGGGGGAGTACACCTCTAGCCAGAATGATGACCCCAAATCTGCAGATCAGAGAACAGCAAACATGTGAGATCCAAAACATTGAATTTTGGACTGTGAGGGAAGATGTCCCACTACCAAGTCCAGGAACACCTGGTTCAGCAGGATATGATTTACATTGTATAGAGAATTTTAGGTTAAATAGGAAAGAGATAAGAAAAACCCCTACTGGAGTATGTATGAGAATCCCCAAGAATCATCTTGGACGGATATTACCTAAACCAGGATTAGCGGCTCAAGGAATACATGTATTGGCTGGAGTGATAGATTCTAATTATCAAAAAGAAATTGTTGTGACACTCCAGAATATGGGTAAAAAACCTGTACAATTTTGTAGAAATGATAGGATGGTTCAAGTCATTATTATCCCCTGTGAAAAAATACCCTTTGTGAAAACTGACCCTCCTCCCAAAATAACTACTAGAGGGGCAAAAGGGTCTTGCTCCATTGATAGAATAAAGTCAGGAGCTAAGGTATGGGTAAAACGGAAGCCAGATGATATTCCAAAGGCTGCAGAAGTTATAGCCCATGGGAAGGACAACACTGTAACAGTTGTCTATTCAGGGGAAAATAATTACCAAATCGTACCCCTGAACCATATATTTTACCATGAATAGGTTATAATAATAGATTCACAGACTATTCTTTTTGTCCTTTGTTTTGGCTAACCTTGTTGCTAGTTTTGTTTCCTTCAGGCTTAAGCACCCTGCACTTTCCGGTGACTGCCTAAGCATGTAGCATTCTTGGAATTCCTGCCAGCTTGTTAAAGAAATGACCTCTGGAATGGGACTTTTTGGGGGCAGGGCCATCTCTACATCCAATTTCAGCATGAAGAAGCTATGGAAAATGAGACCTTCACCCCTCACCCCAAGATTTTGAGCCCCAATCGTTCAAGGGGGGTGGAAATGATGATAGTGTTCTGTTTACTTATTTTGTGTTATCCTTGCTGTGTTGTTTTATTGTTATGATATTATTGATCCTATGTAATGGATACAAGGATTTAGAGGTGGACATTTGAATTATTAATAATTATTTTGGGGATGATTGATTGAAGAGATTATCTTGCTGGGACCTAGGGGTGGATCACATTTGAATCGTAAACCAATATTTAGGAATGTCACCAAATGATATGTTTTGCTTTATAATGAATGATATGTTTTAGTTTCCTTTGTAATTGGATCACAATGTATGTTCTAGGATACATGGCTGATTAGATTATGTATCCTATAACAAGGGGTGGAGTGTAACCAGAATGGCCTTTGTTTTCTTTGAATGACTCAGCTTACCTCATTGAGCTTCCCTGGACGCTGGGGCTTGCTCTTCCGGGGCAGGACCAGAACTTCCTGTGTGATGAGTCATGGGGCTGGCTGAGGGGAGGTGTTAATGTCTATGCTAGGGGGAGGGGCCAACTCAGGAACCAATCGGCCCTGGTCATTCGGGCGGAGCTTGATGATGTCAAAAACCCTATAAGAGGGGAGAGGACAGCTTGAAGATTCTCTTTTCCTTTTCCGGTTGGAGCCAGCGACAGTTACATCGTCAGTTACAGCGACAGTTACATCGTCAGTTACAGTTGCAGCTTCAGTTACAGACACAGACACAGCTGAGGCAGGAGCTGCCAGTAGCGGAGCTGACCTACGGGAGGAAGCTGAACAAAGACTTCAGGCCAGTGGGTAATCTTATTACCATCGAGGGGGAAACATGATTTTGCTTTACGCAATCATGCTTCTCTGTAGCCTCCTGGTTACTCTTTCAAGGCGTACTTATTGGGCCTGGAAGCTTTCGATCAACATATCAAAATGGGGCTTCTGGTTCATGGGTTGGTTACTGTGGAGCCTAAATAAATGTTTTGATTCTTCTGCCTTCTACTTTGAGAGTTTCTTATATCCGGCGGTTCCGAACCTTTCAGACATGTTTATGATCCTCTTTGAGATTATAAACTCTGCCCTCCTGATACAGAAGGCTGTGGTATTGGTATGGGAAAAAACACCATGATGCGCAAAGCCATTCGTGGGCATCTGGAGAATAACTCTGGCCTGGAGAAACTGCTGCCTCATATCTGGGGGAATGTGGGCTTTGTGTTCACCAAGGAAGATGTGACTGAGATTAGGGATATGCTTCTGGCCAATAAGGTGCCAGTTGCTGCCCGTGCCAGTGCCATTGCCCCATGTGATGTCACTGTGCCAGCCCAGAACACTGGCCTAGATCCTGAGAAGACTTCCTTCTTCCAGGGGCACCTGGAAATCTTGAGTGACGTGCAGCTGATTAAGACCAGGGACAAAGTGGGTGCCAGCGAGGCCACATTGTTGAACATCCCCCCGTTCTCCTTTGGGCTGATCATTCAGCAGGTATTTGACAATGGCAGCACCTACAACCCTGAAGTGCTGGACATCACGGAGGAAACTTTGCACCTTCGGTTCTTAGAGGGTGTCCATAATGTTGCCAGCATGTCTGCAGACTGGCTACCCAACTACTGCATCACTACCCCACTCGATCATCAATGGGTACAAGCAGGTCTTGGCTGAGACTGTGGAGACTGAGTACACCTTCCTGCTTACTGAAAAGGTGAAAGCCTTCCTGGCCGACCCTTTGGCACTTGTGGCGGCTGCCCCTGTGGCGGCCACCCTAGCTGCTGCTGCTCCAGCCAAGGTGGAAGCCAAGGAAGAATCGGAGGAATCTATGAAGATATGGGATTTGGTTTATTTGATTAGCCCACAGGAAACAACTATTTTAGCCAGTCTGTTTGTGAAACAAAGAAATAAAAGTGCTCATTTATCTCAAAAAAAAAAAAAAAGATCATCCAAAGAATGAAGTTTTGATGCAACCACAGAGTTTGGATGGAACCCCACAAGAAAACATCTAATGGAGGAAGATCAGGTGAGTGAAGTGGCTGAGCATGGGGACTCTCCTGCTGATCCATCGATCTGAGAGAGCGTTACCCAGAAACTGTCCCATGCACAGGGTGTCCCAGTCTTGTTAAAGTAAAAAACTTACTACTGAAAATTCACAAAACTAAACTGGAATTTATTTAAAAAAATAAAATACTTAAACTTCTGAATATTGCTTTTTACAAGTGTGCGGTATTTTACACTTTTGAAGTTATTTAAGCTTCACCAAAACTATGGCAAGCCTTTGGGACATCCTGCATACCATTTGGCAGAGTTGCCTGGATGGGCCTTTGTTTCGGGGAGAATCTGAAGAAAACTTTGTAATTCTCAAAAGGTAATATGTGCCGTTTCTCTCCTATCCAATTTTGGGTCTAACTTACTGTCCAATTACATTGTCCAAGATATATTTAATGACAAATGAGTTCTATAGGCTGTTCATTCAACTGAATATGGTAGGGTAGGCCAGTGGTGAAAAACTCAAATAGAAATGGATACGCCCGCCTCATGACTTAGAAAACCACAAATTAACTTTATGTTCTATCGTATTTTCATTTATTTAATTAAACAGTTCCCAATTACTCCTCTAGTGCAGGCAACAGGCACTCTTCACCCACTAAGTTTTTCCTATATGAATAGTTAGTCCACACTTTTTAGAATGATTATGGGTCTCATTTAGGAGGTTTTGCAATGTTCTGGGCCTGGTAAAAATCCATCTAAAGACATTTCAAACAGGACTGTCAGGAGGGCCTCCCCTATGGGATCTCTAGGAACTCTGTTCAGGACCTTTGATAACCAGTGAAGAGCAGCCCTTGCCAGTTGGTGTCTCCACGTATGACTCACCTGATATGACTAGCCAGGGCATACTGTCCATCGCTCCAGAAATCTTGTACGATTTTGACATTTGTATGGGAGATACCTTATGAGAACAGAGTTTCCGTGGTGCTTTCTTTTACAACCAACAAACAAAGTGGGATTTGGTATTCTCTACATAGCTCAGCCAAGAATATGAAAGATAAAAAATGCGGTGTTCTATAGGATAATGCTTATGAAAACCTGCCTGTTCCCTCCTAAGACGCTCACCCAAGGATGCCTTCTATGAATGTGCAGCTGCTCCTCTGACACCTTTTTATTTTCCTCATTAGAAAGTAGACACAGAAGCCAGTAGTTATTGGTGCTTCCTTGGCTGCTTTGTTGGGGTAATGGGGTGCAAGATTCAACTCCCACTCCAACACCTGTGTGATCTTTTGTTTCTTCAGTTACTTGGGAAGTGTTCTCCCAACATTTGGAAGTGGAGTCACCTCTAGCACAGACAGTTCCTGCCTAGAGCAGGTCTGGTCCATTTGCTGCCACTGCCACTGCTGTTCCAAGAATGCTTGGGATGACTAAATGGGGGTGGCGGGGTGGGGGTTCTGCTCTCCTTGGTGATTATAAACATCTATGCGGTGCTTCTCCTTCTGTCTTCCTCTCATCCTCCACGTCTCACCCTCAGGAACATTTTGCTCACTTGGGTAAACTTTCTTTTAGTTAGCTTCTCCCTTTAATGTTTCTCTTTACTTATGAAACAATGCTGCTTATAATCTTCCGCCATCCTCAATAAGATATTTACAATTAGCTTATATTTAACACCGGTTATTCCCTTGACCGCGGGCACCTTTCATCTGGCAAGGAGCTTAGGTGTCTGATGATGACAAAGGGTTTGAAGTTTCTTTTGGTCTCATTATGGCAGCTGCCTTACATTGGTTTAACTTCTGGACATTGCTGTAATTGTTTTAGTATCTAGTATCTGGTAATATGTTTAGTATCAATAACTTAAACAGCTCAGGTTGGTTCTGGAAAGTAATTTGGAATTATGCTAAAAAGTGACCGAACTGTTCAAACCCCTTGATCCAGAGACCCCACTGCTAGGCATTAACCTCATGGAGGTCAAAGACAAAGAAAGGTCCCATTATACAGGGTGTTCCTAAAGTCTGGACACATAGGAAATGCGGAGTTATTGCATCGAGTTCATGTGAATCTTGAAAAGCGCATCAACCTTTGCATCACAGATGATGGAAATCATATTGAAGATGTTATTTGCCAATATTCCAATTAAATAAAATGTTGTTGAAAATTTCATTCATTTCAATTCTTGAAAATGTACATTTTTGCCTGTGTGTCCAGACTTTAGGAACACCCTGTACATCAAAATATTTGTATTAGAAGTTTCTGCAGTAGCAAAGAATTATAAATAAAAATAGATGTGCATTGATAGGGAATAGATAACCTATTATGGTAGGTAAATGTGAAAGAATATTACTGTGTGATGACCAACTGTGAATGACTCTTCTCAGCAACATAATGATCCAAGACAATTCCAAAGGACTCAAGATGAAAAGTACTATTTGCCTCCAGAGAAAGAACTATGGAGTCTGACTGTAGATTGACGCAGACTCTTTTTCACTTTCTGTATCTTTTTTCACATCCCCTACCCGCCCCCTGCCCCCTTGGTCTCTGTATCTTCTTTCACAATGTGACTAATGTGGTAATATGTTTTGCATGACTGAACATGTATAATCTATATTAAACTGCTTATGGGACACAAACAGTTTTAAAAACGAATGTTAAAAATTATCTTTACATGTAACTGGGGAAAATATTATTAAAAATATTACTGTGCTGTAAGACTACGAAGGATTCAAAGAAGCACCAAAATACTTATATAAACTGATGAATGAAATAAACTGGGAGAACAACATCCATGACAACAACAAATACAAAATGACAAAATAGAATCCTGTGTAATCATGGCCGCGTCTAGCTCTAGAGAAGAGCTGCGAAAATGTCCCTTCTTCAGAGATGGGGGCACTACCAGGATGTAGAATACTGCACAGACTATCACAGACCTTGGAGAAAGGCTGGCTACTTTTGCCAAACATTTTTCCTTCTCTTTCTTTTTATTCTTTGTTGGGAAGCATGATGGCTCTCTGGGAGGCACTGCGAGGAAGAGTCCTCTCACAGTTCTTGTTTGGGGCCAAGTTAGTTCTCTGCCATTTTAAAACATTCATTATTGACTCTTTTTGTGGTTATTATTCCTTCCACATATACTGTGATAGTCACAGTGTACTTTCTCTTTGTTATTTCTTATTGGTTCATGAGAGTCTTTTCAGGATTCTCCATGTTCATCAGGCTCATTGTGTCTTATAGCACAGTAACATATTCCACTCTGTTCTTACCACAATTCTTTTCTTCATTCCTTTGTCAACAGGCACTGACACCACTGGGCCCCCCTGCCCTTGTCCTTGGCTCCCACAAAAAGTGTACTATCAGTATTGGTGTATATTGGGCCCATCTTTTCTTCCTCCTTGGGATATATGCTTAGCAATGGAATCCACAGGACAAAGGGTATAGACATTCTGATTTCTTTATCTGCAGAACTCTTCAGTGCTTTAAGAAGGGTTAAATGGATTCACAGCTCTCCCTACAAGGGCCTGTCTTTCTACAGCCCCTTCAATGCTGACCTTACCTATCTTTTGTCACCCTTTTCATCAGTTTGCTGGGTACCAGGAGAAAATGCAGGATGTTAGATACACACTTCTCTTATTAATTCTCTGTCACCATCACTGTGGAAACAAAAGTGACCAACATATGAATGAAGGCCACTTAATGTTGTTCCTTGTTTCACGGGTTACCTTTACTAAAGAATTCCTCATTAACTGGCCAGTCCACTGGTGATGGGAAGCCTTGTTAGCACAACACAGCCCACCAGAGTTTGGGCTCTGCTAGCTTTTGAGAACTTGGGTGAATCACCTCCACCTCCAAAAGAGTCTTCAGGCTTGGGCTTTGTGGGCAATCATTCTATAGAGAACAGCTACAACAACCTTCTTGGATTTTAACTTCTTTCTAGACAAAGTACCAGATCTCAAAGAGAACTTCTGTATGTAGTCAGCATAATCTTGATGAAAACTTACCAAGAGTTTTCAGCTATTACAGGGATTTTCACAATGAGACTGAATTTTTGATTCTACAGCAGAAGTCACTGAGAAAACAGAATCTGCTTTCTTCCAGCACATTTTTTTTGGTAAAAGATGATATGCCCAAGGTAAAAGTGCCCCTTGTATGCACATTATTGAGAACTTCTGGAATCAGTCTCCATGGTTCTGCTCTCTTTTTCTGTCGCAGAAGCACATTAAAGGAGAGCAGAGAACATTATTGATGAATAAGTGTCTTATACCTTACGCTGTGCCCATATGAGAAGAGGAAGAAGAGGGAGGGGGCTATATATGTGTGTGTGTGGAGAGGGAGAGAGAGAGAGAGAGAGAGAGAGAGAGGGGAAGAGAGAGAGAGAGAGAGAGAGAGAGAGAAAGAAAAGAAGATGGAGGGGAGAAACAGATAGATGATGGGCGAGGGGAGAGAGAAGCTAGGGGGAGAAGAGGGTGAGGGATGAAATGGAGTTCTTTGTGCTTCCAAAATAGTTCGTGTGAGAGTAACCCAGCGGCTAAAGTGTAATTCACCTTAAGTACCAACAGTGACAACAACAGCCTCATGCATTTATAGGAAGCACTCAGAGGCTGGCAAAGAGATTTATACCTATTTCCTCATTTGATCCTTACAACAACCTTGAGAGGCAGGTGTTGTTATTATCCCCATTTTACAGATGAGGAAATGGGGGGCGGGGAGAAGGGCATCAATTGACTTGCACGGTCAAGCAACCAGTAAGTGTCTGAGGCACAACTGGAATTCACGTCTGACTCCAAGTGCCCTAGAGCTTCGCTGTTGCTGGGCCAAAGAATGCAACGGGGTTGGAGGCTCAGCAAGGGCTTCAAACATCTGGCACATCACATGAAGAATATTGTGGTAGCTAAAAATACATCCCAAAGGAGGCTGAGAATGACCTCCTGTAGCTGGAAATCATCTAACACAATATGGACTCCGAGTCTCCTAACACACCCAACTTGACTATCCTAACATAGAGGATCAATCCTTTAGGTTTTCAGTAAAAATCAACCAGCCTTGTTAACGACTCTTGTTACATCAACTTCTTTTATTCAGCTTTTGTGTTGGTAGCATTAAACCTACCACCCACTTGAGGGGTTGAGCTAAGATGAATTGTCCTGTTCTCTCAGGAAGAAAGAATTTTATCAAGTGACCTGATTAATACTGGACTAATTTAAAAATAATCACCTGCACAGTGAATCCTTTACAGGTTTCTTCAAGTAGTAAAGGAATGATCCATATAAATAGGTGTTCCAAAATGTCTTTGCCAGTGAAAACAGACTAAGATTTCTCTGTTGTCTATCAAAAAGCCAATTCAGTAGATGAGATTCAGGGGAGGTCATCATAGGAGTAGTTAATCTGTTGTCTGAAGTAATATTTAATCTTTCTTTTCCAGTCATTTTGAAATAAGCAAATCTCTATGCTTTTTTTTTTTTTAACAAAATACAAGGTATGTTTTAAAAGAGAGTAACTTAAATAGTCTTTCAAATCAAACAAATATCCGATCAATACAGTGCTTCTTCCTCACTTTCTTCCATCTAAAATTACTTTCCTGCAACATATCCCAGTGATCTCATGGACATACCTTCCACTCTGTCCCATTAGATCATAATCTTTTTCAAACAGACAACAGGGGTTTGTCTTTTCACTCTAATCTGTGTAAATGTGTGAATTTGTAAGTCATTTTCCTTCTCTGTATAACACTTAGGT
The DNA here is from genome assembly GCF_011100635.1 of Trichosurus vulpecula. Lineage (NCBI taxonomy): Eukaryota > Metazoa > Chordata > Mammalia > Diprotodontia > Phalangeridae > Trichosurus > Trichosurus vulpecula. Next base: position 23,497,076 of record NC_050573.1, on the reverse strand, counting down.
TATTTTCCTTTATCAACCTCCACAAACAATCTAACCATTAAAAGGAGAAATCCTGATGAGAAAAAAGGTGCTGAAAAGCTTATCACTACAAAATGAAAACTGTTTAAAAAATTCTGCACGTTTCATCTCATTGTCTAAACACATGGTGGACACTCAGGTCCTGAACCAAATGACCAAAGCATATTTTTTTCCTCAATGACAATGTAACAGAAGGACCTGGTGATAAGCCACACAACAATTATTTTACCAGTCATTAACTTCACATTTGGGGTCTTTAAATGAAGGTAAGGGTAATCATTAGAAGAAACCTAAAATACAGCAGTCCACAACCCTAAATAACTGTTTCAAGGTTCAATCTTTTTTGGTTCTAAGAATCCATAAGCAGTGTTACATATAGCACCTAATGGTACATTCAAGTTAATTTTTAAAGCACTTACTATGTGCCACAGTCCCTCAATTTCTCCTGCTCCCTCACCAATCTTCCCACTAGTCAACTTACACTCTAAGTCACCTCAGTACATGGCCTCAGCTTCTGCCTTTATTCTAGCCTTAGAGGTGGCCCTTCTCCGTGCAAATGACCACCTTTCTGCTTGTGTCCTTTCTCCCCTTCTCCTCCAGGACGTGGCCTCTTTGACAACCTCACCTGCCACTACACACATTTCTTATTCACTGACTCCTATTTTACTGCCCCTTACAAATATGCCTAGATATCCCCCATCATTTAAAAAAAACAACAAACCTTCATTTTATTCTGTTAGGCTATCATCTTATAAATTTCCCCACTTTCACAAACTCCTAGAAAAACCTGTCTATCCTCGTTGCCTAAACTTTCTCAGAGCACACTCACATCTCCATCTCTTCGAACTGTGTTTCAGCCAAACTGATTCCTCCGTGCTTTGGCACAGGCAGGCCCCTTTCCTGGAAGGGCCTCCCTTCTAATCTCTGCCTCTTGGAATCCAGAGTCATCGCTTTCAGGAAGTCTGTACTGCCCACCTCCCTTCTCTCTCCATTGTTAGTGACCTCTCTAAAGAAATTAATCTGCACCTGCATTATACGTATTTAATTTTCTAGGCATACTCCATAATCTTGGCACCATGAGGACAAGGGATGTTCCTCCTTTGTCTCTACCCCCCTGACATCGGGTGAAATGTCTGGCACATGTAGGGCATTCAATAGATACTGGCTGAATGAAGGCATCGACCGTGTCTGTTGTACAAGGTATCAAGCAGCAACAGAACAGAAAAGGATTCTATCTCTGGAGGCACAGACCTTCTTGACACTAAAAAAGGAAGTAACAGAAGGATTAGGGAAACACCCTGGGGTTTTCAGAAGGGAAGACTAGAATGGCAAAGAGTAACAGGCTTGTAGGCAACAACAACATCTATGAAAACCTAAGATGAGGTAGAGCACAGGACTGTCCTTCAGGCTTACCAAGGTGTGCTATTACCACAACGTTGGGGAAATTAGGAAGAGAGAGATGGAGGGCAGCATATGTGTAAGATTATGTTAACTAGAAAAGCCTAGCAGAGATAACAAACTCCAGCTACTCACCATCCATGAGGAGCCAGTGGCCAGTCAGAACCCAGATGAGGACAAGCATGACAGAGAGGGAGAAGGAGAGCAGCTCGGCAGCAGTAAAACGTCCACAGCAGCCAAAGGAAATCCTATAAACAAGCCATCGGCACCGCTGGATTAGTGAGTGAACAGAACCACCTTCGGGTCTGGAAGAGCAGAGGCTCAGTGATACAATAAGAACAAAATGAACCAAGATGCTTTACAGGCAACACAGACAAAAACATCTGTTGAACTAAATAACCTAAACCTGCTTTGGAATGAGTCACAAAAAGTTTCGAGGAATTTCTGGGCTCATCATGATGACTGGCTCTTCAGCTCAAAGTATCAACATGAGTGCTAACAGGTACTACACAAGTTATGTCTAAGGAAAGTAAACAGTGAAATTCTTTTCATCAATGAACAAACAAAAAAGTACTTACTAAGAGCTTACTAAGTGCAAAATAGTTACTTTAAGCCTAATAGGGTACATTGAAAATATATACTCTAATTCTGTAATAAATTCCTAGGAATTCATTTGCTCTAGTAAGATTAGTTTACTAAACACACTGTATAAAAATGGCTAATGGCAAATGCTGAAGGTGCTGTGGAAAACCTGGTAGATGCACTGCTGGAGGAGCTGTGAACTGGTGCAGCCATTCTGAAATGAAGTTTGGAACTACTCCTAAGCAACTATCAAGCTGTCCTTACCCTCTGACCACCGATACCAAATAAATAAAGAGGAAAAAGATCTACATATACAAAAGTATTTTTTTGTGGTGGCACAGAACTAGAAAGCATGGGGATGTCCAACAATGGGGAAATGGCTGAACAGATTAAGGTATATGAATGGTATGGAATGCTACTGTGTTGTAAGGAACGGTAAAGTGGATGGTTTTGGAGAAACTCGGGCAGACTTATATAAATTGATGCAAAGTGAAGTGAATAGAACTACGAGAACAATTAAAAAAATTAGTTTTTATTGATATTTTTGGTTTTTTACATCATTTTAATTATTCCGATTATCCCTTTCCTTCCCGGAGAGTATTTTTTTAAGAGGAAAAAAAAGTCAGCACAACTGACTGCTACACTGAAAAAAGTCTAAAAATGTATGCAAAGATGTGTCCATATCTGTGGGCCATGCACCTCCATGAAGGGGCAGGCTGGGGGCATCTTCTCACATCTCTTGGAGTCCTACTTGCTAGTTATACTTCTGTTACACTGATTCATGATTTCTTGTGTCACTCTTTCCTTTTTCACTGTTCTAGTTTTACTGCATATATTGTGCTCTGGCTCTTTTTTCACTGCATCAGTTCATGTCGATCTTTCCTGTATTTCTCTGTATCACACACATTATAGCACAATGATATTCCATTACACTTATGTATCACAATTTGTGTTAAGCATTCCCCAAACAACAGCATCTTCGTGTTTCCAATTCTTAGCTATCAGCAAACATGCTGCTATAAATATTTTGAAGTATCAGGGGACAGCTTTTTTTTCTTCTGTCAATTGCTTTCTTGTGGTATAAGCTCAGTCTCTGCTTCAAAGGGCAGGGAAATTTAAATCATTTGATTTGCATAAAATCAAATTGCTTTCCAGAATGTACCATCTCACAGCTCTACCAACAACGTCTTCACTGGCCGATCTTTCTTCAAATCTTCCAACGTGGACTGTCGCCATTTTGGCCAATTGTGAGGCTGGACCTTAAGGCTGTTTTCATTTGCATTTCTCTTCTGATTGTTGCCTTGGAGCATTTTTTTTCACGTGGTTGTGAATACTTTTAGCTCTTCTGAAAAATCTTTGTTCACATCCTTTAACCATTTAACTATTGGGGTATGGCTACTACACACACACACACACACACACACACACACCAGTTGTTTCTGTATCTTAGATAGCAAACCCTCATCAGAGAAATCTGATAGAGACCTTTTTCCTACTTGACCATTTCCCTTCTTATCCTACAAGCATTAATGTTGACTTAGAAACATTTTAGTTTCAAGTTCCCTCTTCCCTGTGTTATGTTCCTGCAGTTATTCTCTTAAAGGGGCCCTGTTCTAGTGGCTCTCTTCCTCTTACCCCAGCCCCCTCTTCTTGTTTGATGCCTTTTCCCTTTTAGGTTTTTGTTTCTTAGTTGCTTTTTCTCTCCTGCTATCTATTTTTCTTCCCCACTCCCCACCCCCTTTCTTCTCCCAGATGGGCAAGTAGATTCCTCTTTCCTCTCCACTCTTTCAGCTGGTCCTCATTCCTTAGTTTTAATTTTTTTTTTTTGGTGACCCTTTCCCTGAAAGGATTTCTCTCACTCTCTTCGTCATCCCTCTTTTCTTTCTGTTTACTCTGGACCCTCATTCTCTGATTCATAATCCCTAGAGTCATGTGGTCTCTCTCTTTTCTCTGTATTCTTCATGAAAATCAAATGTCCATCCCAGGCTCTCCCCTCTAGTCACTTTCTGACCCTGCCTTGTAGGGCTTGTCTCATGGATCCCCAATTTTCATTGTATTGCATTTTCAGAATAATGTCAGTCATCTGCAGGTGTCAAAGAGGCCACTGCTTCATGGTAGGGACCCTCCCCTACCATGTCCTTGATTATGTAGCTCAACACTGATCTATACCCTCTTTTTTTGACCATTTTCCCTCCATTTGCCTGGAAATCTCATGTCCACGTTCTCCCATTCCTCCACGAGCCAGCTGCCCCCAGGGGTTCCAACTCCCCCCATGACCCCCTCCCCCAGAACAAGTAGACAAGCACTGCATGGCTGCTGTGTGCGCACCGCCCCCCCCCCCCCCCAGTCTTATCCAGTGTACCTTTCTTATCTCCCTTCACCAATCACCTCTCTTTGCTCATGGGAACATTCATCAATTAATGGAACTCCCGCCCAAAAGATATCTTCCTTTTTTTAATCTTTACCTCCTCCTTCTCCCCTACTCTCCTGTAGGCTTTTCACTTTCTGAGACTGCAGAGGTGACATTCCCCTCACTGCTAGCCCTTGGTTTGGCCCAGTCCATCATTCACTCCTCTTTATCCCCCTGCTCCCCTTTCATGTACCCTCTAAGAAACATTCACTTGTAGGCAGGGTGTCACCAGGTTCCATCCATGATGGCCTGTCTGCCTCTACTGTGACTTCCATCAGATGCCTGCCTGTGCTCTCGTCTCTCAGCGTACAACTAGAAAGAAATCTCTTTGGTCTCTCTGGCATTACTCTTACTGTTGTTGTCTTTGCCTGTCGCATCTATTCACTTCTGCAAACCTATTGTTTGGGAGGCAAATACTCATTTCAGTGTAACTGAATAGTTACCTTCCGTTCTGTATGTTAATCTCAGATTTGAAGACAGGTTGCCCCCAGCAGCATCCCGAGCTGCAGTGCTCTTAGGAACACGTTATCCCATTGCTTTCTTCTTTTTCTGGTGGCTGCAGAATAGTCTTGTGTTATTTGAATGTTCTCTCCTTTGTATTTAAAGTCTTTCTGCCAATGGCTTGCAGAACTTCTTGTTTCTGAACCAAACTGTCAAATTTAACCCTCTTGTGTCTTGGAATTTGAAGCCTTGGGTTATTTTTTTTTCTGGAAGTGATTTGTGAATTCTTCCAAATGGAATTACATTTTCTATATTTAGAAGTTCTAGGCAATTCTATTATTTCCTTCATTATGATGTTACCTTTTTTTTGTCTCAGGTTCTTCTGGAAGACTTATAATTTCCTTAGGTTATTTCTACATATCTTGCCTTCAAGTCTGGTATATTTTGCTTGTATGGTGAAGATATTTTCTTAAGTTTTTGCTTTTTGCTTCTTCCAGACTGCCCTTCACTTTTGTGTATCTGCATTCCCAACCTCGTTCTGTTTTGTTTCTTCGGTGAGGTTTGGCATCGAAGATCCAAGTTTTTCCCATTCTGCTCATTATTTTGCTATGTACGATATAAATTCTGCTCTCATAATTCTCACTTCTCCTTTGGACCACTCAGGAGCAGCGTGTTATGGTTTCACGTTCTCTTCAAATTCTACCGGGTCCTCTGTCTCATCAAGTGTTGGATCATTTCTCCTCATTTTGCTGTATTTATTCAAAGATTCCTGAACTTGTTTATTATATCTGAAGGCCATATTTTTTTCTGTTGTTACTGTTTTTCCTGTTGACACATCTGTTTTATGTTCAAGGTTTTCTTCTTCTTTAAATCTTTGGTATTTCCAGTCTTTTCCCGCTCCTTATTTTGCTTACCACTCACTCCCCTCTGATGGTGGTTTCCTTAGGAGATAAATCTCAAAGCACCTCAGCCTCCTCCCACTCAGGGCAATTCATTGTTCACCAGCCTGGATCTCTGTTCCGCATGACTTCTGGATGGTCAGAACTGGCCCCAGCTGGATACTGAGCCCTTTCTCTCAGGCTTGTTTGGGTGCTGCACGGCTCTCCACATGGGGCATGGTGACTTGTCTCTACTTCTATTCCTCAGTTCTCTGGCTTGGCACCAATAGTTCAGGGCCTGCTTTGCCAGTACCAACAGTTCAGAGCTTTGTAGTGCTGGTGCTTTTGGGCTGTTTCCCCCAGCAAGCTTTTGCTCTTGAAGAGCTGTAGCCAAGCTGATTGTCAAAGCCTAAGCAAACTTTTGTGTCCTAGAGCCAGGGTCCACATGGTACTGGAAAGGAAGGGGGCCGGTGAGTATGAGGTGGGTTTTGATGTAAGCGTGTGTTGTGTCCTTGAGATCATTAGTGCAGCCTCTCTGCTGGGAGAGTGGAAGGTGGGGGAGGGGTACTGAGTGAACTCACAAAGTCAGTAATTAGTTCCTCTGTGTGTGGGGGTGGTGGGGAAAGGAAGAGGAGGTGTTTACTATCTTTTAGATTCTGGGTGTCCTAGTATTGGAGAGACCATAGTGATTGGAGAAAATGTCTAGCGTGTCATCTTTTTGCTCATGTAACCCAGAATTCCAGGAAAACAATTTATACAATAGTAACAATTTTAAAGACTTAGGAACACTGATCAATGCAATGACCAACCACAATTCCAGAGAATTCGTGATGAAACATGCTACCCACCTCTCGACAGAGAGATGACGGACCCACAATACAGATCAAGATTTTTTTAAAGACATGGCCAACGTAGGAATTTGTTTTGCTTGACTATATGTGTTTCTAACAGGAACAAATGAATAAATAAAAATACATGCATACGCAAAAAATGCTATAATTTAAGGAGTTTTGATCAAATTCCTTTCATTACTGAATAAAGTATTTTAGTAGTATTAAGTGTTGCATTTTGCTGAAGACCTCCTGCACCCTTTTGCGGAAGCTTTTTGTCACTTACTTGTTTATCTGTGGTTATTGGTTTTCTTAGTGTTGAGCTATCCTTTCATTCATGACATGGATCCAAAGAATTCACACAACGAATTTTTAAAAAAATGTTACTGTGGCCTTTAGGCTAATATTTTATTTAAAATGTTTAAATCTCTATATGTGGGGGAAAATTGTCCTTTGGATTTAAGTATAAACATTAAGATTAAATTAAATCCAAGTGGCCAAAACTTTATACTTGAGTAGTATATGATAAAAGGCCTATTTGGTTCCTACCACCAGAAAGGAAAAGTGTCAACTCTACATATTAAGTCCTGGAAAGGAGGCTGTTCACATTCAAAAGCTATTATCCCACACTCTCTAAGACTCTAAATTTCAAAAAGGAAGCACATTACGATGGCCTCAACTTCCTAAGATATATCTGAATTTCCACAGCTACCATAGGGTTCGTCAGGAAGCAATAATTTTCTGACTTCAAAGGGAAAGAGGGCAAACTTTTTGGATAATTTCAGCAAATACAGGCTCCTAACACTCATGCGTTAAAATGAATAATCTGACAGGCTCTTGATGGTTACTATCAAGTGTGTGACAAAAACACATAGCAGCATATGGTTTATAAAAAATTCGTAAGCCCTTACTTGTTCTGCGGTGAACAGGGTCGTGTTAAATACTGGCACATCGGGAGAAGAAGAAAAGCAAAAGCTATCGTCGCAAGAACTAGAGAAAGAAAAGACAATATTAATACATTTGTCTGCTTGACACCAAATCCAGAGCTCTCCCTGACATCACTTCTCTTGCATATCCTCCCAAAACGTGTTCCATGACCCCAATTCACTGGTGAGAAATAAAGCCTTCCTACAGAGCTGACCACTCATTTAGCTGTTACTAGTCCTTGAGGAGGGAAGCTCAAGAGAAGCCAACGTGAGGATCACAGCTTTACCACGGAAGGCCTCTTTGGAGCTCACGGAGCAGAGCCCGGATTTGAATACAAGGCCTCTGTCTCTAAATCCAGCATGCTTTTCATTGCTTCATGCTGCCAGGGCAATGGATTCTCTCTGGCTACATCTTCTCACATACTGTACCCTTGAAAACAAAAGTCAAAAGGCAGGAGACTGACAATTAACTATCCAATGGGAAGCCTTCGGTATTTGGAGTTTGGTCAGGAGTTACAGCAATCTCCCTTTACTACCTAGAGTGAAAACAACTGGCTGAAGAGGTGAGGAACTGGGCAATTCGACTGGCTGCCTTCTTAACACACCAATGCAGACAGAGATTGCCAGGTTCATTAACTGAACATACATTTACTAATAATCTTTCTAGAGCTAGGATAAAATATTTGTGTGCCCTACTCAGCGTTTGAATATTGTATTCTTGTCCACCAATATTATTATAAAACACACAACTTACCATACGATAAATATGTACATGCCTTGGAGAGTAAATAGTATTAAACATGTGTACACGTAGAAACACAGGGTAATGGTCATGATAAAATGTATACTTCTCTGCCCCCAGAGGCTGGGCCCCAAATGTCTGTTTACTTTGCCTGATCCTAGTCCTGGCTCTGAAACTTACTATAGGCTAGGACTGGAGAATGTCAAAGAGTGGCTGGCCAACTTTCTGCAATGACAACTGGCACATATCAGCGTTTATTTTTAGGCATTTCTGAATCATTAGGGAAGGAGCTAAAAGTGTATTAATACAACTAAGGCCACATACAACACGCTCTCTCATTCTCACTTGCTTGAATTTTCTCTCTTTTTTTTTTTATCTTTTGGCACTTTGGACAGATAAGCAAGGGCTTAAATTACTATTATTAAAATTTTTTTATCTTGAAATTAAAGACTAACGAAAACAGTCATTCCCATATACAAAGAACAGAAAAAAGAGGCCCATATGCGAAAACTGTGGATATCCAGTACGTACCATTTGCTTTTCTTTTTAAATATATTAATAAATTCTCATCTAAGTTTCAAAACTGTCCTTTCTTCAGTCTTCCTTCAGTTGCTTTCTGTATGTTGTTTTAAAAAATGCTTAAATGACCCCCTTTCCTTTTTTTTTTTGGGGGGGGGAGCTATTCTATCCCTAACAACCTTGCCACCCCCCGTTATCCTCCCAAACTGAAAAGAAAAGCCAAAAGCCTAAGTTATCATAGGTCTTCTCTACGCAAACACTCAAGGAGTCAGATTGCACAGAAATAAAAGCATGTACAGTATACACTACACACGTGTCTTTACCCCTGGAGACCCTAGAAAGCCGAGTTCTTTCCTTTCAATAATGTTACAATCATAAGTAAACAGGGAGAACCATTTACCTGCTGTACATATTGTAAAGACTACTTGAACAGAATCAAAGAAGAAAAACATGACTAGAAGGGAGACAGACGCTCCAATGGGAAGGAACAGCGCTTGAGTGGAATCAATAGTTTGGATACCTGCAAAAGAAAAACAGGACAGATTTCATTAGGTTCTTAGGAAATAAAACACACCCGGCTGGGCTGCTCCTAGAATCATATAACACGCGGAGTATTCAGACTCTTTGTTTCTCCTCTATTTCCTATTATTCGCCATTTGTATAAAAGGCACCTTCCCACTCTGGTGAAAGGCAGTGAGATTCAAAGTAGCTGAGTTGAGGAACATGTTCATTAAAGGAACATGATGAGATGATTTGATGAGGAAAGCAGTTCCAATTCCCTTTGATGAGCAAAGTAGTTCCAACTCCCTTTTAAAATGACTTCTGATTTTTAATTTATTCATGTTCTCTTTTCCCTTAAGAATTGGCCTCAGAAGACAAGAGGCACTCCCCTGGAAGGTTTGGCTGGAGTTCAATGCAAATATTAAGTGCCTACCATGTTCAAAGCTTTGCGGATACAAAAATAAAGAGCCTGCTAGTGAGAAGTTTATATCCCAATAATGACTGGCATATTTACATAGTACTTTACTATCTGCTAGGCTCCTTACAGAGTTTATCTCATTGGAACCTTACTAGGAGACTGAGGTGGGCACTGTTAGGGAAGCTGGGGGCCAGAGAAATGCAGTGACCTGCATGCGGCCATGCAGTAAGCACTGGAGGTGCAGTGTGAAAGCTGGCCTTCCTGACTCCATGCACTATGTTCTCTCTATGAGGCCACAATGGTCTATTACAGGATGCCACATTGTAGCCAGAATGGACTTTGTTTTCTTTGAATGACTCAGCTTGCCTCATTGAGCTTCCCTGGACGCTGGGGCTTGCTCTTCCGGGGCAGGACCAGAGCTTCCTGTGTGATGAGTTGTAGGGCTGGCTGAGGGGAGGTGTGTTAACGTGGTCTACGCTAGGGGGAGGGGCCAAGTCAAGAACCAATCAGCCCTGGTCGTTCAGGCGGCGCTTGATGATGTCAAAAACTCTATAAGAGGGGAGAGGACAGCTTGAAGATCCTCCTTTCCTTTTCCGGTTGGAGCCAGAGACACCTACAGCCAAGCTGAGCTGCCGGTAGCAGAGCTGACTAGAGGCTAGTGGGTAATCTTCTTACCGTAGAGGGGAAGCATGTATACAATTTTGCCTTATACCATCTCGCTTCTCTGTGGCCTCCTGGTTACCCTTGTAAGGCGGACTTATTGAGCCTGGAAGCTTTTGATGAAAATATCAAAATGGGGATGCTGGTTTGTGGGCTTGTTACTGTGGAGTGTAAATACATGCTTTAGTTCTCCTGCCTTCTGCCTAGAGAATTCCTTATATCCTGCGGTTCCGGACCTTTTAGGCACATATGAGATTCTCTTTGAAATCATAAATTCTGCCTTCCTAATATACACATGTACATAGGAATTTTATATTTACGTGTTTACATAAGTAGAGTTTCACTGAAGGGGGCAAAGGAGAGACCTGAGGAAGCGCCCCAGCAATGCCAGGAGAGCAGCTGTGGATACCAAGAGACCAAGAAAGGCTAGTGAGACATGACCCACAAGCAGAGCTTTGAAGGAAGCAAAGGAATGTGAAAGATGAAAATGAGGATGGCACAGGGTTTCTAAAATGTCACTGAATCTCTGATCTCATTGCTGTGGTTGTGGAGTAATTTTTGTCCATGTTTTTTCATGAATCCTGCGGCGTGGTTCCAACCAAAGTCTTCCAGGTCTCTGGACATCATGGCCTCTCCCTCTCTTACCTGTCCCTCCTACTCCATGACCAGTCCTTCTTCTTCCAGCCATCTCCCTTGGTTTCTTCTCCATAGCTTCTGACACTGCTGACTTCCTCTCTTCCAGGATGTCCTCTACTCTCCACACTTTTGAAGCTGCTCTCTTGGCACTCTTCCCTTCGGTCTGATCAGGCCTTCTTAGCTGCCTTAGCTGGAACACCCTCCATATTTTATCCCCCAACTGTGACTGTACCCCAAGGCTCTTTCTCTTCTCTATGTGTACTCACTTGGTGACAGACCAAGACAGATTATCAGGTTCCGTGGATTTGACTATGGTTCTCTGCAGATGATTTCCAGATCTACATATCCAGCCCTGGCCTTTGTCCCGAGCTCCACTCCCTCATTTCCAACTCTGCATCACACAGGCATCTCAAACTTAACATGCCCCCAAAAAACTCATCTCTCATTACCTGCAAAAGGTGCCCTTCTTCCAGACTTCCCTATTTTTGTCCAGGGCATGACCATTCTTTTGAGTCACTAAAGTTTCTAACCTAGGAGTGACCCATGACTTCATTACATACAATCTGATGCCAAGTCTTGTCAATTCTAATTCCATGATGTCTCTCTTATCCATCCCCTATTTTCCCCTAACGTGGCTACCACTCTTTATCCAGGCTTTAGCCCTTTTGCCCAACTACTGAAACAGCTAGTTGGTCTCGGCCTCCAATTTCAAGTCTCTCTCATGAGGCTATCCAAGTGACAGTCCTAAAGCATAGATCTGGGTGTGCCACCTCCTGCTAAAGGAGCTCCAATGTCACTGAGGATCTCTGTTTGGCATGGAAAGACCTTGCTCACGTTCTACCCTCAATCCACATTATCCTCAATCATGCACTCTGCAGTCTAGCCAGACTGGCTGCCTCCCTGACAAACCATGTTCCACTGCTAGTCTCTCTGGTTGTGTCCAGGCTGTCCCCAATGCTTGGCGTGTCCTTTTCTTCCCCTCTGCCTCAGAGTCCCTCGATTCTTTCACAGCTTTTCTGACCTTGCTCCACTGCTAGTGCCTCTTGCCTCCTAAGAAAAATCATCTTGTACTTACTTTGTATATATTTCTTACAGATTTAGATAGGTATTTTGTTTATTTTGACAGGACATGCACTCCTTAAAAGTTGGGACTATGGTTTTTATTTTTCCTTTAGATTCCCAACATCTAGCACTCTGCCTGGTTTACAGGAGGTACTTAATTAGTTTACACAGGCTCACATGGGGTGACCTGCAGGTTTGAATCTTCTAGGACTGGTATTTATTTTATTATTTATAGCCATGTGTATAACCAGAAGAATATTAGTGTTAAAAGGATGTTTTTTTTGTTTGAGGGACCAACTTGAGGTCATTTAAGGCATATTTCCCAAATGCAAACTTACCCACTGTCTTATTTAGTTTTGGGCCTGGCCATTTTTGTCTGTTTATACTGCCTGGTCAAGAGACACTATAACATTTTTATATCAAAATCTCTGAATGTACCTTCATTTTTACAATGTGAGTCAATTCAATTCAGCAAACATATTAAATACCTACTATGTGTAAGGTATTAACTCTAGGTGCTAGGGATGCAAAGATAAAACCTCCATGATCCTAAGTAGAAAAAGAGAATGGTGATTTTATATTTGGGGCCATTTTAATAGTATTGGACAGTGAAGAAATGAGAAAATCAGCAAAGAGGTGGTGGGAGCAGCAGATAGGGAAGGCATATTGGGATAGAGAAGAATCTGCCTACTGGAGAAGTCTTACATCTGTAGGGCTCTAGGTTTATAAAGCAATTTCCTTCCAACAACTTTTGCAAGGTATGCAGTTCAGTGTTATTATCCCCCTTTTCTAGAACAAAAAAGATTGTGAAAGGCTTTCAATGCCAGCCTGAGAAGTTTGCATTCTATCTGTGAGCCAATGAGGAATAGGACTGACATGGGTGGACACGTGCTTGAGGAAGGTTACCTTGATAGCTATGGAAAAGATAAATTTGAAGTGGAGGCACAGAAGACAGGAAGACCAATTAGGATGCTGGCCAGCTCAAAAGCGTGCTGATAGGGTCTGGACTAGGTTCTCTCTTCTCCAATCCATACTTCACACAGCTGCTGAACTTAACTAGGCTGGTCCTAAGAGAAAAACATGTAGTCCCCTAATCTGGACTATTATGTTGGGCCTGAAATAGTGGCCTCCACAAACTGATCTCCTCATAGTCAAGGCACAGGTTTGAGCCTATCATTCCATCTGAGCATGATTTTCCTACCAAGTATCAATGTTTATTTTTGTACTACTTGCAAAATCGAGTTGGGGTTACCTAAGCATAGTCTTTAATTTAATGTTTGTCAACACAATCAAGGTTCCTAATAGAACTGGCAGACAAAAGAAGGTGGATTTAGGATCATAAGATTTAAAGCTAGAAGGGACCAAATGCCTCCTTTTATACAAGTGCGAACTGAGATCCAGGGAAGCTAAGTGACTTGCTTAAAGGCACAGTGGTAGTAAATAGAATCTGAATTCAAGCTCAGGCCACAGAATCATATAATTTGAATGAAATGAGCCTTAACAGCCATCTTTTCCAATTTCTAAAGGAATCCTTACTGTAATCCTTACCCAACAGACAGTCATCGGGCCTCTGCTTGGAGACCTCCTCTGGGGTGGGGGAGGAATAAGCACTTAAACAGGGCCTACTCCACTGCTAGGCACTGTGCTAAGTACTTCTTACAATTACTGTCTCATTTGAGCCTCACAACAACCCTGGAAAGTAGGTGGTATTATTATAATCCCCATTTTACAGATGAGGAAACTGAGGCAGTCAGTGGTTAAGTGTGTGTCCAGAGGCACACAGCTAGTAAGCGTTTGAGGCTGGATTTGAAATCAGGTCTTCCTGACCTCTGCACAACGGTGCCACCCGCTACCTCTGTGTGCTTCCTAACATCCATGTCTGCGCCCCCATCAGCTGCTCCTAATTCTGCCCTCTAGGCCTAACAGGAATAATTCTAGTCCCTCTTCCATATGGCAGTCCTTCGAATTCTTGAACACAGCTATGTACTCCACTCCACTCCACGCCCCACCCACACAGGTCCAGTCTCCATACCTCCCTACTCAATGAACGCCAGGGGCTCCCTACGGCCTCCAGGACTCAAAGTGCGTGCTAGGGTGTTACTCACTCCTCCTGGTTTCCAAACATGTGCACATCTGAGAAGTGTGTCCTGGGGCCAAGCCCAGATCCCTGGAGCATGCCTCTGGATACATACATTCTTCCAAACTGATATCAAACCACTAACATCTAGTTACGGAGTTAATCAAGTTAAGAAACATTTATTAAGTGCCTACTATGTGCCAGGCATTGGGAACAGAAAGACAGTGCTTGCTCACAGTCTAACAGAGAAGACCACAGGCAGACACCTATAGACAAACAAGATTCAGACAAGATAAATGGGGGATAATTAACAGTGGGAAGGTACTGAGGAAGATCAGGAAGCAGGGAAGGGGAGGAGGAGGAGAAGGAACAGGGGGAAGAGGGGAGGAGGAGGGGGAGGAGGAGGAGAAGGAGAAGGAGAAGGAGGAAGGGGACAGGGGAAGGGGAGGAGGGGGAGAAGGGGGAAGAGAGGGAGGATTGGAGGGAGGGAGAAAGTCCCAGCCAGTGGGGGAAGGGGAAGGAGAAGATGCTCTGATTCCCAAACCAATGCTCTTTCAATTAGGCCAAGTGATTTGTCCAACTATATATAAGATTTCTGAGGGCTGGCAATGTTTTGTTTTCATCTGTATCCTTAGCATTCTGTACACAACAGAAGATCAATGTTTCTTTCCATGAATAAAGTTCTATTTCACTTTCATCATTTCCAGTGGTTGCTTCCTATTTAGGAGTCTTCAAAATCTCCATTTTTACTTCTCTACTATTCCAAATACCATTGTCTCTCTTTCTCTCTGACGTACACTTTATTGGACCTGCCATCTCAAACACAGGGATATATATTTCCCCCTCCAGCACCCCAACCAGCCCTGGGCAGAGTGAAAGCTGGTCACAGTTTTTTATCCCAAGCAGCTCATGTCCCAATCCTCCCAGGAGGCCAGTGTGTCCTGCTCTGCACCTTACATGGTGAGCCCACCTCTCCCCATCAGAGCCTCCCTCTCCTAGAGCAGCTGTTACAGAACACTGTACACTCATCCACATTCACTAATAGGGCGCAATTGAGTTTGGCCCCCTTGGGATCATTTAAAAGAGTGGGAGGTGTCATAATTCACAGCCATATAACAGCAGAAGAATACTGGGGTTAAAAAAGGTTATTCTGCTTCAGGGAACAGTCTGTGCTCCCCCCCCCCCCATTTTATTGCTGCCTCTTTGCTAGGCCAGTCATTTGTTGCTCCTCAATCACTGCCCCCCCACCTCCACAGCGGGAGGTTGCTGAATGAATGTGCTGCGCCGAGTCCCAAAGGGATCCAGTTCTGGGTTAACTTACTGCCATTCTGCAATGCTTGTCCAAGACACACGGACAGATGTAATGTATTAATAAATGGAAAAAACCCCATTTACTGAGCACTTACTAAGCATGTGCTCGGCTGAGAGGCCGGACCCTGGATCAATCAGAAACACTCAGTGACTGAGGGGGCAGCCAGGGAAGGGGGTGAGGGGCGTGGCTCTCTCTCTTCTTCATTGTCATTTGCATTATTAAAGCTATCTCCATCTTGATGGTGCCAAGGGCTTGGGTGTGGAGGATTTTCTTTTCAGTATTTCAATAGCTGTGTCTGCTGAGCACCCAGCTCTTGCCAAGGGTTGTACCCCCCAGTGATAGCTGTGGGGGCGGGCTGAGACAGAGAGGAGGTCTGCAGAATGCTGCTGTTCTTAGAGTTCTTTGGCATACCCGCCTATCTGTGGCAATGGGTCAGCAGTGCTGCTTCCTGTCATCAGACCTATGGTGAGCGATGGGGCTGGAAGCAGAGATGTTGGTCTCAGGTGGTAGGTCCCTTCTGTAGAGGGTTGCTCCCTTGGATCATAGCTATAGGGTCAGGAGCCCTACCGGTTGGTTATACTGCTAGATAAGTGGTGTGTTTGTGTGTGTGCACCCACTGTAGCATGCTGCAGTATCTAGAGTGCCAGCCCTGGAAGAACAACTGGGTTAAAGTCTTTCTCTAACATATACCATGTGACCATGAGAAAGTCTTAACTAAACTCTCGATGAGGCAGCCAACTCTGAGACTATGTAAGTTAGATATTATTAAAAATGGGGAACAATCAAGCATCTTGTCATCATCTGCATCTTTCATCAGCTTCAGCATGAAGCTCCTCCCAGCCATGTCACTCGGGGCCAGACTCCTTTCTCCCCATCACAGAGCTCTGGGCTCTGTCCCTGGGACACTAGGGTCTCCTAGGTGAGCTTTGGCCTCCACATCACTTCCCAGCCATCTCCACACCATGCTGCTTCTCCCCTTTCTGTGCCATCTTCCCCCACTAGAATGTAAGGGCCTTGAGGACAAGCTATGGTCTTTCCTTTTGCACACATCCCTCCCTCCTTACTTAGCACAATGTGTGGCACACTGCCAAGCATTGTGAGTGTTTAATAAATGCTTTATCTCAAGATCTCCACCTTCTCTCTCTTTTTTTAGTCTATAAACTATCTTAAATTAGCTATGCAAGTTAGTATATCTTTTAAGCCAGTGCCTGAAAGAAACAGAATGTTGGATTTCTCCTTTAGTTTTTTGGATTGGGCTTTCTGGGAAAACTGGATCAAGCAGTAGAAGGGATCTTTGAGATCATCTAGTCCAAAATGAAGCCACAAATATCCACATAAATAAGCCCCCACATATGCGTATGTGTGTGTGCATATGCACATATGTGTATGCACTTTTATGAACAAGTTTGTATGTTCCTATATTTTTATGTGTTTAAAAAAACTGTGGATGAAAATGACATTCTCAAATTACAAGAAGTTTAAGTTTGAAGACAAACCCCTAAGTTTTAAGCCTGTTTTTTTTATTTTTAAAGCATCTATTAGACTATAAAACATGAGAATGTGAAAGAATCACAACTTTTCATCTGAAAATACTCCAGAATGAAAATGAAGGAAATGCAACAAGCCAATAGGATGAAGATGATTTTTAGTGTTCACTAAAGAAGTTGCCACAATTTCTAAATACACTGTAATACTAGCTGTGCAATGCCAAGTGAACATACACATACTGTTAGAATATTTCTTAAGAATACTATTACTTTCATATTATAAATTTAATTACAAATAATTAAACTTCAACTGCAAGTAATTTGCTATATGCACTCCAACAGAGAGGGGGCATGCTGCTCCATAACACCAAGCACCTTTGCCAGGCACTGTTCGGGACACAGAGAAGTTTAAGATTTAGTCAAGCTCCCTCCCCCCCTACAATCTAGCTGCAGAAATGGAACACACACATACACACACACACACTCTCGCGCGCACACGCACACACACATAGAGTACAATAATACCAGTAGTATACCAGGATTTGTTCCAGTGGTGCACTTTTCTATTCCTGGATAGACAAAAAGGGTTTGTGATATATTCGAGACACATCCCTTACACTATTCCACTGCCCCACAAACTGTAAGTATTTAATGTTTCTTCAGCCAAGTTACTGTGCATGTAGCACTCTGCTATTTGACCCGAACGATGCAGGAATCTCACCTAAAGCATTCCCACTCCTACCTACATGGCCAGGGTCTATCATGGAGACATTCACTGATCTGATAGGGTTTGATGTGGGTCACCAAGTGATTAAATCATGAAAGGACCAAATGAAGCTGCTGAGGCTTTCCTAGATCCTGAGAACTTAGATCTGCAGTTGTTTAGGGATGGTATTCAGTGTCAATCACCTCACTAAGTGATGTGACATAAAGCACCTCGAGAGCCAGGAAGGAACCTAGAATGGAGCAAAAAAAAAATCCCTGTCTAAAAGCCACGGAAGTAACCACCTTCACTTGGTGACCTCCTCAGGTCCCAGGGATGTAATTACCAACCCCTAAATTCGAGTGTACATTCTAGCAGAGGGTTTGATGGTTCTCAAATCTACCTTTCCTGCCCCAATCTCTCTGCTGGTCCCCAATCCAGCATCTCCAATGGTCTTTCGAACATCTTGAACTGGATGTCGGGCAGACATCTTAAACTCAACAAGTCCAAAACAAAACTCACTATCTTTCTTAAACCCTTCCCCACAACTGTCAAGGGCACTGCCACCATCCCAGTCCCTCAGGCTCCCAACCCCGGAGCCAGCCTGGACTCCTCACTCTCTCTCATCTCCCAGATCCAAGACGGTGCCAAGGTCTGTCAATTGTACTTCTGCAGCATCTCTCGGATGCATCTCTCCTCTCACACTGGCCCCACCTGATGCAAGTCCTTGTCACTGCACACTTGGAGGTCTGCCTGCCTCAGGTCTCTCCCCACTCCCCCCACCTCCATCTTCCATTTAATCACCAAAGGGATTTCCCTAAAGCACAGGTCAGACTCTACCTCTCCGCCCCATCCCATTTGGTAAACTCCAGTGGCTCCCTATTGCCTCTAGTAGCAAAGTGAAATGCTCTGTTTGGGATTCAAAGCCCTCCATAACCCTACTGCCCCCTCCTACCTTTCCACTCTCCTTACACCTTAATGCCCCACCATATACTGTTGGATCCAGTGACACTGGCGTCCATGCTGTTCCATGAACAAGACCGTCTATCTCTAGGCTCTGGGCTTTTCTCTGACTGTCCCCCATGCCTGGAACACTCTCTCTCCTCCGCTCTGACTACTGACCTCCCTGGTTCCCCTTAAAGTACCAAATGAAATCCCAACTTCTACAAGAAGCCTTCTGTAACCCTGCTTAATTCCAGGACTTTCTCTGGGCTCCTGAATATAGCATGCTTTGTCTCTATTTGTTTGCATGTTGTCTCCTCCACTGTAAGCTCTTTGAGGGCAGGGACAGTCTTTTGCCTCTTTGTGTACCCCAGAGCTTAGCATAGAAGGCCTGGCACATAGTAGGCACTTCATAGATGTTTACTGAAGAAGAGTATTCTTTTTTTTAATCCTGAGCAGTATTACTACATGAGTGGTATGATACGCACACATGCATGCCCTACTTCTGATACAAAGCCATAAATAAGTGCATGTATGTTTATATACATCTAATACTATCTCCAACTGTACACACGTACACCTTTACAACCTATCATACACATATAAATGTATACCGTTGAGTGTAGGAGAGTACACCATGAGTGACTATGTCCAGGGTGTTCCAAAGTTTTGGAGCAGTTTAAAGCTTTAACAGCTTAATATCACAGCCACTCGCTGACCCCCACCCCCACCCCAAACCCCTAAACTGACAGACAGAGACAGTCCAAACTTGTGAAATAATCTCCATCTTTAAGCAGTTTATATGCTATCAGAGGATAGTGTATATGTAACAAACACACATATAAATTTTAAAAAAAGTATGTAAAATAAAGATTTCATGTAGAAAGTCTCATTTTAACAGAGTTTTAAAGGAACCAAGGGATAGTAAAAAGGCAAGAATGACTGGGGAGGAGAGAGACTTGAGGCCCAATTATAAGGTGATTGTGATAGGGCTAGAAGTTACGAGGGCCTGAATTAGTGACCAGCCGGGGAGAAACATGAGACAGAAACAGGGCAATCGGGAAGTGGGAAACATAATTAGTTCAATTTTGTACATATTAGTCAATAAACATTTATTAAGAATCAACTATGTACCAGGAACTGTGCTAAGTCCTGGGGAAGCAAAGAAAGGCAAAAGATAGTCCCTGCCCTCAAAGGGCTCATGGTCTAATGGGGAAGATGACATGTAAGCAATTATGTACAAACAAGTTAGGGATGGGCTAAACTGGAGAAAATCCAGAGGGAAGGAATGAGCATGAAGAGGGATTGAGAAAGGCTTCTTGCACAAGACGGGACTTCAGAGGAGACTTGTAGGAAGCCCAGGTGGAGTAGAAAGGAGAAGAGCATTTTAGGGCGTCAGTCAGAGAGATGGAGTAGCATACGTGAGGAACAGCCAGGAGGCATGCAGAGTGCTTACGGGATGTCCGGTTAGAAATATCCACTAGGCAGTTGATGATGCGCGACTGCTGCTGAGGAGACAGACTAAGGCTGGTTTTAGAGGTTTGGGCTGTATCTTCACAGAGATGATAATGAGGCCCATGGGGGCTGATGAAGTCACCAGGAGAGAGCACGGAGAGAGACTAAAAGAATACAGTACTGAGGACTGTACGGTGCTGAGAAGAAGGAGAGCAAGTGCCAGCAAGGGGAATCCAACAACTTTTTCTAGGAATCTGATTTTGAAAGGGGATGGAGTCTGACAACTTGAGAGAAGAGAAGAGTCTATTGATTTTTTGTTTGTCCAGGAAGAGGGAGTTTTGGGCAAGTGTGTGGGTAGGGAAGGAACCCATAGTTAAGGAGATACTAAAAATTAGAGATGGGACAGCTGTTGGGGAGGGGGCAATCTGTGGGAAGAGAGGAGGAAATGGGATCGAGGGCACCTATGGAGGGGCTGGTCTTGGAGAGAAGGGTCTCATCAGAGATTGGGTCACGCTGTCTTATTAATTTTGATATACAAAAGCTACAAGAATCAATCAACTGAGAAGTAACAAGCTTCACACCCAGAAGCAGCAGAATGTAGGCAGCAGCATTAAGATCTGCTTGGTGATACCAGATTCAGTCTTTACCATTCACTTGGTGTGCACCCTAAGCTATCTTGCACTATTATACAATTTTCAATATATTTTCAATATATTCAATGTCTTTTTTCCCCAATTAAACTATGTGCCTTGAGGTCACATATGTACCTCTAACAAGTACTCGTGGTGGTCAGTCAACAAATGATGTTGGTGAAACATGAAGGGGCAGCATGGTAGACACAGCAGTGGACTTGGGAGTAAAAAGACTCATATTCTTCACTGAGAAACTAAAATGAGTATCAGTGTACTGTAGGAGCAAAATAAGTGAAAATAGCCCATTAAAAAAAAAAAAAAACAAAACCACTGCTCTAGCTGTGGGAAAGCAGGCACAGTAATGTGCTGCTGGTGGATCTGTGAACTGGTCCAGCCAATCTGGAAAGCAGTTTGGAACTGAGCCTCAACGTGAGACTGTGCCCATCCTCTGACCCAGCAATGCTAGAACCAGACCGATATCATAAAGAGATCAAGTAAAGAGAAAAAGAAGCCATATACACAAAGATACTGAAAGCAGCTCTTTTTGTGGTGGCAAAAACCGGAAACTAAGAGGGTGTTCATAGATTGTGGAATGGCTAAAGGGATGATGGTAATATGAACGTAATGTAATATTACTGAAGAAATGACAAAATGGATGTTTTCAGAGAAATCAGAGAAGACAAACTGATGGAGAGTCCAGCAGAACCCGAACAATTTGCATAATAACAGTAATATTATAAGGAAGACTCTGAAAGACTCAAAAACTCTGACTGACCACGATTAGGACTGAAGATGAAACCTGCTCCCACGCTCCTGACAGAGCTGCTGGATGCACAGGACAGACTGAGATGTATCTTTTTTTTCTTTTTAAACATGGCTACTGTAGGAGTTTCCTTTGCTAGAGCAGACAGACTGCTATGAGGTTTTTTTCTCTGATTTTTTTTTTAATCAGGAGGAAAGGGAGGTAGGAGGGAGGGAAAAAACATTCATTAACTGAAAACAAAATAAAATGGTTTTAATACCTTTGAAAACAACTCACCATCTACACTAAGGAAGGTATGAATTAGTTACATTCTTTGTATGAGACTGTAAACCGACTGACTACACACAAGTCACTTCTCTCTACTCTAAGGACTTAAGGACAGTATAGCCATTAAAGCTTCAAACTGCACTAAGACTTTTTGGATACCCTGATGTATTATTTTAAATTGGAAATTTTAGTTAGAGGGAAAAAATCAGATTCTTAGGATTATGAACTAGATGAAGTGATCCATTTCATACCACGTTTATAAAATTAATATTGAATAATTCAGTACATTCTGGGCAACCAGGGACTTCAAAGACTTTCTCTAAGTACAAGTGATTCAGATTCCATCCCGGCAGGAAGCAGGCTGACCTCTCCAGCTCTGCCTCCAAATTAGGCTCTGACAGGGGGTCATAGCAAGCTTGGTTCTAGCAGCTTGCTCTAAACTGATTTGTTAAACTTTGTGGTGAGGCAGAGATCAGTGTCCCATTATAAGCTGAAGAAAACGGTGGTTAAACTTTTATGACTTTGTTGCTATTTTTTGTGCTTGTCACATCTAGTTCCCACTCATTCTGCTACGTGGCATGTTTACAGGAGCTGAAATCCTGATTGCTTGTGATCTGGAAGCCAAGACTCTTTAACAGTCAGAGGAACTGAGGCAAAGAGGTTATGTGACCTCTTTATATGGGTTATGTGAATATCTCTACTTGGGATTGAAGGCCAGACTCCATTACCTAATTCCTCATTACAACGGGCTCTATGCTTCTTCAGCTATAAAATGATAGATTTTTAGGCTCTTTCCAGCTCCATGTTAAGATTCTATAGGAATCCCTTCGACACCAACCAGGCTTCTCTCCAAATGAAGACAGGTCCCACTTGATGCCTTCTCAGGTCCCTTCTAGCTTGAAACTGATGATCCTATGGAATGCCAAGTCCTTGAGAGGAGGAGTCTTTGTAATGGTAGCCCTGGTGCCTCAGGAAGGGGTTGGCACACCGCAGGCACTTAATAAATGATTGCTCATTTCAGTGGCTGGCTGTGCCTCTTCGTACCGCTTCCATCTAGAATGGTTTCTCATCTCCTCCGCTCTGCTGAAACTCACATCAAGACTCAACTTCTCTAGAAAGATTTCTCTGACTGACCTGCCCCTGCCGAGCCCTGCGATTGCAGTTTAGACATTATCATGATCATGCTAGATTTGAAATTAAGAAAACTTGGATTCAAATACTGTTTCTGACACTAGCTGCGTAAAATGGGTATGATACCTGTAGGCCCCATCTCCGGCTTACTGTAAAATTCAAATGTCTGCTGTCCGAGGCTCTGAGAGGTTAAGTGACTTAGCTGGAATCTCGTGGCCAGGAGGGGTCGGGCTGGCTGATTCTCTGCTCCTGTTTCCTTGCTCAGTCAGCACCTGGTGGTGGTCAGGTGAAATCTCTTACTTCCTCTCCCAGTGTCCCTTATACACTAGAAAGGCTTCATGTTGCTCCAGTCCTTTTAAATGAAGCGCAGGTCTCCCCAGCAGAATTTTGCCAGCTCTTTCAACTTAAAGCTATAGAATAGCAACTGCCAGGACAGAAAATGCTATGATGCACTTTCAGGAACCATGTGGAAGATGGCCCTTGGAGGAACTCTTCCAGCCTGTGACCTCAAGCAATACTCAAGGCTGTGCAGATTAACGCTCAGGAGACTTCAGTGTTTCACCAAAACAGTTTTTAGACATGTTAAAAATGAGTGGAACTTTCTAAGTACTTTGTAGTTCAGGTGAAAGCAAAGCAAAACAGAACACACTGGTTTTTTTAATTACTGATCTATATTGTATGTCTGTGAACCTGGAAAATGACCAGCTTTGGGGCAGAAGGACCAGATGGAGGCAGAGGCATGAGAGTTTAAAATCCAGATTTCTTACTATTATTGGTGCTATTCCCATTGAAGGACCCGGATGAACTGTTGCTGTCTTTTTCCTTATCTTGATTCTCAAAGTCCATATTGAGGGACCTGTAGAAAACAAAGAAAAACACTCCATTTTAACAATGAGTTTAAACAATGAGATGCCTCTGCATCGTGGAAGAAGATCAGGAATCTCCATCATGAGACAATTAGACAGAATGTTAAGGGAGCAGGAATAGGACGATCTTTTGAACAGTTTTGCCAAGCCTTTCTTGCTATGACAATGCCGCGTCTGGCGAGCCAGCTTGAGAACGGCTGGAATTAGGATTCTGCATCTTACTGCTATGGTGCCAGTCTCCTTTCTCTCCTTTGCCAATTCACAGTGTCACACACCGGCCCCACTGCAGCCTCCCCAGCCGCCCTTCCCAGCTTTGGATCCACTTTCCCTCACACCTGACTGACTTGCTGGTTGAGGTGGGGGAGTTGGAGGACTCTCTGCTCCTCAGTCCCTTCCAGGCTGTCCCACTACCACTTAAATCTTCCGGTAATCTTTTCTCCTTGGAGACTGGTCACCCAACTGAGTAAATGGAGGTTGTGGTCTACTGACCCCTAAGGCATTCTCCTTCCCACCTCGACCAGGTCAGTCTCTCCTCATGTGGGGGGTCTTGAGCATGTTGACATTCCCTCAAACATTTCTTCAACCTTCCTGTTCCGCACCGCTCTCCCCTCTACCCCACCACAGCTACAGGCAGCGCTGAGCACAGCCTTGGTCTCGTAGTCCATCACCCACAAGTGTTCCACATCTGTTTCCATGAGCTAGGAAATTCCTTTATTTGAGATCAACTCCCTAGAGCTTTGGCCTCTGGAGTCCACTCAGGCCCTTAAACAGCCATGGCTGGGGCCCCAGTGAGAGGAGGCAATGGGATGGAATACCACCGGATGATACAACACAAATGTACAATTAACTGATGTTACATTAGAATGAGTTTCGGATTGGCACTCGGGTGACCTGAATATTCATTCTCTTTGAATGAATGTATAAAGAAAGTGATACCTGAGCAGCATCTTAAAGGAAGAGAAGGAGTCTTTGAGGTGGAGGAAAAGAGGCGACGCAGTTTATGTATGGGTGATGGCTGGTGCAAAGGCTTGGAGAGAGGAAGACCAACTTGGCCTGATCACAGGTGAAAGGTGTAATAAAAAAGCTGAAGGGTGTAATATCCCACCATGCTGGAAAGACAGGCAATGGAGTGATTGTGAGGACTGATGATGAACTACGTCCGCCTGTCTCCCTCTGGCTGACTCTTATCACCTCTCAGTCCTCAGAATCATGACTGGTCATGACAATGGCCAGAGTTGTGAACTCTAATACAGCTTTTCTGTCTGTACAATGCTGGTGCCATCATATACACTGTTCTCCTGGTTCTGCTCATTTTGTTTCACATCCATTCATTCAGATCTGCTCAGGTTTCCCTGAAATCATTTCATTGATCATTTCTTATGACAAAGCAGCATTCTGTTACCTCCATATACCAAGATTGGTCAGCCATTTTCCAATTGAGGATTACTCTTCCTCAGTTTCTAATTCTTTGCTACTACAAAAAGAACCGTTATAAATATTTTTGTATGTATGTCTCCTTTTCCTTCTTCTATTGATCTCTTTAGGGTGTAGATCAATTCACAGCTCCACCAACAGTGCATTTATGTGGCAGACATTAATTTTTAATAATGACGTAGACAGAGGGCTACTATAGCTCATAATAGGGGGTGTTAAGAGAGGGGTGAAAGAAAGATAGCAGACACACAAGGTGACCATCGCGGTAGCTGTCGGGAGGATGGACTGGAGCAGGGAGCCCAACCAGTAAATTACTGCAATGGCAGACCAGGAGAGAGATGATGAGGTCTGATCTAGGGTTGCAGCTGACTGAATGGAGGAAAAGGGCCATATATGAAAGATGCTGCAAGGAAAATGACGAGATTTGGCAATGAAGTAGATACATGGGGTGAGTGAGAGTGAGGAGTCAGGAATGGCACAGGGATTATAAGCCTGGGGGTCTGGGAGGATGGGATGGTGGTACTCTAAACCTGTGCTTCTTAAACTGTGTGTCTAAACAGTAAGAGGGAAGTGAGGAAGAGGGGAAGGTTTGGGGACAAAGATAATGAGCTTTATTTCTGACACATTTTTGAGATGCCCACAGGACATCTAGTTCTAGACATCCAAGAGGTAGTTGGAGATACAAATCTGTGACTCAAAGGAAAGACAAGGGATGGATATATAGGTCTGGAAATCATCTGCACAGCGACAGTAACTAAATCCATGGGAATTGATGACCAAGCGAGAAAGTACAGAAAAAGAAGAAAAGCTGGCCCAGGACAGAGCCTTGGGGGATACCCACAGGTAGTGTGTGACACGGAGCTTAAACAAGGAGGGGTGAATCAGGAGACAGTCATGTCACAAAACCCTGGACAGGAGAGTTTCCTGGAGAGGATGATCAGCAGGGCCATGTGCCTCACAAGGGTCAGCAGGGTCAGGACTGAGAAAAGGCCACTAGATTTTGCGATTAAGAGATCATGGCTAGCTCTGGGAGGGCAGTTTCAGCTGAATCATGAGGTCAGAAAGCAGCCTGCAGGAGGAGGGCGGTGGCACCTCCTCCTCTCTCCTCTTCACATTAGTTCTTGCTGCAGAGGAGCCACAGCCATTGTTATCACCACCTCCAGGATATCTGGCTCTTCTCTCCGCCTTAAATTTGGGTGACTTTTATGAATAATCGAAAGCAGCAAAAGCCCGTGCTGCTATCAGGCCAGCATTTTAAAACTAGAAAAAGAGGTGAAAAAGAGAGGTTTGACCCCACTAACTTTCTGGACTGTATCATTCAAGGTTTAATTGAAACTGGCACTGATTTGGAGGCAGCGCCAAAACTTCTAGATGCTTCTAGGGCCAAACTTAATTATCACGATATGTAGAAGCCCTCTGTGACATTCTGGGGGCTAGTGGTACACTGGTCCCAGATGGTACAGACTGGCAGATGACATGATGTATGCAGATATCTGCATACCTGCAGCACAAGACCTAGAGACCATGCAAGCCTTCCTTTGCTCAGGTGTTCAACAAGTGAATCAGGTGCTACAAATACTGTGAAAAGAGATTCAAGGATGAAGGTGAAAAGCTGCTGTTGTTGGTCTTAAAGGGTTTTTCAGGGTTTGGAGAGGTACAAAGTGGCTGTGTTCTTCTGGCCAACAGGAACCTAAGGCATCCACTCTCAAAAGCCTTTACAATGTGCATTTGGGTAAAGACAGAATCTCAGTGGTCTTTGCTGTAAAGCTGTTTAAATCACGGATAAATGAAAATTACATCAATCTAGTAGCTGCTGGTCTTTGAAAAGTCAGTGTGGCCGACAGACTGATGGACACTCTTCCTTCTGAGAAGCAAAGTGTTGAACACTTCACAAAACAGTTTCTCATAGCAGGTCTAAAAGAACTCTCTGAGTATGTTTGGAAACAGGAAACCACAGGAGCTCATTAAAAAGAGCTACGGGAAGAACTTCAAGAACAAACATCATATGGCCACCCATTTAAGGATATAATCTTATGTGTCAAGGAGGAGGAAGAAAACAACATCCCAGAACAGACTGTCATAGGCATAGTCCGGTC
Source organism: Trichosurus vulpecula (assembly GCF_011100635.1). Classification (NCBI taxonomy): domain Eukaryota; kingdom Metazoa; phylum Chordata; class Mammalia; order Diprotodontia; family Phalangeridae; genus Trichosurus; species Trichosurus vulpecula. The sequence continues at coordinate 23,469,890 of NC_050573.1, read as the reverse complement.
GAGTGTAAAGAACAAAGTGGAGGGGCTGGTTGCAGTGAGCCACCAGGCATCTGAAGCAGGGCAGCCCTCTTCGGGCCACCTTTACTCCTCCGGGCCAGTGCGTTACAGAAGATTCCAGAGTACCAGGATGACAACATTCACTCCATGAAAGTCTTTCAGAGAAGCGTGGCACTTTTTCAGAAAGCTGAAGTCCTGAGTGAAGAGCTCATTTTAAAGTAATGTAAAGATACACATGTTGCAGAGGGGAAAGTGTCTTTCTTGAGCAAATGAAAAATTAAGTAGAGTGGCCCATGAATGCAGAAGAACCAGTGCCTGAGGCTGAAGGAGGTGACTGAATTATGAACCTACAAGCTCAGTAAACTAGCGGGAACCATAGATAAAATGGCATGTCTTGTGTGTCCTTCTGGTTCCTATATCTTCTTACTTCTCTGTATCAAGCATGATATAAGGGCTTTCATGGCAAATTTATTTTAACTGTTCTCTATGGTTACTGAGAAATGTTGGGTTTAGCTTTTAAAACTGTGTTTTAAGTAGCTCCAGGAGCTACAGATTTGAATCTAATATTGCATTTGCCTTCTACCTCCTGTATTTGCTACTGTAATAATGTAACTTAAGGCCTTCCACAATGAACAGTTCTTTTTATCCCTGGGTTTTCTATATACAGTTTACAAGATGTGAACTGGTTAAAACAATTTGTTATGGAAATTCTGTTTGCAAATTAAACTGTGCAAGTATCCAAAGTCCATCCACCCCCACCCCCCACCCCTGCAACAGACTGAAAGAATTCAGAAGAGAGTAAAGAGAGGAAGCAGACACACCAGATATGAAAAGCTTTTTCAAGTTGTTGTGCTGAGAAGGGAAAGAGAGTATAGGATGGAGGGAACCAGGGGCAGGCTCTCAGGCCCTAAGGAAGGAGCCAGCAGACAGGGTGAGGGTGAAGAGAGCAGGGCTGGTGGTGAAAGTGTTTGGCTGGAGAAGGCAGGGGGCCTTGGAGGGGTGGCCCTGGCAAAGAGAAGGGCCCCTTCTTATCCAAGACCACAGAGAAGAAAAGGAGAGGAGGATAAGATGTTCAAGTGATTAGAGACCAGGAGGAGGAAAAAAGGGGGAAGGATCTTGGCAAATGGCCCCAAATTTTTGAATTAAGTATGAGATGAGGGTGATAAAGCCAAGATGTGTCCCAGGGTGGATTTGAACCCAAGGTTTCCTGAGTCTGAGCCTGGTGATAGCCACCATACCATATTCCCCCTCACTAATGAAACAAAAATTTTAAAAGATAATTTCACCAAGGAACAAAATTATACTTAATGCACCATGCTCAAACTAAATGCCCTTACCTCTAGGACACTTCAAAACGGTGTACATTTCACTTACTAATTTTTTCCCTTCAAAAACTCCAACCTAAAATAATTTGCTTATTCAATACCATAGGAATCAAATTGCTAAAGGAACTACTTCATGGAACTAGGAAAAAAATACAAACCAAATTCATACGGAGGCAAAATGGGTCAATCTCAGGGAAAATAATGATTTTAAAAGGGCCCAGAAGTACCTGAACTCAAACTATCCTACAAAGCAATCATTCTCAAAATGATCTATGGAGAGAGAAAAAATTCATGGACAAACAAGGGAAAGAGAGGATGAGAATGGATAATTTTGATTACGTAAAATTAGAGTTTATGTACAAACAAATCCAATAAAGCTAAGATTCAAAGGGAAACAATTAACTGGTGAAAAATCTTTGCAGAAAATTTTCTCTGATAAAGACAGCATTTCCAAGATTCAAATTCATAAGAATAAGCATCATTCCCCATCTGAAGATATGAACAGGTAGTTCTCAAGAGAAGAAAGCCAAGCTATCTGTAGCCATATGAAAAAAAAAATCATTTCAAATTGCTAATTATCAAAGAAGTATAAATTAAAGAAGGCAAGTAGCTGACAAAATGGATAGAGTGCCAGACCTGGAGTCAGGAAGATTCATGCCAGACCTGGAGTTCAAGTCTGGTCTCAGATACTTAAGAGCTGTGTGACCCTGGGCAAGTCACTTCTCCCTGTTTGCCTCAGTTTCCTCATCTGTAAACAAGCTGGAGAAGAAAAATGGCAAACCATGCCAGTATCTTTGCCAAGAAAACCCCAAATGAGGTCACAGAGAGTTGCGTATGTCTGAACAACAACAAATTAAGGCAATTCCAAGGCTCCACTTCATACTCATCAGATTGGCAAAAATACTTACAGTATCTCTTTTTGTGGTAGCAAAAAAACTGGAAACTAAGGGGAGCCCTCCAATCGCGGAATGTCTGAATAAACTGCGGCATATGAATGTACGGAATACTATTGTGCTATAAGAAATGAGGAAAAAATTATCAAAGAGACACCAAAAGACATAGATAAAATGATGCAGAGTGAAGTTGAGTGGAACTAAAAGAAAATTTATAGGGGAAAGGAAGCAAGCATTTATTAAGTGCCTACTGTGTGCCAGGCACTGTGCTAAGCATTTTTTATTACCTCACTTGATCCTCACAACATCCCTGGGCAAGGAAATGACATCTTATGTCTAAAATGACATTTTACAGTTGAGGAAACTGAGGCTGACAGAAGTGAAGTGACTTGGCCAGGGTCATACAGTTAGTAAGGATCAGAGGCTGGTTTTGAACTCAGGTCCTCCTGACTCCAGGCCCAGCTCTCTCCACTACCCCCTCTAACTGCCTGATATATACTATAACTACCTGTTATAATAACAATATTATACAAACAATTTTGAAGAGCTGTGTAAACTGACGAAAAATGAAATAAACAGAACTAGGAGGACAACGTAAACACAAACGACTCTGGAAGCCTTAAAAGCTTATCCATGTCCTGCCCCGAAGATTCCAGAAGTCTCTTGGCAGGTGACTGACTCTGGGTATAGAATAAACACTTATTCTTTGGACATGGCCAAGGAGGCAATTTTGCTATACTGGGCATATTGGTTACAAGAGTTTTGTTTCTCTCCTTTTGATGAGGGTGGGAAGAGGGATGGAATGGAAAGAAGAGAAAAGGGATTTCTGTTAATTAAAAAAAACCAACCCCAAACTTCCAACCTGATCTTTCCCCTTCACCTTGTGTAGCTTCAAAATTTCTTAGGCCGCTATAACTCAGGGACTAAGCGGCAGCAACACATTCACCCCCCAAGGCATTTCTTTGTATCAGCAATAAAAATGACCTTGCTGATTCAGCACTGACCGTTCAACATTTGGACAACATGACCTGGGCCTTTTCATCCAAAGTCCTCTTGTCCTTCAGCAACCTCCTCGCCAGCTCACCCTGCCACCCCCTCCAATCCACTCAACTGCCAAGTCCAGTCAATTATCTCTCCATAAGCACCTCATGGATTCAGTGCCTTCTCTCCACTCACACACCACTTAGTCTGGACCCCTGTATATCTCAACTGCACTAGTATAAGTTATTTTATTTGGGACTGCCAGTTTCTACTCTCTCCTCTCTCAAATCCTGCTTCCATACAGTTGCCTAAGTTATTTTCTAATAGTACAAATCCAGTGATGTCATTTCCTTGCCCTCTACAACCTACTTTTCCAGCCTTCTTCGTCATCATTCCCTTTAACACACCTGAAGGTCCAGCCAAAGATGGTATTGGGTCCTGGCGTCATCCATCATGTCAGCTCCTCCTTCTTAGATCAGTGTCATCTACAAATGTGATAAGTTACCACCCAGGCCTTCATCCAGGTCACTGATAAAAATGCTAAATGGTACAAGGTCAAGGATGAATCCCTGGGTTAGTTCCCTGGAGACCTCCTGCCACATGCCATTCAACCACTCTCAGCTCTTTACGTGTGGCCCTTCACGAATTAAGAATGAAGACCGGAGAAGTAAACTGAAAAATGACTTCAAAACCAACTTCTCCTACCAGGAAAGACCGCTTTTTTACATCTCTGTCCCAGTCCACATGAGGGACAGGTGTCTCAGGGGAAACGGAGGTTGCTAGTGTATAGGAGAGTTGGACATAGTGTAGTCAGAAGGACCCGGGTTCAGATACTACCTTGGACACTTATTAGTACTATGATCCTAAGCAAATTACTTAACTTCTGTGGACCTCTGTCACCTCACCCAAAAAACAGAGGCCCAAGTTGGGTTTGATGATTTCTAATGTCCATCCAAGTTTCAAATCCATGCTCCTAAAATCCTTTTTCACTATTATTTCCTTGCCAGAATGTAACTTCATGTTATGTATGGAAATGTTTGTAGATTAATCGTTTCTCAATTTCTTTTGCTACTTTTTAAATATCATAGACTTTGCTTTAGATTTGAAATCTAAAATCTTCTAAGAACTAGCACACTAAAAACTATTATTTTGAGAAAAAGAAAAAGAAAGAAGAGAGAAGGAAGGTAAAGAGTGAACCAAGGCCATACAGCATACAACTGAGAAAGAGAGAAAGGTCCACAGATTAGCTAGCAGTTCACTCTGGAGACATCATTCATTACAGTTACACTGCTTTCTCTTGACATTCAGAGGTGCAGGATTCTGAAAAGTCTTCTCAATTAACCAACAAATACTTATCAAGCCAAGTTTAGGGAAGCTACTGGCCAGTCTCCAACATGACGTAAGAGAAATCATTCCTTAGGTCAAAACAAGAACTAAGGAACTAAGCAACTGGTATGTTCCATCCACAAAACACACTAAAATTTCACATCACTTTCTCAAATGAGGAAGCACACAAATAAATCATTCTGGTGTCACTAATGGTTTCAAATAAGTTCTATATTAAGATGTACATAAAGTTAAAAAAGAGAGGAAAAGATTTATTTTGAAAGAAATTCGGCTGTCACTGTAAAACAATGGAAGATATAGGAAGAAGAGTCAGAAACTATAGTGTGGCGCTCCAGTCAGAATTCATTTAACATTGTTTTCACCAAAGTTACCATTTTCTCCAAGTTAATGAGATAATAGTAATAAGCCTTGTAATGTTACTGGAATAGGAAGATCTTCCCTGTCCATGACCACAGGTGTTCAATCATGGATGTCTTGTTACTTTGAGCTCTGGCCCAGCTCACAGCTGCGATACATCCTGAGTCAAACAGAGCCCACTGAGGGGAGGGACTTGCCTAAGGAGGAGCTTGTTTAGGGGGAAGCTTGCTTGTAGGAAGGCTTTTACACCTTTTGGTACTAAGCTAATTAGGCACTGAGTCAGGAGGGTTGTGTTGCCTTCTGGTTCTGAGAAGTGTATATATGCTCTGAGCTGAGATTTTGCTTTGGGGGTTTGCTTATGAGAAGGACTTTTTGATCCCCTGGATGGGACTCTGAGTAGCCATTTGTTCAGAGTCCCCCGTCTACTCAGATGTATCTGTGCTCCCCTGATCTGGTGGTATATGTATGACTTTACTCAGTCCTGTCTGCTGGTCTTCGTGCTAATTTCTCTGCTTGTATTTTTATTATGTTCAGGTTGCTGACCTTTCCCCTGTGAACTAGTGAATGTAATTAAAGTAAGACTGTTAACCCCTTTAAAAGCTGTCTTTCCTTCAAAAGCAGATCAAAGAACCTGAGCTAGCAGGCCATCCTGGGTGTTTCCAGGCTACTTACAGCAGCAGAATGGGGAGCTGTTCAGTGTGTCATGGTACCAGGAGAAGGAATGGTGGGGGAGAGAAACGAGGAGAGGGGAAGGAGCTGTTGGTATACTTGTTTCGTCAGGTTCCAAATGGCCCTGCTTCTAGATCGGGGAGGGGATGTCAGGGGCCTTTTGGGTCAGCAAATGAGAAAACTGAAACCCCAAAGGGTTCACGGTTGCACAGCAACCTTTTGATCCAGATGGGTGCTGGGTACTAAAGATCTGAGCTGGAGATTTGAACCCAACTCCTCTTGCCAGCCAGGGCTCATTCCACCTAATTCCCACCCAACATTGTGAAGATCCTGCTGGAGAATGCACAAATAAGCAAGGTTAATGTGAAATGATCAGGGCATACATTTTTAGAGCAGTCACAATTTCTGAATCTTTTGTCAGTTGGGTCCTAGGCTTCTGACAGCAGGTTGGACCTAGGTGTCCGGATGAGTCTTCTACTTGTCAAATTGGTCTGAAAAATATGACTTGAAGGTTGCTGGCCTTTTGGCTTCATCACATAAATTTTTTCCTCCCCCTTTTCATCTGTTATTCTTATAAAGCCTTTGTGTGTCCTATGTGCTACTTTTTATGACCTCATAAATATGAATATAAACCTCTAGAACACCTTTTTTTAAATACTATTTTTTCTAATTACATGGAAAGATAATTTTTAACATTCTTTTTTTTTTAACACAATTGTGAGTTCCAAATTTTCTTCCTCTCCCCCCTCCCCCCAAGCTAATAAGCAATTTGATATAAGGTTATATATGGAGCACATCTTTTTTCTAAGGAATTTTTTCACTACAGGAAGTATTTCTCTCTTCTCTATAAATGTCAAGCTGTAAACCAAGTCACAAGAACATTGTGCCAGGGAAGGGAGAGAGGTACAAGCATTTGCAAAATCTCTCCTCTGGGCATGGCACTATGCTGGTATAAATGTGATCTCATTTGAGAATACTGAAGTATACTTTAGTTGCTCAGAACATGGACAGAGATGCTTTCTGTTTTTTTCGCCTACAAGGAAGGTTTACATCTTTAGGAATAAGGATATTACCACAGAAAGAACTATGGAGTCTGAATGCACATTAAAGCATACTATTTTCACTTTTTTGGGTTGTTTTGTCTTTCTTGTGGTTTTTCTCTTTTGTTCTGATTCTTCTTTCACAAAATGACGAATGTGGAAATATGTTTAATATGATAGTACATGTATAACCAATATCAGGCTGCCTGAAGCCTTGGGAAGAGGGCAGGGGGAGAAAAAAATTGGAACTCAAAATCTTATAAAAGTGAATGCTGAAAACTATCTTTACATGTAATTGGAAAAAATAAGATATTGTTAAGTGGAAAAAAAGGATAAGGATATTAAATGTCATATCACTATTAGCATGCTCAGAAAACGGTTAGAGGGCATTCAGGGTATAATTTGAAAGCAGGACACAGGGACTGAGCAAGAAAAACTCATGTAAAATTTCTCCTTACTGACTTACTGAAACCCTTCTCTCTAGCAAATGCAGTTAGCTCTAGCAACCAGGTGACAGGAGGAAACTGTAGCCTTCTAGTTCATGTATAATTATAAATGTATTTAATTTTAGCATAGCAAGAGAACTTAATAAATCTTCCCCAATGAGACAGGCATTCCCCTAAAAATGGAATGAAAAAACCTATAAAAATGTTGATTTCAATTAAGTCTCCTCTTTAAATTCTCAAACTCACCACTGTTTTAACAGCAAAGAGGCAAAGCCTTTTAGTTTAATTCTAAAACAAGCAAAATATTTAACAAAATTCCAAAAAATTGGCTAGCAATTTTATGGAATCTAATGAAAGTTACGTTAAAGGAAATGTTCAAATTTATTCAATTCAGCAAGTATGCCACATCTTCCAATCAAAGTTTTAAGTGAATTTTTAAGTGGATGTAGTCTGTATGAAATTTAAAAAATAAATTGTTCTCCGCAGAGTCTTTCTCTTTAAAGTTCTCTATCTGGTCAGGCACAGTGGGGCATGCCAGTGCAGGTCTGTCCTTGCAGGAGAAGGGTATTAGATGTCTGGAATTCAGAACCCGTAGATCCAATGTCCTGGCAAGCCTGGCAGCAACGTAGCGGGGTGGGCAAGCTCTCTGAAGGGGAGGGCCACCAGGCTGCTTAGGGAGAAAGGAAAAGTCAACTGGCCCAGGTCAGAAAACCAGAGCAGGTGAAAGCCTCGGTGCTGTCCAGCAGCAGCATGAGTGGCTACTGCACTTCCAACCTAAGTAAAATATAGACACTTGGTCTCAGAAAAAGAAAGTTCTGGGTCTTATAGCCCAATATAAGGGTCAGCAAGCCTATTTCTGCAGGCCCTTGAGGTAAGAGGTTTTCACATTTTAAATAAAACTTTATTTAAAAATGTAAAAACCATTCTTAGATTTCAAGCAACTGACTGGCAAGCTATACTTTGCCAACCTCTGGCCTAATATATAAAAGTAATTACCCCAAAGAATTTAGTTTCTTGGAGATCTGTTTTTCTAAATAAGAATTGTAGTACAACCCTGGAAGGCTGAACCTATTTGTCTTTCTGCTCCATGATCCATTAATGTGGATCACTTGGAGAAAATCAAAAACCCATCCGTCAAGAAACAGATGAGAGAGACAGAGACAGAGACATACACACACAGAGAAAGAGAGAAAGAGACAGAGACAGAGAGACAGACAGACATCCTGTGAGATCTAGATCTTGCTGCTAAGAGTGTTTCCCCCTCCCCTTTCCTTCCCCACAATAACTACCTGTTACACTTCACCTGAAAAGCAGGGTCTGTGCTTGACCCTGGCCTAATTAACATATCTATCAATGGTTGGCTCACCTTATCTGTAGCTGACAAAAGTCAGGATCCAAAAGGACCTCCAAAGGCCAGGATATCCAGCTCTCAGGATCAAAGTAAAGCCTTCTATTTGGGTAAAAAAAAATCCACTTCCCAACTCTAAGGTGGAGGCCTGACATAGCAGGTGTTCTGAAAAAGATCTGGGGCCTTTAGTGGACCCTAAGCTGAAGATGAATGGGAAGTTAGGCTTCCATCAGAGGAGGAAGAGGGGAGGTGACAGCACCACTGCACTCTGTCCTCATGGGGGAAGAACCAGGAGCAGAGAGGTGGGGAGGGGATGGAAAGAGGAAAATGTATGCTTGATGTTAGGAAAAAGCCTTGAGAGGTGATGGGGGTTCCTGTTCCTTGTTGGGTATGTTATAGTGAGGATTCCTTGGGCATATGTGTTTGACTCAATGGCCCCTAAATTTCCTTCAAACTCTCAGATTCTGTGACTTTGTATTTTCACAGGAATGAAATCAAGTCCAGTTGCCCTTCTTCTTAAACACCCTATCTCCCAAATGCTATGCCAATACAGAGTGGTTTTGCCTTCCTCTGAACTCACAGTACTGGTCTAGGTTCAAGAGTTAGAGGCCAGGGCTCACTGTGGGGACACAGTCACCATGGGGTGTGACAATCAAGCTAATATCCTGACTCTTTCATTGTTGTTTCCTCCTGTCAGTCACTTACTTAACTGGTCAGTGGAAACTGAATTAAATTAGCTCTTCGATTTCAGGCTCTGAGAGGGGGGAAACCTCCAGCTTCCAGGCTGAGTCCAGCTCTCCCTTTAACTTTATCTGGCAAGCCAAATGTGGACTGAGCAGTATCACTCCGTTGGTGTCTGTGTTTCTGTCTCACTTGTTCCTTTTTTAAAAATGACAGTCACTTTCACTAGGATTTAGTTATAAACACCACAGGATCAAAGTCTCTGTCTCCAGAGCTAACCTCTCCCTACTTACTCTGCTACTCTCTCTTCCTACCATTCCTATCTTTCTTAACAATTCATTACAGGAAAACTAACAGCGCTTGGCATTTATGTAGCACTTTAGTTTTATGAAGCATTTGCATAATTATCTTGAAAGCACAATGAGGTCGATGCTGCAGTTCTTGTTAGTTCACTGATGACAAAACCTTTTCAAAGGGGCCCTCAGCAAGTTGATGCTGAGAGGTCTAATCTGAGTCTCCATTTCTCCATTTCTCTCTTTCTTCAGGGCTCCCGCCATTAGACCAGGAGACTTCTCTATACTAAAGATATTTCTATTTTATTCACTGAATCTGGCTTTACCTTCCCTTTAATCATCAAAGCAGACCCCTGGCCTTAGAACTAAACACCTGCTAATTTAATTTTCTTAGGTGATGTTTGGTGTCCCACTGCTTGCACCCCGCCCCCCCAAACTGGTAAACTAGCTTTCTACCCTAAAATCTGTACTAAGACTAATACTGAATAGCTGTCTGCTTTGTCTGTAGGGAAAAATGAACACACCATAACCATGATCTTTTCCTTCAGTTAACCCCTTCTCCCATTAATAATGAAAAAACAAAAAAGCAAATGACAGCAGAAATAGATACATGGCCATGATTTAAAAAAAAAAAATGTTCTTAATTTTTTGGCTAATCCCCTCCCCCCACTCCCATATTACTCACCCTTTATCAGATTATTAAACTTCAGACAACATGTGGCTATTGTGCTTCTGGAAGAACTAATGAATTCCACTGGTTTTTATCCAATGATCTTCAGTATTTCTCTTCCATAAGACTTTTCTCTGATGCCTCATCATAGCACGGAAGTGGCCCTGAGCTCTCGAAGGCTTAGCTGGCAGACCAGGCCTCAAACATGTCTAGGGGGCAGTCAGGGGTTCCAAAAGCAGACCAGTTTTGCACACAGAGTATCATCCATAGCAGGAGAGCTGCTGGGGGGTGAAGTCCTTGGCCATGGCAACCATTAAACAGAGAAAATATACAAAATGGCCCTTTGCAGCGTCATTCCGTTTTCACAATGATGGTGGCCAAGAGGCAGAAATGGCTTGGCATATATAAAGAAGCGCACAATTTGAAAGCCATTTTATACACACTAATTGAACTGCTGGTCCCTGTGAGATTTGTATCTATTGACCAATGTGCTGACATATTTTGAGATGTTGGGACTTCTGGGTCAAGATGGTTAAACAGGAGATATGCTGTCTCCCACACACCTGGTCTAGGAAAACCCTGAAGGTCATAAGAGATCAAATAGTGATCGGGAAATTCAGTAAGAAACTCTAAAAGTCACTTCTTCCATCCTAGAACCAAAGAGAAGGTCAGCCCCTCCCCCCCCCAGCAAAATTACCGCCTCCTAGTCAGCCCAAGGTGGGAAAGGGAAGGGAGCAGCGTGATGCTGCAGCGCTTGGACCCAGACAGCCCAGGCCCAGGGCTCAGAGGTTCCTGACGCTGTCCTGAGTGTCAGATGAGACCTTCAAGATCCATCTTCTACAAAGAAGACCTAACATTGGCTTGGTCCCCATACTTCCATAGAAAATATCTGTACTTAAAAAAAGTTAAAGCAGAAAAATGTTTAGAAAGCTCATTACCTGAAGCTGCCATAGACAATGAGGAGAATAGAAATCAGAAACGTTGACACTTGACTGGAATCCACCAGGGAATAGGCCCTAGAGAAACAAAAGAGAAACAATATATTCAGGCACTGCTAGAAGACTCTGGTTTTTAAGAATTACAAAACAGGCTATTAAAAAACCGACAGGATAATTATCACTGAAATTTATGGTCAAAATACATTTAAAAAGCAAAGTTTTTTCCTTTAACTTGCAGAACAAATCCGCAAGCCCCAGAGATGATGATGCTCATCTAGTTGCTGAAATGTAGTTTAGATAAATTCACACTTAAAATCCAACAAAATAAACTAAATCAGCAAAGGAGACAAGATCTGTTACACAAATGCTGGCTTCCTCAGTCTCTCTTATCACTGCTGTGGGGATTTTAATGTATTTCAACAGATGCCCAATAAAAATCTATTGACTGAGATGATCAATGTCCCACAAGGAAGTCACCTCTCAAAAGAGATGAGATCCATGATTTGGGGGGGAAGGGATGGGGGTCTGAAACTGTTACTGACTGGTATAGGCAACCTCCCTGTGGGCAAACTCCCTCTACCAATCTGCAAGTTAGCAAACCCCCTCTAACTTCCTGTTTCAGAAAGTTGCTTGGGATGTGGAGAAATCAAGTAACAGATTCAGGGGCAGGCCTTGAATACAGGCTCCTGACTCTGAGGCCGGTCTGTCCAAAATCCACTGGACCAAACTTCCTCTTATCTAGAAATACAAACAGGAAATTTTAAGTCCCTGGATTTTGCTACCTCTTCAACTCTTGCTGGCTCCTGTTTCTCTTCTCATCAATCACATTTAATCAATTTTACTTTTGAAGTCCACCATTTATCTAAGAACCTCCTAGCTGTTAACTCCCTGGCAGCACAAGCCTCCTCATTCTCCCCCAAGATGCCCTTCCTCAGTTCTATCTGTTCATCAATCCTACCTGTTTAGGCTGTTCCCTAGATATCAAATGCTTTCTTTATTCCTTTCCATCTATCTAGACATAATCCAACTATCAAAGCCCAGGTGAAATGGCATCTTCTCCCAGAATCCTTTCCTGATTACTTTAGCCAAGACCGAATGCTCTCTTTTCTAACTCCATACAGTCAGTGTTTCAACAATCTGGCTAGCAGCTGCTGTGGCGGGATGTAAAACCAACAACAACCAGCCCACAGAACGCTGCAAGCCCAAGTACTTTTGATCTGCTTTCCTAAGGAAAGCAACGTTAAGGGGTTAACAAGCTTACTTTAATCCAGCATACAAATACCATTCACTTAGTTCAGGGGAAAAAGCCAGCACAATGAACTTCAGAGCAAATACAAACAAATTATAAACATCTACAGGCCACATACAATTCATAGTTACCAACATCTAAGTTCAGCCTGGGAGCTCATAACAAGGGCTGGCCCAGAGTCACGTGCCACCAAGACTGAGAGCCTTTTGCAAGTAGCTCTGTCTTCTCCTTTTAAAAAGTTTCAGATGTCATCAAATGTCATCTGAGCAACCAGAACTTAGGCTCCTTCGACTGGCTCTGGTGTTAGCCCCTCCCCTCATTGGCCCCACCTGGGGCCCCACCTTAGTTACCAATTCACACCCACGTAGGCTTAGCACCTAATAGATAGGGGTTTGGGCCTGGGGCTTAGCACCTAGTAAGACTCAATCAAAGACACTTAATTGATCAAAGGAAACAAAAGGCCAAACTCTTCAAGGATCCCCAATACAGTCAGTCACCTATTTTTTTAAATATCATCACATGAAGATTTTATAATTGTTCCACATACTTGAATTTTATCTCTCCAACCACATCTAAGTTCCTCAAAGTAGAATTGACATAGTACAAAAGAAACCCAAGGTGCGCAAATTTGGAGAACCCACCCCAAGTGTTCCCATAGATTAGTTGTACCTGACCTATGGTAGAACATTCTGAGCTCGTACTGGTCTGATCACCCACAGTCGGACACCCTGTAACTTGACTCTAGCACAGTGATGTCATTCTGGTCCTCTTTGAGAATGGAGGACAACAACCAACCAACCAAGTTCCTGGAAGGCTAAGGGCCATGTCTTATACTTTTGTAGCCTCTAAAGTACCCAGCACACAGTGGTTATCCAAGAAATACTGCCTGAGTTAACAAACTCTCTCATGTGCCTCCATACAGTTAATGAGAGAGGATGGCCAATCTCCAGCAGCCTTGGGGGTTTTCTACTCTTCATCCTCATCTATGGCCACATGGACATTATTTTGGTCTGTGTTTTTGGAAAATGTGTGCAATGCTGCTATGAAATCTCTGAACACATATCTCTCTGTTTTGGTAACACTCTCAGCGTATATTACTAGCAATGGAATTATTGAGTCAAAGGGTGTGCCTATTTTTCTAACTTTTACTGTGTACTGATAGATTCTCTCTAAAATGATTCTCCAAGTTTGCACAAGATAAGTTTGATTTAAATCAAATTAACTGAACTAAAGTCTTCTATCTGTGAATGAAGGAGTTTGATATCTTGATGTTGACTTCCATGACTTCATGATATTGCTGAGAAATCATTCCTACCTAATAGTCAGGAGGTGACCTCACTTTCTCTCACTCATCTCTGACACCCCAAATATCTAAGCTGCTGCCAGGGCCCATTGATTTTACCTTTGTAACACCTCTCATATGTTCTCTTCTCTATTCTGACACTGCTCCCTGGTGCAGGCCCTCACTACCTCACATCTTGACTACTGCAATAGGCCACTGGCTGGTCTCCCCACTCCTTTCCATCCTCCAGTCTGCTGTCAGAGATCTTCAAGCACAGGTCTGACCATGTCACCTCCATAATTGATAAATTCCAGTGGCTCTCTATTTCTAGGATCAAAGATAAATTCTCTGTGTTCCATTCAAAAGCCTTATTAATCTGGACCCCTCCCTGATTTTCGAGTCTTCTCCATCCCCTGCCCTTTACTCTGTGATAGTGACATTGGCCTCCTCTTTGATATTCCGGGGACTCTATCACCCTACCTCAAGAACAAGAGTGATGCCAAAGACCTGCAAATGGGCAAAAGCTTCCATTTACAATAACAGGAAGAGAATGGCACCTACAAATTACAATCCACTAAGCTCGGACAAAATTAGAGCAAGTATTATTAAAGGGATTGGTATGGAGTGTGTAAATATCCATGATATTGAGCCAAAATAGCTTCACCAAGAAAATTAATCTTATTTCTTGACAAGGTTACTACACTGGCAGATTAAGGAACAACTGTAGATATACTTTAATTTACCTGGATTTTTACAAAGCATTTGCTCAAATATCGAGTGCTATTCTTGTGGAACATAAGGCAACATGGGGGCTTAATTAGCTTGAGAGAGAACAGGTGAATGTTTATCTCCAAAGGGACAGGACCTGTGACTGATTTCCAGAATGGCTGGACTGCTTCTCAGCTCCACCTCCAGCAAATACAGCTTGGGCATGTCATGTCTGGTCTCCTGCACTGTCTCATCTAGTGATTTAATTTTGACTTGATTTTTCACGTTTGTGTCTTCTCTCCCTGCCAGAGTGTTGCTCCCTAAAGGCAGGACTCTGTGCCCTACAGATCTCTGACTGGCGTTGTGCTCTTCAGCATTTTTCTCAATGATTTGGATAAAAACACGTTTTCCAAATTTGCAGATGGCGCAAAGTTGGGATGGAAAGGTAACATACAGACAGAAAGTCAAAGCTTGTATCCAAAAAAACTTGAGCTAAATCAAACAAGATGGTATTTTATAGGGATAAATGAAAAGTGTTACATTTAAGACCAAAAAGTTGACTTCATATGAACACGATGGGAGAAACAGCGATTAGCTAACAGTCTGGGGTGGGGGTGGGAGGGAAGAGAGGGAGGAAGACAAGAGACAGAGACACAGAAAGAGCACACTCAACTCCAAACCTGGGGGTGCAGGTGGATGGCAAGCTCAATGAGTTAACAGCTGGGAAAGAATATAAAAGAAGTGTAATGTTTCCACTTTGGGGTCATCTAGGCAGCTGGATGGCATAGTGAATAGAGTGCTGGGTCTGAAGTCAGGAAGACCTGAGCTCAAATACAGCCTCAGATCCTGGGCAAGTCACTTAACCTGTCTGCCTCAGTTTCCTCAACTGTAAAATGGGGACAATACTAGCATCTTAATTACCTGGCTTGTTGAGAGGATCAGATGAAATATTTATAAAGCACTTAGTGTCTGGCACTTAGCAGGTGCTAAATAAATGCTTATTCCCTCACTACTTCCCTTCCCCACTATGCCTGCTACATAAATGATGCACAATAAATGCTTGTTTCCTTCCTTCCTTCCACATGTTTAAAAAGGCTGGAGAGTTTTCAAGTGAGGGCAACCAGGTGATGAATGGTATTAAGTTTGTTCCCTATGAACATCAGTGACCTGGGATGGGTGCCCTGGCACAAAGAGAAGCATTGGACAGGAGAGCTGTTTCTAAGTGATGGATGGCATGTCATTGGAAGAGGAATCATCTGCTCTCGCTTCGTCCTAGAGGCAGACCTGGAAGCAAAGGGTGTTAACTGCAGAGACGCAAAGTGAGGCTTGATGTAAACAGAAACATGGTCAAAATGAGAGCGCTCCTAAAGAGTGAGCTACCATGAGAGGCAGGGGGCTCCCTCACCGGAGGTCTTCAGACAGCGGTGGGTGGCTGCCTGGCAGGCAAAATGCATAGGGGGTGTGGTTTGGGTTGGATGGTTCCATGCCCCAGCACAACCTGCCATTCCACTGTACAGTTTCAACCTGAATTCATATCATTTATTTCTTTACTAGAACGATGTTTGACTTCAACATGTTCTTGTTACAGCCTTAAGAAAGCTCTTGCTGCCAGAAGTCCAACCCATTTTTAAGCAGACTTCATGATGATCCCACATGTTTAGATGGGCTCCATTAATTTTCTTCAAGTTTCCTTGTGGCGAGTACTTTTCAAGAGGATGTTCCCTTTAGGGTTCCAAGGCTTTGCTTTTTTCCATTCCACCACATTTATTTTATAGGATTGTCAACTTAGCAGCACAGGAGCTTCACTGAGATTCTCAAAGATCTCATCTGGGGCCCCGGTTTCGAGTTTCCTTCTGTCCCTGACTATTCCCAATGCTAGATCTCAAATCAAGACAAACTTCCACTGAAAATTTCTGATAATTGGGGAAAATTCCATCTTTAAGCTCCCTTTCATTTTACCAACTCTTTGCATTTGTTTTTGGGCCTTTTCCCCTGTTCCAGCCTGATTCTGTTCAGCAATCTCTTTCATGAAAAATCACCCTTTTAGAAAGGGGCTGGCTGGATTTGAACTCAGGACGATAAGTCCTCTGACTCCAGGCTCGGTGCTCTTTCTAGTCACTGTGGCACCTGGCTGCCCCCTCAAATGAGGGAGCAGGTTTCCAAGCCCTTATCCCCAAGCCCCCTTCTACCTTTCCAGTCTTATTACTCCTTACTCTCCGATTCAGGGCCATCGGCCTCCCAGGTCTTCCATAAATAGGACACTCCATTCTCAGCTCTGGGCATTCTCTCTAGCAGACTTCCATGCCTGGAACCCTCTCCTCCACTCCAATCTCCCCAGCCTCCTTTAAGTCCCACCTTTACAGAAAGCCTTCCCCAACCCCTCTGAATTCCAGTGCCTTCCCTCTGTTAATCGTTTCCTATTCATCCTGTACCGAGCTTGCATGGTATATATTTATTTGCATGTGGCCTCCCCGGTTGGATTCAAAACTCCCTGAAGGCAGGAACTGTCTTTGGCTTCTGTAAAATGGGGACAATGACAGTGCCTATCAGAGCTGTTAATGGCAGCGAGGTGGCTGGATAGAGCCGAGGAGTCAGGAGGACTTGAGTTCAAATTACGCCTCAGACACTGACTGGCTACAAACTAGCTGTGCAAATCACTGAACGCGGTTTGTCTCAGTTTCCTCATCTGTAAAATGAGCTGGAGAAGGAAATAACAAAACCACTCCAGTATCTTTGTCAAGAAAACCCTAAAATGGGGACACAGAGAGTCAGGTGTGACCGAAAAACCCTACCACCACCACCACCACCACCACCACCAAAGTGGTGAGGATTAAATGAGGCAGTTATAAAGCACTTGGTACAGTACCAGGCATAGAGTAGGTGCTTAATAAATGCATACTGACTGATATATAAAGCGCTGTGAAACCACATGAGTGAATTACCACAAAAAGCAAGTCATCTCTGGAGACATAAACCCATGGATTCCCAATGAACATCTCTGAAGCTTGATGGGCACTTCTGGACACAGTACTGCCACCCGCTGCAGGGGATGATTTTCTTTAATCTTTCTAAATAAACCTGAAGAAGAGACCTGGGGAACCCTTACAGATTAGGTTCATAATACAGACCACTGGATCTTCCAAAGCTTATGTTTAAAAGATCACGGTACTACACCTTGAGTCAAATACTATATAACCGGAAGTCATAATTCTTATTCTGTGAGACTTGAAATTCATTTAAAATTTCCAGGACCCAAATTTTTATTCATATGGAAGCATTTCCTCCAAAGATGCAGAGGAATTCCCTCCATGGGAGGAGACTGGGGGTCTCAGCTTAATGATGTACTGAAGTCATAAAAATGTATCAGCTTGTGACCATTCAAGTCGTGATGAGACTTTGTGAATGTCCTTACTCTGGTCCTTGAGACACATTTCTAGCCTGTAGCTTGGCCTTCCCAGATGGCAGGTCCCTCCAGTGTCTGGGCTTCACTGGCACAGCCTAGGAGAATCTAGGGTCACCTCTACACCACAAGGAGCCGTAAGAATAAGATTTCAATAGGGAGTTATCTAAACTTTCATATATTTAAGAACAGAATTGTTTTATGTGATTTTCTTCTCCTTTCTTCTGTGTAGACACAATGCTAGGTTTGGAGTCAGGAAGAACAAGAGTTTAAACACGGCTCTGTGACTCTAAGCAAGTACTTTACCTCAGTCTGCCTCAGCTTCCTCAACTGTAAAATGGAGACAGTAACAGCCCCCACTCCACCTGGCTGTTACCTGGACCAAATGAGACAACATCTTCGAAGCACTGAACACAGAGCAGGGCCTGGCATGCAGCAGGCACGCAGTAAACGTTGGCTCCTTTCATTTGTGCCACAATCCCCACTATCTCCTGCATCTTCTCTGCCTCCAAATGGGACCTCCAGAGACTGTGCCCAAGAAGGGCTAAGCCATTGAACTGGGCCCTGCCCATCTTCTGCTCTGCCGCTGCCCAAGTACTCTCCTCTCCCTTAAACTTTCCACCTCTTGCTCTGAGAACGGTAATTAAGTCAATGCTAGAGTTGCTGGCTGGACCAAAACAACCCTCCCTGGCCACCATTCTCCTATTTGTGTTGTCTCTCCCATTTAGAATATAAGCTCTTGGAGAGAAGGGACAGTCCTGCTTTTGTATTAGTATCTCGAGAGTAGGGGTTCTCAAAGTTTAGGGACCCCAAAGATCCTTTCAGGGCATTTGTAGGGTCAAAACTATTTTCATAAGAATACTAAGACATTTAAATTTCTAATACTACATAAAAGCTCTTTGGGCAGGGGTCCTCAATAATTTAAGAGTATAAAAGGGGCAGTGCTTATTCACTTTTAAAATGGTATTGTTTTAATAGTGGAATCTCTTCCTGGCACTGTGTGTTGTCGTCCCCCCCCCAACCCCGCACCAGTGGACTTTCTTGATTCTTGATAAGTGAAATATCGTCACTAAGAGGAGATCTGCCACTCTGCTGCAAAAGTGATCTTTTGAAATCAGGGGTCTGTGCTGTATTGTCCTTTCTACCCCAGACAGATGGAACATGATGAGGAAGGGGAAGGAGCTTGGATGAAAGGATAATACTATCACAAAGAGCTTGACTTCCATGACTGTGCTAGAGATATGAGAGGCAGAATGGCAGAGCAGAAAGAGCACTGGGCTTGGCACCAGAAAGAAATGCTTAGACCCTGGCTCTGCTACTTCTAAGCTGTGACACTGAACGAGCCATTTAACCTTCCAAAAACAAAAACATAAAGGGTTCTGTCCTGAAACCAGAAAGCTTGAGCATGGATAATTAAAGAACTTACTGTGCATCTGCAGAGAAAAGACAGTCAGTCCCTGCTCTCAAGCTCCCATTCTCATGCTGGGGCTCTGGAGCTCAGCAGCGCCCATGTGAACAGTGAAGACTTTCTCATTCATTCCTCCCGGCTTCTTCTCCTCCTCAGCCTACAAAGACAACTGATCTGATCTCTAGTCTAAAACAAATTACCAACACTTAACCATATCACCCCATTAAGCTATCACATTTCTCTTTCCTCTTCTTCATAGCTCTGCTTCCAGAAAGGACAGTCTGCCTAAAGATACTCTACGCTTCTTTGCTGGCTTCCCTCTCCAGCCCTCCAAGGAAGCTGCAATCCTTCAAGGTCACCAATGACCTCTTCATTTCCAAATCTAATGGCTTTTACTCAGCCTTCAGCAAACCTTGTTCTCTGTGGCATCACACAATACCGTCTCCTTTCAAGTACTTTTCTCTTCCCTGAGCTTCCGTGGCTCTGCCATCCTTCTCTGACCCATCCATATCTGCTAGGCTTTCTTCCCCCTGCTCTCCAGCACAAACATTCTCCAAGGCTCTAATGTTGGCTCCATCTCTTTCCACACCACTGTATTGTATTTTTTATTGATTTTGTTAAATATTTCCCAATTACATTGCAATCTGGTTCCCCTGCACTCAGGCCTCCAAGGGGGCTGCAAATTTGAAACTCCTGCACTATATCACACTTCTAAGAATTATTTCTGACCTGTATAGTTCTAAAATACCTACAGTGAACAGAGAGCAAAGCTGTATCTCATTTTATGTTCTTCCTTTCTGTGCCATGAAACAGTATCTGGGTAAAAGACTCGAAAGGAAAACAAGGAAGATTTTGAAAACGCTAAGCCAGAATTAGGATTCCCAAAAAAACCCAAAACAAACCCCCAAACCCAAAAAATCCCAAACCCAACTTATATTTTTAAATAATTCATACATCAAAAAATCATCAAAAAATTATAAAAGCAAAATAATTCATGCATCATCATACTTTCACAAGCTTTCAACAAAATATGGTAAAGTGATTTAAAAATAATATAATTAGGAGTGTAGATTTCTCAAATGGTAAATATTTATGGAAAATCTATCCCTAGAAGAATGCAGAAAGGAACAGTAATTTAGGATTCAGAGACCATCTAATTCAATCATCAAGTGAAAGGACAGGGCTGGATTAGAGTGAGTATTCTTGACCTTTGTGTTTGTGTCACCAAGCCCTTGGCAGTTTGCTGAAGCCTTTGGACAGACCCCTTCTCAGAATAAAGTCTGTAGATGTATACGATAAAATGCAGGATTACAAAGGAAGCCAACATTGATGAGATATGGTTATCAGAGTATTTTTTAAAAATGCAACTAGTTTGTGGACCCTATTCCAGCTCTAAATCCAACCATGTGCAAGAGCAGGGGGTCCAGAGAAGGGGCAATATCTGCCTAGGACTTTAAGTTGTAAGTCATAGATGTGGAATTTGAACCCAGAACTTCAGACATCAAATGCACTGCAACACCACTCAAAAGAAAAGCCATATTCTATCAGCCACGATGGCAGCACTGCCACTGATGTTATAAAAACAAACATGTACAAGGATTTCTCTAAAAAATTTGCACTCAAAGGCCTGTTAAGAGTGAAGAAGATCCCGAAGTACAATTTCACATCAGCTCCCTGGTACGAGTTAAACATGACAGGAATGGATGCTGCAAGCTGTGCCCATTACTAGACTCCCGGATTCTTCTGCTTAACAGGCTTTTCAGTCGAATGCTTTACGGTTTATGTTTATCATCTGTGCTAAAACCAAATTGATTATTTTTATATACTACATAGAGAATTTTTAAAAAGGGTGGTGCATTTTCTAGAGTTTAGCACTCACCACTCATGATTTTACGTGTGTAGCTTTAGACTTGCAAAGCACTTCACTTACTACAAACCTCTACGTCAGGTAGTACAAGAACTAGTGATCCCATGTTACAGATAAAGAAACGGAGTGACTGGCCCCTGACAAGAAGACAGCAAGGGGAAGCTGTCAGCAGGGGCCCTGCCCCTCAGTGACTTGGCCAAGTGAAGTAATTAAGAGGTCATCTGCTCAACACACAAAGCACAAATTCTTTACTACATCTCCTCGCCATCCCCAATACCTTCTCTTTGCCCTTAGAAGACAAACGGTTACCACAAAGCCTCTCAAACCCAAGTTTACATTCTGCACCCCCCAAGATTTTTAGAACTAGGCTTGGTTTTTAATAACTATTTCACTGTCAAATACCTATTTCTGGCAGCTTTATGAGCAAGTGCTAATAACACATATCCTGTTAAAAGCATGCCAAAGAGAGACACAGAGATGACTATTCTTTAACATGACTGTTGGCCTTCCAAATATACAGTAACACCACCCTTGTCCAGCCTCCAGACCAGGCAGAGGACTTGAACTGTGCCTGAAGCAGGCCTCTTCTCACAAGCGATGACCACACAACTTACTACCACATTTTTCAAGTGGGACTCAAATTTGCTCTACCCCAATTCTTCTGCTGTAATGAATTTTTTATTTGTTTCACTCCTCATTTTGGATGCTATACTTATATTAATGGAACCCAAGATCACATTCACTTTTTTCCTAACACCATTGACTCATACTGGGCTTGGAGGTAATTAATTCAGTCCAGCCGCACACTCCTTGTTCAAAACTATACATTTGTCCCTACTACATTTTACCTTTTTCTATTTGACCTGTCATTCTGGCCTGTTTCTATCTTTGAGGTCCCCCCAATTCATTACCCATGTATGTACTAAACATGCAATCTCTGTCTTCATCCCCCACTGACAAAAACAGTGAATGAAGCACACCCAAGGACAAAATCCCATGGCAGCCTACTATTATTGCAGAATCCAGTTCAAGATGTCTGAAAGGCAGCTGGAGATGCAAGATTGGGGGCAGCAGAGATACTGGGGCAGGATAGGTAGATTTAAGAATCATCAGCAAAGAGATGGTAATTAAATCCATGGGAGCTCATGAGATCACCAAAAGAAGCAACATAGAAGGAGAAGAGAAGAGGGTCCAGGACAGAACACCTATGGTTAGAAGGTGTGATCCAGAGGAGGATCCAGCCAAGGAGATGGAGGAGTAACAACCACTCTATTACTACTACTTCTTCTTGGAGAGGTGCAGGGGTGGAGGGAGGGTGGTGGTTAGACCAATGATTTCATTGCAGTAGGCAGCTCCAGATGAAGAAACTCCCTCTACCAATGCGATGTTCTGTGACTCAGAAATCTTCAGGAGTTGCCTATGGGCACCAAAAGGGTTAGGTGTCTTTGTCCAGAGTCATTCAGCAAACCGTGGGGGGAGACACTACAGGAGCCCATGTCTTCCTGGCTCTAAGGTTGGCTTTCTACCCACTCTTTTGTGCTGCCTTCTTATATATCTCCCATGTATGTTCTGCTACCATCTGTCATTGTTTTATGACTAATGATCTGGGGCTGTGTTTCTCAAACTGTGTGGCAAGGAACTCTGAAGAACAAAGCTTGGTGTTTTAAAAAAATGAGCTTTCAGCTGTTTGTTAATAAGCACTAATTTTTTTTTTTAGATTTAGATTTTACTACAAGAATTGTGCCAAAGTTTTGTTTGAACTGAAGGATTCTATCACTGTGGAAAAGCCTGAGAACCATTAACTTGGTGTAAATGACAAACCAACAACTTCCATCAGAGAGGTGAAATCCTATTGAACCAACTCATATTTTTTAAAAAGTTCAGTCCCTAGAGTGTTAAAAATGTTCTGGAATAAAGCCTTCTCTTCCACTTGCCGGATCATTCCACTCTCTGGTCAGAGGCCATGCTGAAGATTTCTGGGGCAATATGCACGAGTCCTGCCAACACAAAACAGACTGCTGTGGGAGAGAACCAAACACACCTGAGAGAGTTGTATGTGCACCAGTGAAGGCCAACTGTAGTTCCCTCTAACACAAAATACGCATTTATTTATAAGGGAAAGAGAAAGAATGTTCACCCAGACAAAGCAGACAGGTACTAGCTGGTTTGGGCATTGTTTGTATGATTATGAGACTCATTTACAAGGGAAAAACATTTTTTAAAACAATTCTGCTAAGACAGCTTTGTATTAAAACCCAGTAATACCAATTATCAGCAAAGACATATGTTTGGATTTTCAACAGGTTGGTGTTATATTTTTATAGAACAAAGTGAACTGCCTTAAAATGTGTGAAAACGAGTGTTAATGTGGTTACCAGAAACAATATTTTGACAGGGAAATTCTCACGAATGTCCAAAAAAATGACTTTAGGATTTGTAATCATAAAACCTATTGTGGAGATTTTTTTAAAAGGAAAAAAACCTCATTCTCCAAAATCAAAAATATTGTTGATTTTAACCATCAGTCTCTGATACAAGCCAATTTCATATAGTATTGGGGGTAAAAACTTAAAAATAACTGGAAACAAACCTCTTATGAGTACTGACATGATTACCAAGTTTAAAACTTCAAGGGACAAAGTTTACAGAGATTTATAGAAACAGACACCTTAGGTTGTCACTCAGCTATTTTCTGGCAGCTAACTTCTCCCAATGCCAAAACTATTCCTTGAACACATAAAGCAAAGCCTAACCAGGAGGGTTGCCCAGATGAGGTGTGGAGGAAAGCTGTGGCCTCCTGGGCCACAGAATGAGGAGGGCCCAAGAAAAGCCAAGAGACATAAGGATCAGAGGAGTACTCAAAAACTATGCCTAGGTTCTGGCTTGCTTTTTAAAAGCCTTGTTATATGGGGGGTGGGGGGTGGGGGGGGAGATTTGGCTTTTTCCCAATCGGCTAAGTTACCAGATAGAATACTTCAGTTAAATAGTTCACTTATTTTGTTTTCATTATGAGTAACACAATAAAAGAAATTCCCCTAACTTTGTACTACCAAAGGCCACCAAATAATCACATTTCAGAAGCAGTAAAATGATTAACTGTCCTTTCATGCCAAATGAAAACTGAAAGTGAAAATAACTCAATATATACTAGAAACTCTGATCTGAAAGTGAGGAAAATTGCTGACTACTGTCTTTAAAAAACCAAACCAAACCAGACCTGTAATTTCACTGGCATAGAGAACTCCTAATGGGGAAATCCTCTCTACCAATATAAACTGGCATCTGCTCTGAAGCTTATGGTGTTAACTCTCACACAACACTGAGACATTAAGTGACTCGTCCAGGGTCACAAAGCCAGTATTTATCAGGGGCAGAACTTGAACCCTGGCTGAGGCTGGGTTTGGTAAGAAGGCCTCGCAAGATAAAACTGAATAAGTGAAAAAAACATTCATTACGCATTTACTATGTGCTTCCTTTTCTATAAGGCCAATAGGACAGTATGTTCCCAAACCCCCGGGAGATTACACTTGTTTATTGACAAAGGTCAATAGAACCAGGAAGAAAAGTTGCAGGTTGCAAAGAAGCAGATTTAAGCTTGTGAAGAAAAGCTTCCCAACAATTTCTGCTACATGACAGTGGAATGGGCATGCCAGAGATCTCCTGAAGTCTGGCTAGGTCACAGGGGGATTCTTGTCAGGTGTGGGCTGGACTGGATCACTCCTACCTTCCAAAGCTCTGACTTTGTGTTCAGAGAGAGGAACATTAAAGTTCTAAATCTCAGAGAGAGGAACGTTAAAGTTCTAAATCTCATCCAACGTTTATTCAAATGTTAGTCTTTTATGTTAAAGATAAATTACATTAGGAGTATCTGATCCGATCCAATCCAATCCAATGAGCATGGAAGGGCCCACTAATCACTTATAGAAAGAAAAAAAATGAAAAACTGCTTGGGACCTTGAGAAGCTTATATTCCATTGGAGGGGCACAACAAGAAACCTCTAAGTATCTACATATAAGATTATTTCAGAGGAACAAAGCACCAGCTAGTGGGGTATCAGAAAAGGAGTGGGGACAAATGAGCTGAGAAAACACTAGAGATTTTAAAAGGTGGGGGTGAAGATGGAACATATAAGGGGGGCAATGTGTCCAAAGGCAGGCAAGTGAGAAATGGAATGAGCTATGTTTGGGGGATAGAAAGTGGATTGGTTTGGTTGAAGTGTCTAAAGGACAATAATTTAACAAGAACCTAGAAAATCATGCTGAAGACAGACTATTAAAGCATAGGAATAAACAGTGGTCCTTCAAATAAGTATTATTTACCCAAAACCAAAAGTCAACATTATCTAATGGGGGTAAGCTAAGGGCCTTTCCAAGATGATCAAAGGTAAGGCAAGGATGTTAGTTCTCACCATTATTATGGAATATAGAGCTAGACATGCTAACTATAGCAATAAAACAAGAACAAGAAATCGAAGGAATGCATATGTAAAGAAGAAACACAATTATCACTTTTTGCAGATGACAGGGCATTTTACTGAGAGAAATCTAAGAAGAGTCAATTTAAAAATTAATTGAAACCATTAACAACTTCAGCAAAGTTGCAGAATATAAAATAAACTTACACAAATCATTAGTATTTCTGTATATTACTACAAAATCCAGGAGGAAGGGATAAAGAGAAATTCCATTTAAAACAACTATAGAAAATACAAAATACTTGATGGTCTACCTGCCAAGACATATACAAGAACTATATAAACACAATTTCAAAACATACTTTACACAGAGATCTAGATAACTGGAAAATATTAATTACTCATGAGTAGGCCAAGCCAATACAATAAAAATGACAAAAATCACCTAAATTACTTCTCCAGTTCCACACCAATCTAGCTGCCAAAGGACTGCTTTATAGAGCTAGAAAAAAAAATTAACTGATTTATCTAAGGAACAAAAGATTAAGAATATCAAGGGAATAAATGAAAAAAAGGAGGAGGAAGAGGACCTAGGCAGTACCAGATCTCAAACTATACTATAAAGTAGTAATCATCAAAATAATTTGGTACTGGGCAAGAAACAGAGAGCAAGGAAGAGAGGCCAGGATGGAGAGAGTGAGGGGAAGAAAGGGGAGGAAGGGAAGAGCACCTACTCCGTGCCAGCGGCTATGTTAAGCACTTTACTGATGTTATCTCACAACAGTCCTGGGAGGTAGATATTGCCTTATTCCCCCCTATTTTACAGCTGAGGAAACTGAGGCTTATGGATGTTTGAGAGTTTTCTCTCCTGAGTTTGTCCTTGAACATCTCTATTACCATAATAGCATTTATGATGAGATCCTTTTTTTATCTGTTTTTGTTGAATAGTGAGTTCTTGTAGCAGTAGCTGGGATCTTTGGGTTTATCAAACATTATTAGGCAATCACTGTATGTTGTGTGCCTAATGCTCTCTACCACTAGATGGCGCCATAGCATGGAGAGCGCTGGGCCTGGAGTCAAGAACACCTCAGTTCAAATTTCCCGGTGACCCTGGGCAAGTCACTTAATACCTGTTTGCCTCAGTTCCCTTGGCTGTAAAATGGGCCTATATACCTCTAGTCTGTGAGGCTTATCTCCACAATCAGGGCCTCCTCTTTTTCTCCTCTCTCTCTCTGGAGGCAATCAGGTTAAGTGACTCGCCCAGGGTCACACAGCTGCTAAGTGTCTGAGGCCACATTTGAACTCAGGACCTCCTGACTGGTGCTGGTGCTCTGTCCCTTTTACTCTCTTTTAAACTCTCTGCAGTCTCACACTTGACCTCATGACCCAATTGCAACAGTGCTCTCCAGAGTTACCAATGATTTCTTCGTGGTCAAATGGAATGGCCTTTTCTTCACACTTTTTCTTTTTGATTTCTCTGCAGCCTTTGACAGTGTCAGAACCCTCTTTTCCTGGACACTGTCTCTTCCCTAGGTTTTTGTGAGGCTGTTCTCTATTGGCTATCCTGCCTGTCTGAATGCTGTCGTGGTCCCTTGCTGGTTCCCTGCCCACTGACTGCGGGCCTTGCCCAAGACTGTCCTGGGCACTCTTCTCTTCTCCTTCAACACTATCTTGCTTGATGATCCCAACAGCTCCCATAGGTTCAATTATTGTCCCTATGCAGATGATTCTCATATCTATTTATCCAACCCTGACCTCAGGCCTAAATCACCAGCTGTCTACTGGACATCTCAACTGGAAGTCCCATAAACATATTAAGCTCAACATGTCAAAAACCAAACCAAATTTCCCCTGAGATCCTCCTCTCTCCCCAGCTTGCTTCCCTATCACTGGTAAGGACACCACCACCCTCCCTGCCAGCTGGGCTCTCCACCTTGGTGTCATCCTCAACTCTCACATAACAACCCATGTGGTTCCAAGTCTTATGGTTTCTACCTTCGACCCTGTCTGGTATACCTCACACAGCCAACACCCCTTATACGACAGTGCACAATGGGTGCTGGCTGCTCTCTGGAGCTCCGGTCTATCTTCCACTCAGCTGCCAAAGTGATTTCCCTAAGGTACAGGTCTGAGCAAGTCACTCTTTATTTGATAAACTCCAGTGGGTGCCTAATACCACCTGGATCAAATGTAAAATCCTGTTTGGCTTTTAAAACTCTTCACAACCTACTTTTCCAGTCTCCTTCCAACGTACTCCTTTCTATACCCTCTGCTCCAGTGACACTGGCCTTCTCGGTTCTCCATCTCCTAACTATGCCTTTTCACCTGGTTGGCCAATGTTCTCTCTCCTCATCTGCACCTACTGCCTTTCCTCAAGCTCAAGTCCCTCCCCCCAAGCTCAAGTCCCTCCCCCCATGCTAGTGCCCTTGCCTTGCAGATGACTTTACACCAAACAGAATGTGTATCTACAGGCATCGCCTGCATGTTGTCTCCCTCATTAGACTGTGAGCTCTTTGAGGTCAGGAAGCACGTTTCTGCCTTTCTTTGTATTTACAGCACTTACCACAGTGCCTGGCACATAGAAAGCCCTTAATGAATGTTTGCCGACTGACCGGACCAGTTAAGAAGCCACTGTTAAATCAGCTGGTGATAATCTATGTATCTTCTGTAACATAATATTCTAAACTTACGGCACTGGTTGGTGAGAGCACAAAGAGCCTATGTTAACCGAAACAGTTTAAATTGTCATGTTATTCTATTCTCCTCCCAGAATTCCTCTCTATCCTAACTCACCAGTCTCAGACTGTCACCATGTTGCTCCGGGTTGGTACCATTTCTATTGTTCTTCATGAGGGAAGGGAGTCCAATTCTCTCCCCATTCAAAATACAGGAGCATGCAAGGTTATGGAGAAAATGAGGATGATGCTTATAAGTGCATGTGATACATTTTCTAGCTCCTATCTCTTAAAAAAGGGTTCAAAAACTCAGTCTCCCTCTCCCAAGTTAGAAACAAAGGCTTAAGTTTTCCCATAATCATTGGTAATTAAAGAAAAACTCTGAGCTGAGCTGAAGCGGTTCAATGCTATCATAAAACACTAATGCTAAGAGAACTGTTAGCTCAGTACCGCCTGCGAATCACCGTGTGCCAAGGACATCTGTATGTGTCCTCAAGAGCGTACAAGCTGACCAGGTCCCATCGTAGCCCCTCATGCCCAATTAAAGGTGTTCTCATCCCAGGAGTCAGTGAGTCTACTATGCCCGGTCCACAATCAATGATCCAGGGTGCAGCTGGGTTCCATAAAGCATTCCTCTAAGACAGAGGGGGGTGGTTCTACTGTAAACCCCTTCCCTTACCGTAACTGATCATGATCCCTCACCCCATAATCATAATTACTAACCCCATAACCATGGTATGATCCCCTTGCCCACTATGTGCTGTTCTTTGTTCTATGCTTATAAAAATAAGTTGCACCTTCAAGCCTTTGTTTTTGCTAGAAACTGAAGCAAGCCATCGACCCCTTTATTAATAGGCTCAGCATCCTAGTAATAAACTTATTTTGCTCAGACACAATGTGCCTCAGTTTACCTCTTTGTTGAATTTCACTCATGATGAAACCTTATTTCCAGTGTAGTTTTTCAACCAGCATTAGTTGTCTCGGTTAAATGCCACTTTTTCTGGGTCACTGGCACTTGACTGCCAAATAAGCAACAGCAGTAAATTCCTATATCCTGTTGTCTCGAAATAGCTGAAACTTTTCATCATCACTCAAAAGGCCTGTATGCCTAATTACCCATGGTGTCATTTAAAGATTGCTGAATAAGTGACCGCCCTCTCACCCCCAACTGTTCTCTATCCTGAGAGGGGGTACAGTGGTCAGGGAGAGATCCAGCAGTCTGGCCTGTGATCTTCTCCCTCCAGCAGTGCAGGAAAAATGTGAACAGTCCATTTATTAAGACCATGCGTACTCCACAGCAGCCACGTGCTTGTACTTTAGTATATGTGGATCTGGGTGCTCCTTGCAACAATGGAGACAGCAGCCTGCGTGCCCATTCTCCTGTGTCCTCACATCATTTTTTCTCTAGCATGACACTACCTCTAGCTCAGGCTTCTTAACCCTTTTTATATCACTGAAATCCTTTGGCAGTCTGGTGAAGCCTATGGACCGCCATTCTCAGTATCATGCTATTAAATGTATAAAATGATATAAATAGGATTACAAAGGAAACCAATTCTGTTGAAACAGTTATCCAGATTTTTTTTTTTAAACGTATGGACCCCAGGTTAAGAATCTCTGCTAGGTTGTTATTCTCAATCAGTGATGCAACTGGACTATTCACCTGTCAGTTCTCATTCTTTTTTTTGGAGGGGGGAAGGCAGGACAATTGGGGTTAAGTGACTTGCCCAAGGTCACACAGCTAGTAAGTGTATCAAGTGTCTGAGGCTGCATTTGAACTCAGATCTTCCTGACTCCAGGGCCGGTGCTCTACTCACTGTGCCACCTAGCTGCCCCTTGTCAGTCTTCCTTCTTGCCACAAGTTTTTCACACTGACCCAGACTGGCAAAGGTGCTCTCTTCCCATAAATGAAACTCACAGAAACTCACAGAGATAGCCCTGCACTGAAGCCTTCTCTAAGAAAACTTTCTTACTGCACTGTGGCTCCACTGCCACAATCTGGTATTCCCAATCCCAAATGCTGCTGCCCTTGTTTTCAGTACCCCAACATCCATCTATTGAGAACCTATTTTCAGCACACCACTCCAGGGCTCACAGAGTGTATCCACATAGCTTTGAACATGATTAAAATGCAACAATTTGCCAACAGAACTCAGAAATGCACTGAGCCTAAGTGCACATTTGCTTTTCTTTCCCTTCTGGGTAAAGAGACATCATGCCTTTGGTTTCTCTGGACGATGTTAAAATAACTGAACGTTGACTGGACTGGTGGGGGTTTCTGCAGCCTGCACAGGCCCAGCTGACTTGTTCATGATCCTTGGAGCAAGCCCTCTGGGGAAATGGGCCAGCAGAAGGGCCAGCCCGTAAGACCTTGTTTGTAGCAGAGTTTGCATATGACAAAATCTGGTGGCTTGAGCTTGGAAGACCGAATCAAAAGTAGGGTCAACTGTATTTCCTAAGTTAGTGTAAACAGGGAAGAAATGCAAGTACAATGAATTCAAGTCACAACAGTATTAATTTTAGAAAAAGGACTATAAAGGTGCAAAACAATAAAATTTTATCAAAACTAGGGAATCCCCTGTACTACTTAAAACACCATTTTAAAGGGGAGTCACTTTTCAATAGCAAATAT
Organism: Trichosurus vulpecula; assembly: GCF_011100635.1. Classification (NCBI taxonomy): domain Eukaryota; kingdom Metazoa; phylum Chordata; class Mammalia; order Diprotodontia; family Phalangeridae; genus Trichosurus; species Trichosurus vulpecula. The sequence continues at coordinate 23,439,269 of NC_050573.1, read as the reverse complement.
AAAGAAACCAAGCACCCAGGAAACCTATAACTTTGAATCCAGAAATTTAAAAAAGCAGAGCAAAATAAAAACAATTTCCAGAGAGAACTCTCTTCTGCCTGCTGTTCCAATGCAACAACGTGAATGATTAATACTTTTATTTTTTGGAGTGGCATAAAAGGTGTATCAATTTATCAAGTCTTCATCTGGCAAGATGTTCTTCTAGCTCAATGGTACCAAACTCAAACAAAAATGCAGACCTCTAAACTGTATATAAGAATCCCTGCAGGCCATATATTGACTTGGAAAACAACAGTATTCATGTTGTATTTTTGTTTATTTTGTTAGATATTTCCCAATTACATTTAAATCTGATTTGGGCTGTACTCAGGTAATGTTATGGGGCTGCTTTAACCTAGGTAGTTCACCTGTGGAAGAATTCATTGCCTGTCATTAAGGAGATCAACTTTGGAGAACACTCCCCTACACCGGTTTATCTGGCAGCCAGATCATTCAACATTGAGAAATAAAAAGCTGCTGAAATCTACAGACTCTTAGGGACTAATAGAGTGAGAAACTCCTGACCATTAAACTTCTTTTGAAACATTTCCAAATTTAATATTATCCTACTATGAAAACATTATAACAGTCTGAGCTATGAACTGCATTGACAACAGACCGTTTTCTTGGTATAATATTAACAAATTCAATATTAAACTTCCAAAGTTTTACACTGACTCAAGTAAGACAAGTGGGTCAGAATTCCTCTCTCAGCTCTTTTCTCCTTGGTCAAAGATATTTTGGGCATTCTGGAAGAGAGCCTAAGAGCTGCTTTCTGAGTAAGCTGTTGGTGTGGAAGTCAGTCAAATTCTTGGTTAGTGTTTAAATTACAGTATTTGTCCAAGTTTGTGTTACATGTGCTTCTCAAAGCATTATAATTTTCTAGAATTAATAGGTCGAAGCCACAAACACTCAAATAATCTGTATTTTGCCTGTTGGGAAGACAAGACACAGGAGAATAAGTAACCTTTAAGAAAAAAGGAATTCTTAAAAGAGAATGACTCCAAACACCATCAGGCAGTTTTATCCAGTAGGTCTACTCGAAGCCAATTTTTAAGTCTTTCTCTTACTCTAAAACCCATGTTAACTCGAGAGTAAATCCTATCATTACACTTTCTGGAACTATACTTTAATTGTCCTCATATTCTTTCCTATGGTTAAGTACTTAAATACAGAAAGGCCATCAACAACAAAGCATGAGCACAGCAGAATTTGATGTTGGCAGCAGCCTCTGAATCCAACTCCTTCATTTTAAAGAGGAAACTGAGGTCCAGAGAAGAGAAATAGCCATGGCAAGGTCATGGTGAATCAGGTCAGGTGACAGTGATTGCAAAGGAGGGTAAAGTCTAGCGGCACATGGAGGCAAGAAAGTGGGGAAAGGGTCAGGCTTGGCAGTAAGAAATGTTTCTGGGAACTCAACATTGCATGTGATGGTCTGGTAAAAGGATTCACTGATACTCATTCATCTATGACATTATAACATCTATAGGGATGTTAGGCAATACCCAAACGATTACTTATTCTCCTCTAACAGCTCTAAGCTTCTCTTACCTAAGAAACTATTCAAACTCCGTTATATTCATTCCAACTCCTATCATATTAAATGCCGAGGTGGGGGGAGGGGTGATAAGTCAATGAGCATTTATTAAGTACCTATTATTCACCAGTCAACAAGTACTTATTAAGTACTTACTATGTGCCAGGCACTATGATAAACTCTGGGGAAAGAAAGGCAAACGACAGTCCTTTAGTTCAAAAAGCTCACAATCTAATGGGAGAGACAACAAGCAAACAAATATGTACAAACAAGCCGTGTACAGAATAAGTAGGAAGACGTTAGAACTATGAGGGCTTAGGAAAGGCTTCATATAGAGGGTGAGATTTTAGTTGGGACCTGAAGGAATCAAGGAGGTGAAACTGTATTAAGAGAGAATTCCAGGTATGGAGGACAAATAAAGAAAGTGCCTGGAGATGGAGTGTCATGTGTAAGGTATATGGAGGCCAGTGTCACCAATCAAAGAGTGTGTGGCTTTGATTAAGGTATAAGAAGACTGGAAAGCTAGGAGGGGCTAGGTTATGAAATGGACTTCCTAGAGGCAATAAGGAATAACTGGAGTTTATGAGTAGGGAGTGACACTCTGGGCAGTTGACTGAGAGACTGATTAGAATGGGGAGGAGACTTGATGCAGGCAGACCCACCTCTAACTGGATATGGCGTGTGTGTGTGTGTGTGTGTGTGTGTGTGTGTGTGTGTGCGCGAGCGCGTGCGTGTGTGTAACAGTGAGGAACTGAGGATGACAATTAGGTTGTAAGCCAGGGGACTGGGAGGTGGGTAGTGCCCTCAACAGGGAACTTGGGAAGGTGGGAGCATTTGGATATGCTGACTTTAAGATGTCTACTGGACATCCAGCTCAAGATGTGAGATTGAACTCAGCATACAGATTAGGGTTAGATAGCTAGGCTTGACAATTATCAGCATAAAGATGGTACTTAAATCTATGGAACCTGATGAGATCACCAAATGAAGTATTATGGAGAGAGAAGAAGGCCCAGGACAGAACCTTGTGGGACACCTATTGTTAGAAGGCGTGACCTAAAGGAGGATCCAGCAAAGGAGACAGAGAAGGTAGGTAGGTAGGAAGAGAACCAGGAGAGAGGGTCAAGGAGAAGAAAATGAGTGACAGTGTCAAAGGCTGCAGAAGTCAAGGATGAGGACTGAGGAGAGGCCACTGGGTTTGGTAATTAGATCACAGCGTTTCATTGGAATGATGAGATTGGAAGATGGTTTATAGAGAATTTAGAAGTGGAGGCAGTTATTTTAGCCAGCCTTTTCAAAGTTAGCCTCAAATGGCAGAAGAGAGAGAAGACAATAGCTGGTGGAGACGGAAGGATGAAGTAAGGGTTTTTTTCAGGATGGGGGAGACATGGGCAGGTAGGTAGGAAAGCAGAAAGGGGGGGGAGGGAGAGAGAGAGAGAGAGAGAGAGAGAGAGAGAGAGAGAGAGAGAGAGAGATTGATTGAAGATAAGCAAGGGTGTGAATGACAGAGGGGGCAGTTTGTGGGATGGGATGAGATTGCTTGAACAAGCAGAGGGGCTGGCCTTGGGAAGGAGTAAGGCTACTTCTTCACAGTGGTGAAGGAGAAGAGAGTGGCGCATGGCAGCAGTAGGTGGGTAGAATAAAGGCAATGGATGGCCCAAAGGGAATGATCAGAGTATGAAGCTTGGCAAGGCTCAATCAGCAGTAAAAGGGGACTAAGGACTCAAAAGAGGACAATGTATAGGTGTAATAGTAATTAAGGTGGGACTTTTTGCTGTTGACCTTTAATGATTCTGGCCTTTGTTTGAATGGGGCAGATAAAGTGGGATGTTTTTGTATTTCTCAGCACTCAGACAATTGGGAGCCACTGATTTGTATCTGATGTGATATTGGGGGTGGGAAACTTCTCCACGCCCAGCCTGGGTGAGGTTGAGGCCCTGAACAGGATATATAAGTGCAGAGGTTAGCGTTCTAGTTCGAGCTCTGAGCCACAGCAGGAGTGGCGCATGACTCTCGGCCAGCCGTTATAATGAGCTCCCCGGCTGAACACCCAGATGTTGATAACTATGAATTGTATTTGGTCTGTAATTCAGGGTGCTGGGTTTTTGCCCTGAACTAAGTAAATGATATTTGTATGCTGGATTAAAGTAAGACTGTTAACCCCTTAACATTGCTTTCCTTAATAAAGCAGATGAAAAGGACCTGGGCTTGCAGCATTCTGTGAGCTGGTTGTTGTTGGCTTTACACCCTCACAGCAGCTGCTAGCCGGATTGTCGAAACAACAGGGTGTTCCTAAAGTCTGGACATGTAGACAAAAATGCATATTTCAAGAAATGAAATAAATGAAATTTTCAACATTTTATTTAATTGGATATTAACAAATAACATCTTCAATATGATTTCCATCATTTGTGATGCAAAGGTTGATGCGCTTTGCAAGATTCGTGTGAACTCAATGTAATAACTCCACATTGCCATCAATTTTAGCACCCTTACTCTTTATGTTTTCAATCAAGTGTGCTGCATCTGTGATTTTCACTGAGTACACATTCTACTTTAGCATACCCCGGAAAAAGAAGTCAAGGGGGCTAAGGTCTGTTAATATTCCAAATATTTCAAAATATGCATTTTTGCCTATGTGTCCAAACTTTAGGGACATCCTGTAGAACTGAATGGGCTCACCAGAGGGTCAAGATAAAGGAAAGTAGGAGAGACAGACCAGTGCAGAGGTGATGGCCTGAAAGAAAACTAAGGGACTAGAGGGCATGATATGGACAAAGAGAAGGGTTTGGTATGGGAAGGCAGAGTCAGAGGTGGAAAGCAAATAAATTATGGTTGGATAAGGATTTTTCAAAATTCTTAAACAAGGAGGCAGTGTACTTGGGGGTGATGGCAAGATTCTGAGTATGATCATCTCTGTGTGTGGCTGAAGTGGGGTGGGGGAAGAGACTATAGGAAGTGAGTAGACTGAGGATACAAAGGAACAGTCCCTGTACAGTAAGAACAGTCCTTGCTCTCAGGGAGCACAGTCTGATGGTGAGAACAACTATGAACAAATGAGGTAAGAGACACAATACAGGGGAGAAAATCTTAGAAGGAAGGTACTAGCATGGGGGAGGGGGTGTGTGTGTGTGTGTGGAAAAGGCTTCTTGCTGAAGGTAAGGGTGAAAGGAGGGAAGGGAAAAAAAGAAACTGATGACAGCAAGAGCTGTTTTTTGATTCCCATGGAAATCCTCCCCTGATGGGAATTCTTTTCCTGCTTCCTTCTGTAGCACTGTCACCTAGAAACCAAAATTCTCAGCTGAAATGACACATCAGGCAATTACGTATGTCCTGTCCCATCAGCAGGAAACTGGGCACAGACCAGAACATCAGAGTCAGTAGCAGCCTCTGGCTTACAGCAGCAGCAGAACCCAGGGTTTTCCAATTTAAGCTCCCAATACCCACAATAATTTCCCTCACAGTCTCAATCGAAGGCAGGGCCATAGAGGTTGTGAGTACCCAACAAATATCTGTTAAGTGAAAAGACCTGGGGCATTTCTTTCTAGTTGGATATAAAAAGCCCTACCACCAAGGGAGGGCACCCTTCATAATGCTGCAGTCTCTAGCATTCTTCCAAAGTTGCTGGTGGTGATGATGGTGGGGCTGCATTTTACTCTTTCTGCTGAGCGCCCAAGTCTTAGGCAGGTCCAAGGTACTCCAAGGCAGCTTCGGAAAGGTGCCAACAATATGGCTTCAGATTCTAGCAAATGAAGACTAGTTATGTTTCTCTTCACAAATTATACCTCAAAACACTTCAGCTATTTACCTCATCTGTCTGATGAGGACACCAACAGATAATGTATGTTTTTCCTGACTCTGAGCAGAAGAGGAAAGGAAATAAAAAACACACCATTGCTCATGCTTCAGGCAGGGAAAGGATGGATTGTATGCTATGAGTAGGTAGAAACAATCTATGGGGAAGATCGCCTTCCCCTTCTATTTCCCCTGAATCCTACATGTTACGATGGTGTTTTACGCAGAGTAGAATCAGATGTAACAACATAAGAGCATGGAAAATATGGATTAAACAAACAATATGGATTAGACAAACTGTTTAGCACAATATTCTCTGACATTCATTGAGAGAGATAATATAACAGAACGATATCGTATCAGTCTTGGAAATAAGTAGTTATCCATATGTCTCAGGCATTTAAAAAGTAGGACTTGGATGATAAATATTTGAAGACCGGCTGATAAATATGACATTTAATTTACCCTCATAGGATTGTGCTGGGATTGTCACTTGTCCTATAACAATATTTTCTGGCAGTTATATAAAAAGGAGGACATACGTCCCCATATTAACCCAATGTGTGAAAATGTTCACTTGGAGTTAAAAAACTCAGTGATTCTTTTTCATTATCTGAAATTTCACTATACAAAAGAAGCTGGCCTGAGGTGGCTCCCATTGGAGGGTCATGGCTTAATGATCAGTAGTAGGCATCAACTTATCTCTTTTAAATGAGGTCGCCTCCTAGAAGAGTTACCTTTAACAACTGTTACTGTTCTGTAGCTCACAATGAAGAGCTTTGAGCTTTGGAAAGATAGTACTCTACCAACTCTTCTTTAAAAGATTCAGAAAATTTTATCATATCACAGAGACACAAAAATATACTCTCTAATAAGTTCCTCTGACTGAAGCATAACCCTTCTCATTCTATCAGAGAAAACAAATCAGCTGCTTATACTTGTCCCACCACCATCATTAGAATGTAGCTTTCAATACCTCAGTTAAAAGGCTGACTTTTCTATTTTCCTTTCCTTAATTTGGGGTTTCACTATCAAAATATGGAGTCAGGCGGTTCTCAGCATGAATATGCATAACAGACCAGTTCTGCCAGAGTATAAATGCAGTAAGAATCTTTTGAAAATCAAATGGAATCTATAATATATAAATAGTATAAGACTGAAAATAACTTTTAAGGGAAATACGTATTTTTACCTTGGCATGATGTCCTCAGGTGGGAAAAGTCAGGAAGGAAAACTCAGTCAAAACAATATATTATTCTAAATGTCTGAGTGAAAATGCTACTACTGTATCTAAAACCATCATCACCATTTACTAAGTGCTTACTGAGTATACAGTCCTCTACTAAGCAACGAGAGCCCCCAAGAGGATTATCTGCCACTCGAGAAATACTAGGAAGGCTCATTCCTCACACTGTAAAAGATCAAGATTCCTACTGACAAAGCAAGCTCCAGACCTAACCTTTGCTTCACTCAGCTCACAACCAGGAATGTCGTAATGATTTTTAAGAAAATGGTTTTAAGTTTCTTAACTTAACATAATCATCACTTCTCTCCCTTTGCAGTGCCACTGCCCCAATCCCCACTTTTTTCTGGCTTTCTGAAGATATTCTGAACAGCCTACAAAAATGTTTAATCCAAAAGCGAGAAAGCTCACAAAGAACCTCCACCACAGGCACATTCCAGGAATTTAGGATTATATATGAAATTTCCTTTATTTTTAGATCAGAAGAAATGGCTAGCCTGGGAAAGTAAAACAAAGGTAAACTATTTCTAAAATCCTCCAGTAATCTTAACAATCACTTTAAAGTTAACAATTTGTTCTGAAAACACCACAGGTCTTTTGGGAATCCTGAGATTATATGGCAGAAAATTTATATTTCTGCCAACTTTCCTTGTGAAGGAACAAACTATTTTCCCTGTGTTACCAACAAACAAAATGTATGACCTTCCCACCAAATTTTACTTCAGAATCTATGTAATTAATTTTCGCCCCAATTCCAAAAAACCAAAATTGTACTTATTTTACATTAGACTCAACTAGATAGATAAACCTAACATTATGTGGATTAAATGGGATTAATTTCAATGTTTTGTTCACTCAGTAGCATAAAGAGGCAACTAACCTAACTCATAAGCAGAAAAAATACTATAAATAATAAACATTTTAAAGTTATTTTCCCAGCAAATTACCTTTTTCTGGTTTTTCACTTTATTAAATGGAACTGCAGAATCTCAGAGTTAGAATGGACACAGTAGAAGGAGAACCTATTCTAGAACTTCATTGACAAGATATCCAATGAAGGAGGTCCTAGTACCTGGCAAGGCAGAGGCCAGGCCCTTTCTCTGTCTTTTAAGTCTTACTGATCCTCACCTTTTAAAAACAATATTTGCAGATACGCACGTGCCTTCCCCCATCCACACATTTAGCTCAGTAAAGTGGACACAACCACGCCTAACAGATCCACATTCTGCTCCTGCAGTCCCCTGCCTCTCATCATTCATCATCAGCTGAGCCTGGCCACCTGCAGACGTTGTTTTCATTTCTATCACTGGGATCACACAGGTTATTCTCCAGGCTCTGCTATCTTCTCAGCGTCTCTGAACTGTTAGTTATTCCCATTCATGCCATGAATGGATGCCATCGCCCAAGTCATTGGGCACCCACCATCTAAAGCTTTTAGGTACTTAGGGGATCTTTCTTTCTGTCTTTGACCTTCTTGGCACAAGTGCCCAGTGGTAGGAGTTCTGGGTCAAGGGATATGAACAGTTTATAGTGACTTTTCTTTTGTTGTTTATAGGCATGTCTGACTCTTTGTGACCCTGTGAACCACAGCACACAATGCTGTCCGTGGGTTTTCTTGGCAGAGATACTGGAATGGTTTGCCATTTAATTCTCCAGTAGATGAAGGAAGACAGAGTTAAGTGACTTGCCCAGGGTCACACAGCCAGGAAGGATCTGAGGCTATATTTGAACTCAGATCTTCCAAACTTCAGGCCCAGCACTCTATCCACTTTGTCACGTAGCTGCCCCCAATCTTGACTTTTCTTAACATCACACACAATTGTTTTCTGAACACATGGATCAAGGCACAGCTCCACCAACAGTGTACCAGTGGGCCTGTCCCTCCTACAGCCCGCTTAACACGATTCCCATCTTCTATGACTTTAGTCAATTTTATGGGCAGGGTAAAACCTAAGCATTGCTTTAACTTGTCTTTCTCTCATGATTAATGGTTTGGCGCATTTTTTCATGATTCCACTCCACTTTGAGATGGTTCTATCTTTAACCGAGTTAAATGGTTTGATCAAAAACCCAATCTATCTCTGTAGTTTCCAGTGTTTCTAGTTCTGCCCTCTGGGCCAAGCAGAACAAATTAAATTGCTTTTTCCCAAAGAACAGCTTCAAATGCTGGTATCACGCAGGCCTGTCTTTGCCCCATTTCTCACAACTGAATATGGCATGCGTGGTGTGATCTCAAGACCCTTCACCACCTGTGTTGGCAACCAAAAATGGGCTCCTTAGCACTTAGTCAACAAGTGCCCTTGACTAGTTTGGCTTTTTCCCCTGAACTGAATACTGTTTGTATGTTGGACTGGAGTAAGCTTGTCGGCCCCTTCACCTTGCTTCCCTTGCTTAAGCAGATTGAAAGAACCTGTGCTTTCCTGGTCAACCCCTTCACCTTGCTTAAGCAGATTGAAAGAACCTGTGCTTTCCCCGGCGTACCTTACCCCCCCCCCGCCCCCCCAGAAGCCGGATGGTTAAAAGCAGCTCCCGTTGGAGCCAGAGGCTGCTATCGCTACAGCCACAGCCACAGCCGAAGCAGGAGCTGCCAGTAGCAGAGCTGACCTACGGGAGGAAGCTGAACAAAGACTTCAGGCCAGTGGGTAATCTTTTTACCATAGAGGGGGAAGCATGATTTTGCTTTATGCAATCATGCTTCTCTGTAGCCTCCTGGTTACTCTTTCAAGGCGTACTTATTGGGCCTGGAAGCTTTTGATCAATATATCAAAATGGGGTTGCTGGTTCATGGGTTGGTTACTGTGGAGCCTAAATATATGTTTTGATTCTTCTGCCTTCTACTTTGAGAGTTTCTTATATCCGGCGGTTCCGAACCTTTCAGACATGTTTATGATCCTCTTTGAGATTATAAACTCTGCCCTCCTAATACACCACCCTAACTGCTTCCTTTGGCTAGTCTCTAGCTGCTGAAATGACTTCCTAACCTGTGGTACTCAGAACTGAACACAATGCTTTGGGAGTGGTCCAAGTAGGGCAGAGCATAGGAAAAATGACCTATGTCATTGCATATGGGGAGTGTTGGAAATGACTGAGAACCAGAGTCTTCAGCTATGTTCCACATGGCCTCTCCAAAAGTGCAGTGAGTTTGCATCAAATGGGTACTTAAGGGAAGAAATTTCTACTACATGTGCTTAGCAAAAAAAAAGGAGAGGGAGGCTAGGGGAAGCTTGGAGGAGGACAAAAATAGAATTTAAAGGATGGCCTGACTTCACACCCCACTTTTCTATGTGGGTGAGGGGGCAAAAGGGGTTGGGGCCTCACCCATTGCCCAGTCAAGTGTTCCTTCTGAGTCATTCCTCTTGCCCTCCTTCCGTCCCGCACTTTGGCCTACCCACAGCATCTTACCCCAAATGCCTGGCTTGCCTCCTTCCCTTCCCTGTCTTGTTTCAGCGTGCCTGAGGCTGTTCACCACGGAAGCATGCTTCAGGGAGAACCTGACCCCCATGTACGATGCACATGACGCCTTACTCTAGTTCTACAGGGCATAACCAAGACCAATGTTTGAAAGCAGGGAGTCAGATTTCTGTCTGATCAATCACATACATCTGCACTCTGAAGGAACTGCCCATATTCCTTCCTGGAGGAGCTTTAAATAAGAGATCTCTGTACCTCTCACAGTGCTGCTCTGGTTGGATAATTCTTTTTCCCTAGTTACAATTCTTCCTGCTGCATTACATCTGCAGGGTGATTTTTATTTTACAAACTACAAAGTACTTTCTCATAGAGGATCTTATTGCATTTAATTCTTATAACAACCCTCTGACTGGTGAAACACCTAGCCCTAGGTCCTCAATGGGATCTAGTCTCATGCAAGCTATCAATCTCTGTGACTTCTAAAAGAGAAATAAGGCAAACACTACTGAGAGGGCCCTGAGACCACAGCCAATCAAATGTCATTTACTCCAATTTACTTTCAGGAGGTGATGGTGGGGCTCCCTTGTACCTATACAAAGGCCTCTTCTAAATGTCCTCCTGCCCAGTTCACCCTGCTTTTACTTACCAAACGGCAAAGCAAGTAAGGCCAGGGTCTTCATTCTGCAAGGACATATGGTCCATATTCACTGTTTCTTTCAGCACTTTAGAGTAAGGAACAAGATTAACTTCATATTCATTCGGATATTTGAAAAGTAAAAAGACCCAGAGAGCCAAAGAATGAACAGGAAACCAGGAAGACAGTATTTATGGAACAAAGCAATGACAGTGGTGCTTTTTTTTGCGTTACAATAAAAAGCCAATGCAAAATAACACCTAATGAACCAAGTCCAAGCCCCCAACTTCCCCAAACAGTCCAAATCAAAGTTGCTTTGAGGCCACGTGTGATACCTTCTGTCTTTCTGGTTTAGAACTTTATATCTTTTACTGTTTGGAGCTTGGCATGCTGCATCATAGAAAATTTCTTTCATATTTGTGTTTAAAAGTCAGCAGCGTCATCAACTGCTTTTTGAGCCCAGAGGAAAATCTTAGCAAAGTCCACTGAGATTTAAGTTATAAACAAAGTACTTAATCATCTCGCAAACTGAACTCTATTGTTTGCTGTCACAATATAAATACCCAGATGAGGACGTTAAAGGAGCTGCCACGTCTCCACTATATGAGGTCTCCTGGGTTTTCTATTCCTACATTCTCTCTGGAAAACATAAAAATACCAAATCTATTCCAAGACCATCTCGGAGACTGGTTATTATTATTATTGTTTGAGGAGTAGTTCATAAATGGTCTAGTCGGAAGAATAAAAAACCTGCCTCACCCTAGTTATCATTTTTTTCTGCTAAGATCCTATTCATGCTTTAAAAAATATTAAAAATAATTTTACTGCCAAAAATGTTACTAATATTACAAAGAAATTCAAATGAAAATCTATCTTATCTGATAACTCACACTGTGGTTGTTTTGTGCTTTAGTCTCCCCATTTTCTCTTCAAATGTAGGAAATTTAACTGTATTGTGCCCCCCTTTCTCTTTTACCTTTAAATAACATATATAAATGAAAAGAAAGAACATGTGACTGTTAATTGTTGATGGACATATCTTAGGATCTGGTACATATACTAATCAACTTCCTAACTAGATATACCTTAGGGATCACCTTGTCAAACACTCTCACTTTACAAATGAAGGATCTGAATCCCAAAGAAGTAATAGGACTTGCCCACATTCTGGAAATTCAGAAGTATGTGGGATAATCAAATTTTACTTGGGGTCCAAAGAAAAATGCACATTCTGCCAAACAGAACAAGTCTCATCCCTTTTCCACAGGACAGGCCTTCAAATAATTGAAAATGGCTACCATGGCCCCTGGAGTCTTTTCCTGGCTAACCACAGCCACTTCCTTCAACTTTTTCTCACTTGACATGGATTCCGGACCCTTCACCGCCCTGGATATCCTCCTATGGACACTCTCCAGCTTAACACTGTCTTTCTTAAACCTTGGTGCCCTGAGCTGGACATGCTATTGCAGAGGAGCTTTGGTGTTAACAGTACAACGAGTCCATCAACTCCTTCTCCCTGGAATTAATGTCCTCTCCTAACGTAGCCCATGATAACATTAGCCTTTTGGATCTTACATCACACTCTTGACTCACATGAAGCCTGTGGTGAAATTTATTATTTACCAAGGCTATAATCAAAAGCCTCAGGAAAAAACCTCTTCTACTTCCAAGGCTAAGAAGAATCCTCAGCTGATACATCTGCCTATATTGTTCTTTCATCAATATTGAACAGATAATAGCGGCTTCAGTCATTAAGACATATCCACGTGCCTATGCACATGTTATCGTACATCATTTAATACCAGAGAACTTGGTACTGCAAACTAGGGGCATTACCATCCTTCAAGTCATGCAGGTTGATAAAACTTGAGAACCACCTTGTGCTTCTCATTATCCTCATTATTTATCCAACTGAATGCCCAATCTTGGTCATTCTCCAGCCAGAACACCTCTCCCACCCATACCCAATCTCTCGTCATTGTACACGGGACCGTTGCTATTGTCCCCTTCCTGGGGTCGCTGGCAAGAACGTCTCCCCTGCACAACTCATCTCAACAGTGCTTAAGTTATACGGTGACTGGCCACATGCATCAATGCCCTTTCAATGAACCCCAGTGTCTCCGATACCAAAAAAGTCCTGTACAACCTGGCTCCAGCCCCCTCTCCAGGGCAACCTCTAATAAATGGATTTAAAACGATGAAAAGAGCAATATCTAATATTTTGTAATACCTTACTTCTTATAGATTCCTTCCCCAAAACTTTACCTATTTTTTTTCAGAGAACTTTTATATGCAGAGTCCTCCAGCATGCAGATAAAGATTTTTTTTGGCAGGGAGGGGAGATAGAGAGCATTTTCTCAGATAAAGAGTGAGTTATAGTTTGAAGTGCAAGGAAGATGTTGTAAACACATTTCTCAGTTTAATGTGTGTATTCTACTTTCAATCTTGTACTTTCATATGCAGCAGTCAGGTGGCGCCATAGTGCATAGAGCACTGGGCCTGGAATCAGGAAGACTCATTTTCATGAATTCAAAACTGATCTCAGACACTTCCTAGCTGTGTGACCCTGGGCAAGTCACTGAACCCTATTTACCTTAGCTTGCTCATCTGTAGAATGAGCTGGAGAAGGAAATGGCAAACCACTCCAGCATCTTTGCCAAGAAAACCCCACGGACCAAAGTCCATGGGGTCATGTAGAGCTGGACACAATTAAATGACTGAAAAACAACTTTTGTATCCATGCTAACATTGTCTCTGATAGATTAAAAGCTTCTAGAAGGCAGGGAGTATATCTCTTCATTCTTTTTTTTTCCTATGCTTACCACAGTCCTATAAATAATGAGAAACACCGATAAAATATTTTTGATGATAATGATAAAGAAAATCTATGACCTTCAGAATCCTGGAGACGAAGGTTTTCACTTTCTATGATGTAGTATGGAATAGTTGACACAGCGCTGACCTTGGCAGCCAAGCCAACATGGCTTCAAATCCTACTACAGAGACTTACTAGCTATGTGACCATGGGGAAGCTGTGAAAACTCAGCTTTTTAATCTTAAAAAAATAGAGATTAAAATACATATAGTACTTCCTTATGAGGTTATTATGGGGCACAAATGAGACAATGCATGTAAAGTGTTTTGCAAATCTTAAAGCACTACAAAAATATTTAGCATTCATCTTTTAAAAAAATCAAAAGACCCTTCCAAAGTCTATTTTCTGCAGAATCTACAAAAGTCTATAAAAGTTTTTCTCTAAATTTACCATCATCTGAAGTTATTTCTCCTGAAAAAACATAGGTCCTATCTTCAGATGCCTCAAAATCTGGAATATTCTGAATTGTGATGTTTCTACACTTAAAAATTCCCGATCTTTGCTTAAAGGTTACATCCTGTATTAACCACGAGGTAACCATACAGACATGGAGTCAGGATGCCCTGAGTTTGAATCCTACTTCAGACGCTGGGCAATCCCTTAACTTCTCTACAGATAACAGCACCTACCCCACCGGATTATGGGGAGTCAAATGAGATCCTATTTGTAAAGGGCTAGATACACTTTAGCTACTATTACAAAACAGTTGGTTGGTACTGCTGTGTTTTGAAAAAAAGAAGAAAACAGGAATTGGAAGAGGAGAACTGGGATGAGCCCACAAGGGGCCAGCTCCTCCACATCTTCAGGCTGGCGCTGAGCACTAACTGTCCACACGCCTGCTGCGCAGCCTCACGCTCACCTCTTTGGTAGCAGAGACATGTTTTTGTGAACTCTTTTTGCTCCTCCCTGTTGGTCTCAATGGTTTTAAAGCTGCCTTGCATAATTCTATTATTCTCTAAAAGGAGAATTCTCTGGTTTGTTTTGGTCAATGTACAATCATATCTGATCTTGTTCCAGACAAGTGAAGCAAAAAAAGTTATTCAAATGAAGTTGGTCAGTAAACATTAACTAAGTGCCCATTATGTGCCAGGAACTGTGCTAAGTACTGGGGATACAAATACCCACAAGTGGGGGGGGGGGCAGTTCCTGTCTTCAAGGAGCTTACATTCTAATGGGGGAAGACAATACCAAAAGGACGCTGAAAAGGGAGAGATTACTCCAAAACAGGGGAGTGGTTGAAAAATCAGAGAAATTCCCAAATAGTGCAGCCGGATGAGAAATGAGATGTCTGAGCCAAGATCTCTCTCCTTAAAGGAGGATTTGTAATTCGTGTTACCACCCACCAATCACAGGGATAGAGGGGTGGTGATGAAACAATACCAAGGAGGATAGGATCTCACAGATTAATATAGAAGACATCTGCAAACTCAATTGAAAGATGCTTCCATGGATCTACGCTTTTAGAGATGGGGGTACTACCTTGTAACAGCACAAATCACACACCATTTGTATTCATCCTATATAATTGTCATTACAAACAATCCTAGGATCACAGATTTAGAATTGGAAGGACAGTCTTGGATGTCACTGTCTCCTAACCCCTCTCCCACCCCCTTCCCCGCTCCTGTCCAGTCCATGAAGGTGAAACAAGTAGTAAGTGGTAGATTCTACATCCTCTGACTCCAAATCCAACACTCTTCCTACTATGTACCTTAATATCTTCCTATAAATCCATCATATTTGCAGAGAATCCACCCAATGAATTACAAGCCTTTTCCTAGGTCCTCTAATACTCAAAACAACAACACTGAGCTAGCAATTTGGAGTCAGAGAACCTGGGTTCCAATCCTGCCTCTGTTACTAACCTGGGTGGATCTTGGCAAGAAGTCATTTTACTCTGAGTCTCTGTTCGTTCACTTGGAAAACAAGGGAATGCAATGGACAGCTGTCCAGCTCACCATTAAAACCTGAGCTCCTTGAGAAGGATTTTTTTTTCTTTCCTTTTATTTGTACTCCTAGCATCAAGCACAGTGCCTGACACATTTCCTGGATTATCTTTTACACTATATATATCAAATGTGGCCACAGGTCTCATTAAAACAGGTTAAAACATAATTGGAAAATATTTAATCAATTAAAAATACAATAAAACATGGATAATATTAATATGTGGTTTTCTAAGTCAATACGCAGACTCTTCAGGGATCATAATGGATGGTTTGGTGGACCTCATTTCTATTTCAGTCTGATCCCACTGTTTCATGACCTTTCTTGTGTGCCCTCTGGCAGTCTGCCTAGCTGGAAATGTCTGAAATACAAATCTGGTTTGGTCCCCAAACCTCTCTGGGCCTCAGTTTCTTTATCAGTAAAACAAGGGAATTAGACTAAAGTCTCTTTTAAGTTAAGCCTATAATCCTATAAGGAATTATCTAAGGCAATCTGCATCAGTGGATGAAGTCACCACATGATTTAACTGAGATTTTCTTTTTGAATATGAAGTTGTACTTAAAGAATTAATTGTGTTAACCTCACATTTGGTTATAACAACAATTCACACTTACGTGGCACTTTAAGGTTTACAAAATATTTTACTACAAAAACCAAAGGTCGATATTTTACAAATGAAGAAACAAAATGGGAGAGGGTCAATTAACCTGTGCAGGATCCCACAGCTCTTAAAGGTCTGAAGGTGCAGTGGAAGCCAGATCTCTAACTTCAAACTCAGCACCACAATGCCACCTCCTGAGCCTTTTTACTGTGTAAAGGTGATCAACAAAGAGGCCTGAACACAAAATACTGCAAAGTGTTTCCAAAGCTGAGGGTTCTGTTTTTGGTACAATCAGGAATTGTTCTACTTAGGTAAAGGTACTAACAAATAAAGCTGACCGAAATGACTCATCACTCTAACAAGTAAATCTGTTGTTGTTGTTTGGTGATTTTCAGTCACATCCAACTCTATGTGTCCCCATTTGGGGCCATTTCCTTTCCAGGTCAATCAGAGGTTAAGATGTTTGCCCAGGGTCACACAACTAGGAAGTGTCTGGGCGCAGATCTGTCTTCCCAACTCCAGGCCAGTGTTCTTATCCATGAAACCGCTTAGCTACCCCAACACAAGTAAACAGAGAGGACAAAAATAATCAGATTATTTCATTTTCAGTTATTATCTTCGTCATTTACCAAATCTCACTTTTTCTCCCCTGAATCTGTAGGAATAACAAATATTTACCATCTATCGTGTGTGTGTGTGTGTGTGTGTGTGTGTGTGTGTGTGTGTACATACTTATGTGTATTTTTCCTATTTCTGGGGACGTACAGAATTTTCTACCTGTTGTACAATTGCTAAGAAGGCCAAATTTGGGTTAGGGTTCAGGCGAGCTCATTAGCAAGATTCCATCAGAGTGTACAGGAAGAGAAGGATGTAATTCGAAGCCTACTGTCCCTGAAGTGAACAGAGGGCACACGACCAATGCCCTTTCTCCCTCACAGAATCCGTCCTCTCTTACAGAGCATCAAACGAAGAACAAAATGTCAGGCCCACAAGCTGCTCATACAACTTCTATATTCAAAATAGCAATTGCTTACTCAAGCCTGGTACCATGACTAGTATGTCAACAATTTCAGCCCCTCAACTTAGCTTCTCTTCTTCATATACACCATGTCGTGCTCCTCACTGATATCTTCCTATACCCCACCTCCACAGGGCTATTTCATTACTGATCACTCAAGTAGCCGTGGAGACAGACACTGCTTAAGACTTAGAGCTTGTAGGGGCCTTAGAGGTCATTTTTTGGACTGTTTCATCTGAAGATGGGTCCTAAGTTCCCAGACTGAAAACTAAAAGGCCCAAAGCCTTGATCATGAGGGCCTCACCTTGAGCCGACTGCATACTCTTCTCAAACGGGTTAGCTTCAGTGTGCGTCATCCCTGCTCATGCTGCCTACTAGCATGTGACTACTGAGCTGGGGCCCTGTCCTTTGGGACCCGGACTTCAAGCCAGAAGCACAGCTAGTTCTAGACTAGTATGATGAAAGAATCCAACTAAACAGTTTCAATATTAGAATTTGCACAATTTGAAGTTATAATTATATGTAAAATATGCTGATTGGTTCCAATCCAAAGGAAATATGCAACGAAATTTTTAAAAAATAAACTTTGTTAATATATCGGCAAAGGATTAAGAAAAATATATTTTAAATTTGTTCATTACAAATAGAATAGATAAAAAGAAAATAAAATTTAAAATTTTTTTTTAAAAATTACTGAATCATGCCCAAAGGTAAGCAAACACTGATGGTATGACTAAAATGTCATCTAAAATATTTTAGCAGTGTAGACTGAACTGTCTTCTCATTAAATCTTCATACATGTGCTGGTAGGTAGAGAGAGATTTTTATCTCTGTAATGTGCAAGCTCACATTCTCACATAAGGAGCCCAGTGAAAATGGACAGATTGGGGCATTATCTAAAATCAGTAATACTTTAAACTCAACATTGTTGTTCTGCAATACTTTTCAACAGTTGGCCTAAAATAACATGAAAGTCAGTTTTCAGAAAAGCTTTAATCAGCCAGGGTTTCTCACAATCAAAAAACATGCAACGACTGCTTGCTGCAGTCCCTCAAAGCACGAGAATACTGAGACAGAGAAACAAACACTGTCTGTCTGTCTCTCCACCCAACTCCTGAAGACTTCAATTACACATTGATTCTTGATCACTTCATCAAGTGTTCACACACACACACACACACAAAAAAAAAACCAACCCATGCTAAAACTGTACCGTTTTAGGCTCCAGTCTGTCAAACAATTTTTAACATTTTCTTGTGGCAGCTAGGTGGTACAATCACTAAAGTACAGGACCTGGAAGCAGAGTCCAAATCCAGCCTGACATTTGACTGTGTGACTGTGGGCAAGACATTTAAACTCTATCTCAGTCTCCTCACCTCTAAAATAGGGTAATAGTAGCATCTACCTCCCAACAAGTAAGTGTCTACTATGAAGGGTCTACTGTGTACCAGACACATGTTAAGGATACAAAGAAAAGGCCTGCTCTCAAAGAGCTCACAATCTAATGAGAGAAAACATGCAAACAACTATGCATCAACAAGATACAGGATAAAGTGGATATGATTAACAGAGAGGAGATGCTAGTGTACCAAGACTGTGGTGAGGAAGGATAAAATGAGATCATCTTTGTAGTTTTCCCCAAGATAACTTCAGTTAACATCTATGGGAATCATAAACACATAGAAGATAACAATCGTGAACATTTGGTCCTGTTCCACCCTGACCATTTCCTTGAGGAATCAAGGGGGCTCCTCCCAGAGAGCTAGACTGAGAATCTAATTACAAGAAGGTAGAGATGAGAGTGTCCTTTTCAAATGAGAGAGAGATCCCGTGAGCAGATTCCAGTACCTTTGGGTGCTTCAGGGTGGGAAAAGGTATGTTCTTATCTAGATGAGAGCTAAGTCTGGTGTTTGCAAGATTAAGCCATGTGCCTACTTTTACCTACTTTTTGAAGATTTTACAAAGAGAATTTTAGGGGGAAAATTCAGTTTTACTATAAATGGGCTCTTGTTCTCACCTTCGGGCACCACAGTTTGAGTAGATCACTGATCATCTGGAGCACACCCAGAGTAGAGTTATCCTTATTAGGATGCTGAAGGACCTGAGGCCATTTGGTACCATATAAAGATAGGGTGAAGGAACTAAGAAAGTTTGCCCTGGAAAAGACTGGGGGGTTTGGGGGGGGGGGAGGCACACAACTACTGTGTTTAACTAACTGAAGGGCTGGCAGGTAGAAGGACTTAGTCATGCTCTGTCAGCAGAGTGCAGAACCAGGAAGCTGCACAGAGGGTGATCTGGGTTTGAGGTGAGGAACAACTTTCCAGCAATTAGAACTGCACATACATGGAATGCCCTGCCTGGGGAAGGCGTGGATTCCCTTTACCAAAGGTTTTCAACAGAGGCCACTCATCAGCTATACTGTGGTGAGGATTCTTTTTCAAAATTGATTTATGATTAGTGATTTCTTTTTCAAATTGTTGGCCTGGGATGGCTGCTAAGGTCTTTTTAAAGATTCTCTGAAAAAGGACTTGAGTTGTAAAGGAAAAGAAAGACTCATAGAGAATAATAAGGCAGTAAGCCTAGGTAAGTAAAAAAATGGGAAACAAATTAGAAGACAAGATAGGAGACCCCAGGAAGGAAACTGGGTGTGGCAGTTCTAAAGAGGCTACTGGGTATTAATGAAATCACCCAGGAGCAGTTGAGAGAGAAAGGGGGTGGGAGGGGGAAGAGGACCTGGGCTCTGGTAAATCTGGAGACCCAGAAGGACGCAGTGAGTAGCTGGAAGTGAGTGTACACTATTTTTATTCCTGTTACCTCTCAACGAAAGCTGAATAAGGGAGTGTTGGTATATGATTTTCCGTTTGTGGATGACTGTGCACTCAATGCAGCCCCTGAAGCTGAAATAAAACAAAATATGGATCACTTCTCTGCTGCCTGTGCTCATTTTGGCCTAACAATTAACACCAAGAAAACAGAGGTTCCCCACCAGTCAGCATCACACCATCCATACATGGAGCCACTGGTCACAGCAAGGGGAGAAGTTCTGAATGCTGTGGATAAGTTCGCTTCCCCTGGCAGTATACTTTCTAGGGATGTACACATAGATGAGAGCTAGCTCAGAATTTGGGAGGCTCTGACCAAAAGCGTGGAAGATAAGAGGTTATATCAGACTGCCTACCAAACTGAAGGTCTACACAGCTGTGACACAGCCTGTGAAACCCGGACAGTCTACCAGGACCAGACGCTGAGGTCCTTTCTCAAATTAAACTGCCAAGCTGCAAACTCTACTACAGAAAGTCCAACTCCGATGGGCTGGCCATGTTGTTCAAATGCCAAATGTACTCTTGCCTAAAAGACTATTTTAGAGTGAACTCACACAAGGCAAACACTCACATGGTGGTCAGACAAAGTGATGCAAGGGCACTTTCAAAGTCTCTCTTAAGAACTGTGGTACTGATTGCATGAAATGGGAAACTTTGGCACAGGACCGCCCAGCAAGGCGTGCCCTCTTCAGAGAAGATGCTGTGTTCAATGAGCAAAGCAGAACTAAAGTAGATCAAAAGAAACATGAGATGCGCAAATTTAGAGAATCCAACCTAAATGTTCACATGGGCTACCCAACCTGTGGCAGAACATTCTGAGATTGTATCGGTCTGATCAGCCAGGTGGACGCACTGTAACTTGACCCCCAACAATCGTGATGTCATTTTGGTCCTCTTAAAGAACTAAGGACAATCACCATCACCACCACCACCACCACCATTTCTATTCCTGTTACAGCCAGGTGATTGCTCTCTCTCAGTGCAAGCTGTTCCCCCCCTCCTCCTCCCAAAGGAGCTCAAGAATTTCCCCTTCACATTCCAGCTCATAAGAGCTGATGAAATGCTCCCTAAAATGGATCTGGAAAAGGCAGAAGGGTATCCTGGTACATCAGGGGCTGTACAATGAGTGGAAGAATGTCACAAAGAGTTACAGGGAAAGAAGGACCACTAACCATGTGAAGCTAAAAAACCAATGCGACCCTTTTCTTAAGAGGCTGAATCTGGCTGAACTAAGAAGGAAGTAGTTGCTAGTCCTCCAAGGAATGATTAAGGAATCACTAGTGATTTCAAGTGAGATATCGTCCAGCAAGGTTCAGGGGAAGATCATTTACTGGTGGTTGGCTTCTCCCTATTAGCAATATTAGGGAGCTATCTGCCAAGCTGATGAGAACAGAGAGGTCTGTTTTATTCCCAAGGCAAGAGAGAAAATCAGAAAGACAGTGTCAAAACGGATAATCTGCTACCAATTTCTGGTGATTCATGTAGGTCTAGGGGATATTAGCAAAAAGAACCTAGAAAGGACTGCCAAAGTTTACAAAAGCCTGGGCAGAAATGGAGGACATGGGGGCTCAGATGGTGTTTTTATCCCTCCTGCCCCCCAAAAGGCAAGAGATGGAGGAGATAAAAGTGAACTGGGAAGTGAATGGCTGGTTAACTGGAGGACATTTAAGAATGGGGCTTGGATTTCTGGAGCACAGCTAAAATACAGGAATGACAGGTTCTTCATCAGGGATGGAGGATACCTGCCAAGGGCTCAAAAGAATAAATTTGCCTTCTGTATCACAAATACAATCCGAAGGACTTTATGGGAAGGAGAAAGGAGAAAACTGCTTACAGGATCTCCACCAAGCTAGATACTTACAGAGAACAGCTACAAGGTAAAAAGAATAAAACAGTTGGAAAGACTGAAGTTCACAGGACATACAAATTAGGGAAAGAAGTCAATGGTAAAACAGAAGACCTCATAGGGATACATACAATTGGCAAGAAGCAAGGTGAACTAGAAGCCCTAATTCAAGGAGATAAATTTGACTTTAGAGGTATGGATGAGAGTTGGTAGAATGAAACTGATGACTGGAATTTGTCCCTAGAAGGGACACCTTATTTAAAAGAAACAGCGGCAGCTACATGGCCCAGTGCATAGAGTGCCAGGCCTAGAGTTAGAAAGACCTGAATTAAAATCCAATCTCAGACATGTACTAGATGTGTGACCCTGTTTGCCTCAGTTTGCTCATCTGTAAAATGGTGATAATAACACCTACCTCTCAAGGTTGTCGATTGTATCAAATGAGATAATATTTGTAAAGCACTGAGCACGGTGCCAGGCACATATTAAGTGCTATATAAATGTTAACTATCATCATTATTATCACAACTAGGATGAGGAAGCAGGGTTATCAATGTCCATTAAAATGAGAGGCATCAAAGGGTAGTGTATAGGGCACTAGATTTGAAGACAAAAAACCCTGGGTTCAAATCCCACTTCAGACATAGTTGTGACCCTGGGCGAGCCACTTTTAAATTTCTCTGGGTCTCAGTTTCTTAATCTGTCAAATGAAGGGAAGGCATCGAAGGTCTCTAAGGTCCTGTCTAGCTCTAAAGCTGTGATCCTATATTCCTATGATGATGTATGCATATTGTATTCACATGAAGGACTCTAGAAACAAGAAAGGAGAAGAATGATGGGAAGGTATTTGGATAAAGATTCATGAAGGCATAATGAGAAGCCAGACTGCCACTGAAATATACATTATAATCCACCTGGATTATAAAAAGAAAGGCGATAAGGAGTCTGGGATGATCCCGAGGTGTGCTACTGCAAGGAGAGGAGGCTTTCACCATGCTGAGGTCATATGGAGCTCTTTCTCTACCCGAAGCAGAGAAAACAGCTCATGATTTTTTCACCGGCCTTAATGAAAATTTCAGCCCTAGGGAGAGGGACTAGAAGTATGATATAGGGTACTCCCAATGAGGAGCTTCTACAAAAGCAGGTCTACACCTTCCCTGCAACCTTAATGCTTCCTAGAGAACATGGAGAGGTTGGGTGACTTACTCAAGTTCACACATAGGGGTCAAAGGGAATGGGAGGACATGAACTCCCATCTTCCTGGGTCTGAAGTCAACTCTATATCTACTCTCCCACACTGCCCTTAAGTCTGATATGCACTCTGGATCGTGGGTTAGCAAATCTGAAAGAGTTCAGAGGAAGGAAAAGTTGGATCTCACAAACTAAAATTTAATAGGAGAAATCAGTCCAGGAGAGATGCAAAGGTCTCCAGAATGAAATAGCTGTCTGAAAAGACACATGCATAAGGAACTCAAAAAACAATGCAACTTTTAAAAAGACACATGTGACTGTAATAGAATAAGTGCTATATAAATATTACAATAAAAAATTACATAAGAAATGATGACTAAGAAGAATTCAGGGAAGTATGAGAAACCATAAAGAAACTGACGTAGAGTAAAGAAAAGAAGATCAAGAAAACAACCATACCTGCCATTCTGGAGAGCAATTTGGAACTATGCCCAAAGGGCTATAAAAATGTGCATACCCTTTGACCCAGCAATACCACTCCTAGGGCTGTAATCCAAAGAGATCACACAAGTGGGAAAGGGCCTGTATGTACAAACATATTTATATAGCAGCTCTTTTTGTGGTGGCAAAGAATCGGAAATCAAGAGGATACCCATCAACTGGGGAATGGCTGAACAAGTTGTGGTATATGAATGTAATGGAATACTATTGTGCTATAAGAAATGGGGAAGATACAGACTTCATAATAACCTGGAAACACCTACATGATCTGATGCTGAGTGAGGGGAGCAGAACCAGGGAACATTGTACACAACCACAGACATACTGATTCTGTGATGACTAACTTTGATAGACTTAGCTCTCCTCAGCAACACAAGGCTCAAAGACAGTTCCAAAGGACTCACAATGGAGAAAGCTAGCTACATCCAGAGAAAGAATTGTGGAGTCTGAATGCGGACTGAGGCAAACTATTTGCTCTTTTTTTTTTCCTCTTCTCTTTTGGTTTTGTTTCTTCTCTCTCATGATTCATTCCATTGGTCATAATTCTTCTATGCAACTTGACTATCGTGTAAGTAAGTTTAATGCAAAAGTTTATGTAGAATCTATATTGGACTGCATGGGGCGGAGGGGGAAGGAGAGGGAAGGGAAGAAAATTTGAAACTCAAGAACATGTAGAACAAAGTGTTGTAAACTAAAAATAAGAAATCTAATTAAAAAACAACATACTTAATTACTAAAACATAAAAAGAACAAAATCAAATCAAAACAAAACCAATACCCTGAATGGGATAGAATTATAATGACCAAGCTTATTACCACAGAAAAGAGAAAATCTTTGTGACAGAGGTTGTATTTTGAAATGAAGATGTAAAAACAAAATTTCTAAAAATAAAATAAAATTAATGAAAAAAAAAGATGAAAAAATACACCTCTTCTCCCTCTGCAGCAGTGGGAGACTGACTACTGGAGTGGAATATCACATGTACCACTGGTCTCAGCTGATGTGTAGTTTGGCTGGGCTACTTTTTTCTGAATTTTATTTTTTATTATGAACTTAATGAACATCAACAAATCTGAACATTTCCATATATCAAAAAGGATTGTCTGGGTAACTGTGACTATTGCTTTTTCTTTCTTTTTAATATATCTTTACTTTTCTGAGTAGGGGAGGGGAGAGGGATATATTTGGAAAAGAAGGTAGTTGTAAAAAAAACTATCAATTTATTTTTTAAAGAATGGTAAAGAGATAAGTTCAGAGAAAAAACTGTCAGGAGGATGAATGGATAAAAGAAAAAACATTTCTTAAGTACTTGCTGTGTGTCAGGCACCGTGCCAAGAGCTGGAAATACAAATAAAAAACAAGACAATCCTTGCCCACAAAAAACTTACATTTTAATAGAGAGACAACACCTAGATGAGAACGGTGAGCAGGGAGGGGAATGTATAGGCAGCTGCAGAAAAGGTGAGCTGATCTCTAGGGTGATCAGTTGACATAGCTGCGAGGGGGTGATGGAGGGTAGATGCCCATGAAGTATTGTCTGGTCAGTTGAATCTTCATGCGCCAATCAAGATAGCTTGGCTCTATGGCAAACATTCCAGCTCAGGAAATTATTTCCTTCAGCAGGAATTCAAATCCCCTCTAAACTGGCCGCCGAATAAATGCTTAATAAATGCCTGTTGACTGATTAATGGATAACGAGTGTTAAAGTAGCACATTAGAAAATATAAAATGCTTAAGAAATGTTTGCAGTATTTTTTTAATTTTTAACACAATTCTAAACAAACCCAATGAAATTAATTTCCCCCCTCTCTATATCAATACTGGATACCTAAGACTTGGCCTATACTTAAAACAATTACAAAAAAAATCATGTTATACATACAACAAATGTGACAACTTGCTAACCATGCCCCAGATGACCTTGAATGTATTGGTTATGTACTTATATGTACGTGTGTTACCTTCCTACACAGATGTAAGCTCCTTGAGGGTTGGGTCAGTTTCATTTTTCTCTCTTTCTCTGGTACCTAGCATAATGCCATAATCCCAACTTCACAGAACAAATCCTTTTATTAAGGGTTTATTTTGTGTGTGTGTATATACACATGTAAATATATAATATTATTACATATTTATATATAATACACCTATATATAGATTTATTATGATTTATTAATGAGTAACTGTGAAGTTTGGATTCAGTCAAAAGGCTGCACTTGAGGACCTAGAGGGCCATATATGTGTGGCTTCAAGGCTGCAGGTTCCTCATTCCTAGGGCACAGGGTATGTACTTAATGATCAACAGACCGACTGCTACATTCTCTCAGTTAATGCAGAGGCTATGTTACAATCACAAATGACAGAAAATAGTAAAATAACCCAACCAGTTACTGACAAGAACAGATTGAGTCATTCAGCTAGCTTACTGTTTTATTTCTGTAGAACTAAGATCTTCTTGATGATTTAATATACTCATACCTTCAATGAACTCTGTCTACAGTCAAGTTATTTCTGCTTATATCAAAAAAAATATAGAAGAAAGGGTCAATTGTTGCGGGCTGTGTTGAACTAGGCAGTATTTAAAAACCTTCGAAGTCATATTTCAATGCCTCATTGTGGCATGAAGTTACTCTGGATTCTTGAAAACTAGCTAGTCAAGTGAGTACTGTGCTAAGCTAGAGAGCTAAGTAAGCATGGACTTGGTTTGACTGTTATGGATCAGCCTGGTTAATTTGGAAGAACTCAGAGACCGAAGGGTCGTTACCAGAATCGGTTTTTGAGGAATTATTTTTTTGGCTCAAGTAACTTGTAAAGATGCCAATTTACTGAGTCATAAAGGTTGGCAATGTCATATGCAGAAGCCCAAGTTCAATCCAAGGCAAACATGTATTAAGAACTACTATCAACCTAGACAAGAGGGACACAAACATAAACAAAATAATCCCTAACTTCAAGAAGTTCTCATTCTACTTGGGGGATACAACACTGGATGTACACAAATAAATACAAAGTAAGAGAACATGATCTCCAGGAGAGCCTGTGGGCCAGGAGCAAGTGGTGCCTGCCTGCAAGGCCCGCTCCTAGAACAGGCTGAGGCTGGTGGATCTCTTGGGCTCAGATTCTGATTTGCAATAGAACTAAAGGTGATCAGGTTTTCACAGTAAATCTAACAGTAATATGATGAGCCCCCAGGAACAGAGGGCCCACCAGGCTGCCTGAGGGACAAACTGGCACAGATTCAGAAAAACAAACCGGTTAAATGTTCCTTACAGAGCAGCAGTGGGATGTGCTAGGAGGGAAGGGGAGGGCAGGGAAGAGAAGGAACAGGGAAAGAAGATTCAGAAAGGCCTCCTGTAGGGCAAATCAAACTGGGTGTTTTCCAAGGTAGTAAGGAGGGAGAGAGGAAGGGAGTTCCAGACTTGGAGGACCCCTTGTGCAGAGGCATGGAATAGCTGATTTCACTGAGGAAGAGGAATAAAATGAAATGACTTAGAAAGGTAGGTTGGAACCAGACTGCGGAGGGCATCAAATGCCAGGACAGAAAGACTTCAAAGCTTTTTTGGTCATTTTTTAATTTTTTGGTTTTATTCATGCCTTTTTTTTCCTTTTATACAATATTTACTTCCTGACATTTCCCACATGCAACAGTTCTCTTGTGACAAAGAGAAACAATTGAAGAAAACTGACCGTGAGTGACTAGAGCAGCTTGTGGCACATTCTGTTACCAAACTCTCCTGTCTTTCTACCACAAGGGCCTTGCACACAGTACTCACATGATAAACACTTATGGCCCCTGGGACCAACAATGTCACTATCCTCAGTCTGAGTGTGGCCCCTTCGGTGCTGCTTTTACTTCTATTTCTGGAATCCTTGTGCGTAGTCTAGCTCTGTTTACTTCTCTCTGCATCGACTCATACCAAGTTCCCATATTTCTCTAAATTTTTAATATCCATTGTTTCTTATGACACAGTGGCACTCCATTTCATTTTATTTCTGGCCCAGGTTTGTTCAGCCATTTTCCAATCACTGTGCATCCACTTTGTTTAGTTGTTTTGATGGCAGAAAGTGAAAATGTTAGTCAATACAGGCCCTTTCTGTCTATGATACTCTTAGGACGTATACTCAGTGACCCATTCCAGGCCCTCTGCTTGTCTCCCTCTCTCCTGTTTCCCTTGGTAATCTCTTGGAAATGCTCAGCTCCCATGGATTTAATAGTCATCTCTATGCTGATGATTCTCAGTCCTAACCTCTCTCTAGTTTCTCTTCTCCAACTGCCATGGGACATCGCCAACTGGATACCCTATAGACATCTTAAGTTCAACTTGTCTAAAACTGAATTCATTTCTTTCCCCCAAACGCTTTCCTCTTGCTAACTACCGAGGGTCACAATCTTCCCAGTCAGGCTTGCAATCTCATTACATATATCCAATCTGTCGCCAGGTCCTATTTTTACTCCCATACACCCCCTTTTCTCCTCCCTGCCACCACTCTGATGCAGGCTCTCATCACCTCATGCCTCAACCATTACAACAGCATGCTGGTTGGTCTCCTTCCCCAAGTCTTTCCCCACTCAGCTGTCAAAAGGGATTTTTCTAAAGAGAAGGTCTATGGTATGTGCACACATAACACACACACACACACACACACACACACACACCCCACCAACACTCAATAAATTCCAGTAGCTTCCTGTTATCTCCAAATATAAAATCCACAAGACGTGCCATTTCCAGACTCTGGTCATTTTCACCCTCTGTCTCCTCTATGTGGAACACTCTTCCCTCCTTCCTCACCATAGTGCCTTTCTCCTATGTATCCAATTCATTCTACGTATAACTTGCTTGTACATAGCTGTTGGCCTGTCATCTACCCCCACTAGACTGTGAGCTCCTTGAAAGCAGGAACTGACTTTTGCCTTTCTTTGCACCTTAGCACTTAGCACAATGTGTGGCACCGAGAAGGCTTTAATAAGTGTTTAGTGACTGCCTGGCTTAAAGAATTTTAATAGTTAGTTCAGTAAGTAGGAGGTTTCTTCTTGCCATCAAGATGTATCCTGGCCATTTCCATGCTCAAAGCAACAAAGAGCGAGGGTTCTTCACCTTGTTTATGTCATCCTTTGGCAGTCTGCAAAAGCCTACGGGCTCCTCAGAATCATATTTTTAAATACCTGAAGGAAATCTCAGAGATTAGTAGAAATGAAGGTATAATTTCTTTTCCATTCAAGTTCATCAACACCCTGAAAGCTATTCATAGATCCCATGGGGGGCCAGTCTGTGGACCTCAGCTGAAGACCGCTGTACCCGAGGCACTTAGAAAATCCAAGTAAATAATCAAATGAGACAGAACAGAGAATTCAAAAAAAGGAGGGAACTTGAAGGGTTGTCATAGTAACAAGAATGAGGAACAGTAAGAAGACAGATTCTGACCCTGGAGAGAATATGCCCAATATTAAGCCAGTGTCCCTGCTCTATTTCTGGAATCATAGTAGCAGACTCCTTCCTGTTTTACCATCCCACATTACTACAGATCTAAGTCACCTGTGTTCTGGGGACATATGGCAGGCTCTAGATGGTACCTCTGGGAAGGCCAAGTATTTTGTCTACTGCAACAAGGTGTGTTATAACTTCAGATCTTCAACATATCAAATCCTGCCTTCAGAAATACAGCTATGTATAACCCTATTGACCATAATGGGACAGTCCTATGACCCAACACCAACAGCACAAGGAGGCTCATCAGCAGATACAGATATTTATGCACATTTATTTTTTAAAAACCTTATTTGCAATGCATCTTAAACTTGCCTCTCCAGTTCATCCTCATCACCGCTTCAAAGCAATCTTCAAGAATAACCTAACCATGTTACTTCTGTGCTCAGCAGCTTCCAATGGCTCTCTATTACCCCTAGATTGAAACACAAACTCTTTAGTCACAAAGTCCTTCAGCCAGGTGGCACAACAGATAGAATGCTGAGTCTGGATTCAGGAAGACCTATGTTCAAATCCAGATTCAGACACTAGCTGTGTGATCCTGGGAAAGCCATTTAGCCTGTCTGCCTCAGTTTCCTCCGCTGTAAAATGAGGGTAATAACAGCACCTACGTCCCAGGGTTGCTGTGAGGAAAAAATAAGATAAATATTTGTAAAGTGCTGAGCACAGGGCCCAGCACATAGAAGGCACTTAACAAATGCGTATTCCCTACCTCCCTCCCCTTCATGATCTTACTTCAATCTTTTTAAAAATAGTATTTTATCGCTACTTAAAAAGCAAAACAAAATACCAACCCAAACACTTATCATGTCCTAATACCCACCCCTACGAAGAAATACAGTCAGTTCTGCTATAATGTCTCTTTTAAAAATGTATTTGTATGAAAGTGAATATGTCACGGAACAACTTTATTACAACACGAATTGTCTACACTTTTGCATGATTTCATCAACAACAAATAGAAAACACCTACATACACAGACCTCCAACATTTACCAGCTACCTCAGTCCACCTTGTCTGTTGACCTGCAAGGCTGGATAACACTCCTTCAAAGTAACTCACAAGCTATAACGCTCCCCATAGCCACTTCCACAGCAAACTTCAGGTCCTTATAAAGGTGAAGTGGCATCTTTGGAGGTAGGAGCTGTGGGCTGAGGAGGGTTGGTCTGTCCCTACCCCCTCCTCCACCATGGTGGAGCCTCACCTCTGTGGCTGCCCTCTCACCCATTGGGACCCAACCTTGCCACCTCGGGGCCCTGTGGGAACTGGGACACAGGCTGAGCAGCAATTCAACAACTCATCTGCCATGCCTCAATTTCACACCTATTTCCAAAAAGAGGAAGTATTTCACCCTCTAGAGCAGTGATGTTAAACTCAAAACAGTAACAGGGCAGCTAACTCATACATAAGGATCCCTGCAGGCACATGTTGATTTAGAAAACCACATATTAACATTTTCTGTGTTCGACTGCATTTTCATTTATTTTGTTAAATACTTCTCAATTACTTTTCATCTGGTTCAGGCTACAGTCCAGAGTGCTGTGGGCTAAAGGGCTATGTGTTGGACACACACTGCTCTGGAGCAGAGGTAGCTGCCCAAGGAGTGTGTGATCTCAGAATAGCCTTCAATAGTTAATTAAGAGGCTTGTCTTTAACACAACCACACCTGCCCTTCACCAATAACAGCTTCATAGTCCCACGCTCCAGCCCTTCCCACTGCTCTGAAATTCCCAACCTCCCCCTTTTAGTGGGGTACAGGGTGGTCATAACCGAACCGTGACCCAGGTAGGCACCCAAATCAGCAGCTACAAGGGCCACTGGGAAAATGATTCCCTTCTCCAAACATACCTTACCCCTTGCCTTCTAGATCATCTTGAGAATGCACAGATGCCCCTTAAAGGGCTGCTTCAGATCTCCAGGGCAATGACCAGTAAGAGCCCCACTCTTAATTTCATTTCGAATGCACCAGAGTAAGTTGCATAGGATGAATAGCAGCGACACTCTGTAATCTGCTCTTGTTCTGAACTTCCCTATTTGTCAAGGGCACCACAATCCTTCTGGTCAACCCCCCAATCCAGTGCAGACGTGTGTATGTATGGTCTCCACATAACTGTTTGCATACTGTTGTCACTCTCTATTTAATGCATCTGTGGTCAGGATATAAATTCTCTCTTGGTTCTGCTTTCTTCACTCCATCGGTTTATATCCATGCATGCCAGTAGTGATAGAGGAAAGTACATTATTCCATAGAGAGTAAAGGGCTTATAAATTAAAGGACATATAAAGTTCAGTGATTTTTGGAATTCTAAATTCATCGTCAAGAAAAGTTTGCCCAATTCATAGCGCCACCAACAGTGTAAGTGCCTGTCTTTCCAATGCCCTTTCATCTTTTGCCATCTCTACCAATCTAATGTGTGTGATATTAACCTCAGAGTTGTTTACATGTGCATTTCTCTTATCATTGGTGATCTGGAGTTTTTTTCTTAATGGTTGTTAACAGTTTATATTTTCTTTTGAAAACTGCCTATTTAAAGAAACAGAAACTAAAGTAGAGCCCAATAACTGGGAAATGGCTGAACAAATTAAGGCCTATGAATATGATGTAATATCATGCGCCATAAAAAAATGATGAGAGGGACCATTTTTAGAAAAATCTTGGAAGATTTGTATGACCTAAAGCAGAGACAAGTGAGAAGAACCAAGGAGAACACTTTATAACGATTTTGAAAGCCTTAAGAACTCCTGAATAATGCAATTACCAAGTATGATTCCAGAGTACTGGTGATGAACTCAAATTGCAGAAGGAGATATACATTTTCCCACGTGGCTAATATTTTCTTTTCCTTTTTTAATGGAGGGTGGAGTTGGGGAAAGGAAGACAAGGGATACGGTTGCCCCCATCAAAAAGAAACCAAAATGAACAGAAAGAAGGCCAGAAGGAATCAAAGGGAAGCAGAACAGTTTTGGAAATTTCATCCTCTGCTCCTGCTGACGCACTGATATTCTGAAAGATCATGGAAAACAGCAAAGGTAATACAAGATTGGAGAAGGATAAAGTTGCAATTTTCAAAAAAAGAGACGCATCTGCAAACTACAGAACAGTAAGTTTCACTTGATTTATGGGAAAATTCTAGAACAGATCATTAAAGAGATAGTTGGTAAGGATCTAGCTAGGGCAACAAGGATCTAACATCACTTCATCAAGACATGGCAGGCAAATATTTTCTTTTTTGACAAGATTACTAAATTAGTAGATGAGGGGAACATTGTAGATATAGCTTACCTAGATTTTGGCTAAACTTCAAAGATTTTTATTTTACTAAATTGGTTTATCCTACCCATGAACAATTAATATTTCTCCAATTATTTCATTCTCTTTTATTTTTGTAAAGAATGTTTTATTATATTCTTATAACCTGTGTGTATTGTGGCAAGTAGATTGCCATGGATTTTATATTTCTTGTAATTATTTAAAGTGGCACCATTTCTCTTTCTATTTCTTCCTGCTGGATTTTGTTGGTATTATACATTAATGATGATCTGTTTGAGTTTATTTCACATCTTGCAATTTTGCTGAAGTTGATTTTTTCACTTAGCTTTTTAGACAACTCTCGGGTTAATCAGATTGTTAAGTAAACTACATCATCTGCAAAAAGTGGTAATTTTTGTTTTTTTTTTTTTACCTATGCTTATTCCCTCAATTTCTTGATCTTATCTTATTGTTATAGCTAGCACTATATTGAATAATGATGACAATAATGGATATCCTTGCTTTACCCCTGATCTTACTGGAAAGACCTCTAAATTTACCCCCATTACAGATAATACTGGCTCTTGGTTTTAAATAGATAATACTTCTTGTATACTATTGAAATGGTTCTTAAATGACAGATTTTGCTCCTAGGCTCATCTTGCCCTGGAATTTATTTCCTTTGAGAATTCATTTATGGCTTGTTCAATTTATTCTTTTAAGACTCATTTAAGTCCTTCATTTCTTTTTCTGTTAAATCTGGAGATTTTGCATTTTTGAATATTTTTCAATTCCATTTAATTCTCAGTTTAAACGGCATATAACTGGGTAAAATAATTTTTGGTGGTTTCACGTTTCTTCTTCACTGGGTGTGAATTCATCCTTTTCACTTTAGATACACTTTAGTTTTTTTTTTTTTTAAATCAGAAGCTAACTGCTTATCTTTTTTCTTTAAGAAAAAAAAATCCTCCTAGTTTTATCAGTTCAGTGTTTTTTTTTTCTTCTTTTGTTTTCCTTTCAATTTTGTCAATCTCTTTTGATTTTCAGGATTTCTAACTTGGTGTCTAACTGGAGCTTTTTGATTTGCTGCCCTTTTTTAAGTTGCATGCCAAATTAATTCATGGCTTTTAAAAAAAGTTTTTTAAACTTTAGAATTCCTTTTCATAATGTTTTTGTTAGATTTGTCTAGGTTTCAAAGAAGGAGAACATTGAAGTCCTCCACAATTAATTTTATTTTCTATCTCTTCCTCCAATTTAATTAACTTTTCCTTTAAGTATTTAGTTATTTAACTATTTAAATATATCATTTAGTAAATATGTTATTAATATTGGTTTATTATCTATGGTGCCTTTAAGCATAATACAATTTCTCTACTTTTTTTTTTGCTGTCACCTTGTTTTATGACTCAGAATAGATTTTGCTCCAGTTCTTATCTTTGCTGTTTGAATGTTTAAGTGTGTTTTTTTGGAAACGGCATTTTGTTGGATTCTGCTTCCTAATCCATTGTTCAGTCTTCTTCTATTTTATGGCTAAGTTTATCTCATCCATGATTGTTAACAGTGTCTTATCCTCTCATACATTTTTCTTTTTGCCCCTAGTTCCACGCTTTACAATGAAGGTGGTGAAAGAATTTTCTTAACACTGGTAATCTATATATTTGAAGCAATCTATTTCTGTTCCTTGTCCTTCTTTTCTCCCTCATAAACCCCCCTTCAACTTCCTTCCCATTTCCTTGTGAATTTTAATGTATCTCTATGCCTAACTAGTGTGGATATGTGTTCAACCTTCCTTTGTTTGGCTCAGATGAAAGGGAAATACAGACACCCATTCCTTACTACAAATACACTTCATCTCACTCATTCCTGTTATGTGAGATCTATTATGAGAGAGTTCCCTCTTGTTCTTTCCTTTCTCTCCCAGTATATCCATCCCTTTCTCTCAGTTTCCCTCTAACATCATTAAAACAGAACAAAACCACTCCCAAGGCCTCTGCCAATCTTATCTAATTTTCTCTATGATCCTTGAATGCCTGAGGGTTCTGAGAGAAACCCCATTCCACCTCCCCCACTGGAATGCAAACAATTAATCATACTACAGTTTGTTCCAATTAATCAAATGCATTTATTTACCTTTCTATATTTCTTTTGACACTTATTTTTGCATTTCAAAGTTTCTAACTATTTTTGACCTTTTTGGAAAGGTATGTTTAGAGGTCCTCTATTTCATTAAAGATTTTTTTAAATTAAAAAACAATCCTGTAGGATTATACTCAGCTTCTGTGGGTAAATTTGCGTGTCTGTCCTTTGTTGTCGAAGATGACCGTGACATCAGGGAAATGATGACATGACTTCCAGTTGACTGATTTGAGTGAGGGAGGGCTGTGCAAGGTCTCCAGTCTCATCTTCTCCTCCAGAGCCATCTGGGTCCAGTGGCCAGACATTCATCAGGATGACTAGAGATGGCCCAGGATGCAATGGGAGACCCTGGCCCTTTTAGGCTAAGGCCTTTTCAGGTTCTCACTTTGAGTGAAGTAACGCCCACCTTTACTTCTTAAAGAGGGTAAGTTATTCTTGATTTCAAGCCTTATCTATTGTCTTCTGGAATATCAAACTCCAAGCTCTCTTCTCTGTTAACGTGGCAGCTTCTAAGTCTTGTGTTCCTAACTTCAGTGGCTTCTTGATACTTATACTTTCTTTTTCATTGCTCCTTTTTCTTTAACCTAATAAAGCTCTGGTCTGGATTTTTGCTTTGACAAAGTGGGTGGGAGCAGTCTATCATATGTACTTCTATTCAAGTCACCCACTTCTTGTTTTTTTGTTACCTGATTTATCTAGACCTGACAGGGTTAAGCTAAAGTTCTCCACCGTGAGAAAATATTTGTAAAGTGCTTAGTATGGTGCCTGGCACACAGGAAGTGATTAATAAATACTTGGTCCACCTCTCCCCCTACTATTTTAGTTTTACTGTCTATTTTACCCTGTAATTTATTATTTTAACTTTTTCTTTATTTAGATGTTATGCCATGTGGTACATATGTTTAGTATTTATATTAATTCACTATCTCTGGTACTTTTCAGCAAAATGAAGTTTCCCTGTTTATCTCTTTTAATTAAGTCTATTTTTGCTGTTGCTTTATCGGAGATCATGTTGCCACTGCTGCCATTTTTACTTCAGCTGATGCACAAAGGATTTGCTCTGGCTTCTTATTTTTAACTCTGTGTGCATCTTTCTGTTTCAAGTGTGCTTCTCTTAACAACATATGATTGGAATTTTGCTTTCTAATCCATTCTGCTATCTTCTTTCACTTTATTTAGCAAAGCTCTTGATAAAGCCTCTCAAATTACTGTTGTGGAGAAGATGAAGAGATATGGATTATACAATGATACAATCATATGGATTTAGAACTGAATTCAAAGAACTGCTATTGAGGATTTAATGTTTACGTGGTAGAGGTTTTTAGTGTAGTAACCTAGGGATCTGTACTTGGCTGTTTAACATTTTTATCAATGACTTAGAATAAAAGCATAGACGGCATGTTTGTCAGATTTGCATATGACACAAAGCTGGGAGGGATAGCCAACGCACTGGAAAGCTGACAGAATCAAGATCCAAAAGGATCTTGGACAGCCAAGAGTAGAGTTTGGCAAACTGTGACCTGGCAGGCAAAATCCAATCCACCACATGTTTTTGTATGGCAGAGCCATAAGCTAAGAATGGTTTTTATGTTTGTAAATAATATTTTATTGTATTTAGAAGCGCAAAAATAATTCTCATCTTGAAGGCTGTACAAAAACGGGCAGCCACTAATGGGTAGTTTACTGACCCCCAGTCTAGAGAAGTGAGCTGAATCTAAAAAGATGAAATTCATATGAATAAAATGTAAAGTATTATATTCATGTGCAAAAAAAACTTCATAAGTATAAAATGGAAGGCACATCAGAGAACAATTGTTCTGAAAAGGATCTGAGTGTTTTAAGAGACTGAAAACTCAAGATGAGTTAGCAGTGTTGTGATAGAGAAAAAAAGCCAATATAATCTTGGGATGAATTAAGAGTACAGCTTTCAGGAATACAGAGGTGATAGTTTCACTGTATTGTGCCCTCCTCAGTCAGACTTTCTTTGGATTATTTTGTTTTGTTCTAGGTACCAAGGTTTAAGAAGGACATTGATAAGCTCCAGAGTGTTCAGAAGAGGGGAACCAGGATGGTGACTGGCCTTGAGTCCATAACATATTAGTACTGGTCAAAAGAACAGGGCAAGTTAAGCTTACAGAAAAGCAGATTGGAGGAAAGGGTTGGGGGGAAGGGGGAGTGATAGTATGATATGTGGAGGAAGAATCTGACTTGTTCTATTTGGCCCTAGGAGGAAGAACCAGGAACAATTAGAAGGGATGAAGAGACAATTTAAGCTTGATGTCAGGAAAACTGAGAGCTCTCCCAAAATGGAATAGGCTGCCTCCAAAGATGGCACCCTCCACCTCCTTGGAGATCTTCAAGCATAGGATGGCCAACCATTAGCCGGGTAGTAGCTATTGCTGTACAGAGTGGATAAGACAGCCATTAAGGTCATTTCCTGCTCTCAAAGTTCTATGATTCTGTGATATGCAGAGATTTAGGCCCATAAAGGTCACAAAACTAATAAAATATCAATAGAGCCAGAATTTGAATTATGGTCTTCCAAACTGAAATCTAGTGTTCTTTTCATTACATCATGCTGCCTCAGAGGACTAACTACATTAAGACCAAGAAATTCCTTTTCACCTCCATCCTTCAGTTCTTCTCCTTCCTGAATTATCCCCAACTCAGGCATTTCATCATGCAATTTGATCTAATAAGATCTAATAAAAGCCAGACCTTTTTCAGAACAGTAAACAATTCTGAATGAGTAACACCAACTCCCATTTCTATAGGGCTTTTTGGTTTGCAAATCAACTTTACAACAACCAGTAATACAGGTAGTTCAGATATTGTTATCCACATTTTCAGAGAAGGAAATTAAGACTGTGACTGGTACAGAATCTGACCTCTTCTAAGTTTTCAAGTAGGGTATTCTTTCTGCTTTAACCTGGTTCTCTCATAAAAGTTATTTCATACTACGAAATTTCCAAACCAATCAACTGATCTGGCCATTGTGAAAGATCCATTTTAAAGATTTGCTCTGAAAGAAAACAGCAAAAATGATCATTTTTCACCAAGGGATACAAAAATAATGAAAATTTCCTTTAAAATAAAAAAAATTCTCAAATGGTCCCTGAATCACAAAAACTCAAGAGTTGGAAGTTATCTCAGAGCTCAAGCCTAACCTGGATCTGACCTAAGACACCCTCTAAAATATCCCCATCAAGTAATAAGTTAGGCTTTACTCAATCTGAGGACAGCTTTCCTCAATATAAAATAGATAGCTATCTCAAAGGATCATAGGAGAATTAGTATGGTGTGCTTCATATTTAAAGAGTATCAGCTACCAGTACTCTGGTAACTTCAAGCATACTGCTACATGAATAATAGCAATTTACATCTGCACAGTGGTTCAAGAATTATGAAGTGCTTCACTCACAAAAATCCTGAGGCAGACAATGCAAGTGTGATCCTCATCTTACAGAACAAATGGGTCAATGAAGAAGCATATATTAAGCATTTACTATGTGTCAAGTACATACCAACATGTGCTGAGGGTACAAATAGAAAAAACAAGATAATTCTGGCTCTTAAGTTCACACTCTACTTGGGAAGAGAGAACACATAGAGGCCATTTAGCAGCAAGGTAGATGGAATGGCTTTGAAGATTTAAGGGAGCAACAGCAGGAGATATAGGAAGGATGGCAAAGTACAAGGATCCTTCCGTTACATCAGCAGGTCAGATGTCAGTGCTTTAGAGATCTGCAGAGGACCTAGCCAAGGTCACATATCTCATAAGTCAAAGAACCAGGATTCAAACCCAAGTTTCACACACTTTCAACTACCCCATGCTGCCCCTCTGAGTGTACAATCAAGCAAAAAAGGTTTCTGAAAAATGTTTTCTCTAACTTTTTAAAAAAAGTTGTGATCATACAACCATACTGCATAAAAAAGCTATTCGGACTGCATGTATATTTTATTTAATTCAACCAGTATTTACTGAATGTGTACCACATGATGTTGAGCCACAAAGCTAAATGAGACAATTTCATTTAAGAAGTTTAAGAAAAATTATTATGAGACTGTACATGCAGAAAGAAATGTGTCATAAGAAAGGTACAGAATGCTGAGAGTATTAGCAAAGGCTCAGGTTTAGAATTAACTACATAAAACTTAGAAAAAGTTAATCTAACACATCTGACAATATTTATAATTATTGTGCTGTATGGCAAACAATTTACATTAATGACTATAATTAGTATTACACTCACACAAAGTTTTTGCCAATTTCCCCAGTATTTTATAAATTCAATAAACATTTCTAGGCATCTAGTATGTGTGAGCCACTAGGATAAAGACAAAAATGAAAAATCCCTGCCTTTAAGGGCTAAGGTTTTTATATTTTAACCTAGAAGTAATAGGGAGCCACTACAGATTTTAATAGTGGAGTGACATGCCATGCCTCTCTGTTTTAGGAATATTGATTTGGTAGGTGCATGGAGGGTTTATTGGCAAAGGAGATGGGAAGCAAGGAAGACCAATGAGGAGGATTCTGCCATTATCTAGATGAGAGGTGATGAGGTCCTAGAGTAAAAGGCTAGATGAGTGGAGAGAAGACAAGAGATGCTGAGGATCAACAAGGCTTAGTAACTGGCTGAATCCCGGAGTAAGGGAGAGAGAGGCACCAAGTATGATTCCAAGGCTGCAGACCTCGGTGACTGGGAGAATGTGGCATTCTCAACAGAAAAAAAATGGAACAAAATTTTGGATGGAAAACAATGAGATCCGTTTTGGATGTGTTAAGATTTGAGGTGTCCATGGACCAATCCAGATGGTGGTGTCCAGCAGGAAATTGGTAATGCGGGACTAGACTTCAAGCAAGAAATGAAGGCAGATTGAGAGCCTATGATCCACCTGCATTAAGATGACAACAGAACACACGAGGGAGTATCAGTCTCCCATGCCAGGAATGCCCTCTTTCCGATCCTGGCTTTCTTCAAGTCTTAGCTAAAATCTCACTTTCTGCACCAAGCCTTCCTCAGTTCCCCTTCATGCTAATACAGGTGTGTCTTCCCTCTGAGATTACCTCCAATTTATCCTGTAATATTTTTTTACCTAGAGCTGTTTGACCGTCGCCCCATTCTTTGAATCCCTAGCACTTAGCACAGCGCTTGGCACACAGTAGGTGCTTAACAGATCTTTGTTGTCTTAACATGTGCACCAATGTATTGCAGCACACATTTGGAGAACCACCACTCCAGATGGTTGCCATGGATGAAGAAAGCTGACCAATTTTAATCTGTCTTTTCCTACATTTTAAAACAAGTTCTCTAAACTACATAGTTTGAGGCAGCTAAGTGGCACAGTGGATAGAGCACAGGCCCTGAAGTCAGAAGGACTTTAGTTCAAATACAGCCTCAGACACTTAATAGATGTGTGATCCTGGGCAAGTTACTTACCTTGATATTGCCTTCCCCCTCCCCCCAAAATCATAAAAATAAACCACATAGTTTGGTCCATGACAGCTAATATTCTGTATGGTTCTCTGTTTCATTGGGGAGTAGGGGGAATCCATGGCTCCACAAACGCGTCTAGCTCCTTTTGGTCCCAAGGCCCTTTTTATAGTCTTTTCCTCTATGGTGCCGGCATAGCAATAGACACAATGAGCTCACTAAATAGGAGATTTAAGCTGCCACTTTGGGTCACCAGTACCATGCTCTACCTAACTACGCTAACCAGCCACAAGTACTATTCAGCTGCTGAAAATGAGTCTCTGCTCTGACAAGTCTAAATGACTGCTTACTCACCTACAGTCACTGTCTATTTATCTATCCCTTGAGATCCCTTGATCTCACCCTAAATAAACCTAAAGATGCAGACAAGTGTGCCCAAAACGCTGGTTCTTTTAAATTAAATTGAAAGGAGAACTACAAACTAAAGGAGACACTAGATTCCCTGAAAATAAAAGTCCCAGAATATGGGGCATCCCTCACAACCACGTTATAAGGCAGTTTAGCATAAGCATTATTACTCCTATTTTATAGACAGGAAAATGGAAAGATGCCAGAGGGGAGTAGTTAGGAGTGGGGAAAGGCAAGGAAATTGCTTCTGTGCATCTTTCTCATAGGAGCCTTAGCTGCTGGAAGTGTCAAATTCCCCTAAAATTCTTACATTCTCTCTCACAGGAAGATATTACTATTAGATACTTGAGATGCAAAATAAAGACAACACCAAAAGGAGCATCATTTCCAACAGGTCAGACAGCTCAACTATCACTTCATGCATTAAGTTGGGTAAGTCTTGGCCGCTGAACAAACGGGAGACTAAATTTCAAGCGACACACTGGCCAACGTACTGTACTCACGATACACTAGAAGTCACCACACAAAAGAGAACGTAACCATCTGTCATAACCAAAGTTTCAGTCACAAAAACTAAAAGGACAAAGTAACTCACTTTAATTTTTAGTTCAGTCCAAAGTTTCTTCCTCTCACTTGTTCCTCCCCCATGCATTGGGAAGGCAAGAAATGATGCCACCATACAGATGGAGTAATGCAAACATACTTCTGTATTAGTCTTGCTGGCAGGGGAAAAAAGGGGGGAAAATCTGCTTCAATCTGCACAGAGTCCACCAACATTACGCACCCTCTGATCACAACAGCTAAGTCTTTCACAGTTCACCATCATTACAACGTTGCTATTACCCTGTTTTCAGGATTTTGCTCACTTTCACTTTGAACCAGTTCAAACAGGTCTTCCCAGGTTTTCCCTTCATCATTTCTTACATCATGATTGGTATCATATCGTATTCACATCTTTAACTTGTTCAGTCATTTCCCAAGTGATGGGCATCCATCCCCTCAGTTTCCAATTCTTTGCCATCACAAAAAGAGTGGCTATAAATATTTTTGTACGTATGGGTCCTTTTGTCTCTGCTCTTCTCGATGAACAGACCTAGCAAGTGTACTGCTGGGTCAAAGGATATACAGTTTAACAGACCTTTACAAATTGCTTTCCAGAATGGATGGACTAGTTTACAGTTCCACCTACAGTGCATTAGGGTACCTATTTTCCCACATCCCCTCCAGCATCTGTCATTTTCCTTTTCTATTACCTTAGTCAATCTGAAGGGTGTGAAGTGGTACCTCAGAAGCAATTTACTTTCTAAACATAAGCCCCCAAAACAGGCAACTTTGAGGAGAACCAATTTCTTTCTCCGTTGCCTTAGATTCTATTAAATACCTCAATTAGCACATTGGATACTGGCTCTATCTCATGTATGTAAGATCTGTGAATGCCTTCCGGCAATGACTAAGGCAGTGACAAGGATTTCTTGAGCCAAGTTAGAAGCTTCCAGAAATGCAAGCTGGAAGCAGTGATAAAGTAGCAGCAGAGCGATGGAATACTTCCTAGACCACTCCTTGCTGGATTTTCATAAAACGGCCCTCCAGATTTTCCTCCTACCTGTCTGAGCCAAGTCTCAAGTCTTTTTTGTTGGATTATCATCCCAAAGCATTTCCCCCTAAATATGTTTATCCCAAGACTCTGGCTCCTCTTCTTCCCTGTATATTTTCTCACTTGGTGATCTCATCAGTTTTTATGGTTTCAATGATCTCTATGAAGAAGACTTGTCAGATTTCTACATCCAGCCCAAGTGTTTCTCCTGAGCTACAGACCCACATTACCAAATGCTTATTATTAGAAATTTCAAACTGGATGTTGGTAGTCATCTTGAATTAGATATATCCAAATCAGAACTCGTTATCTCTCCACCAACCCACCCTTCTTTCAGATTTCCCTATTATGGTGAAGGTACCACCATCTTTCTAGTCACTCAGGTTTGAAACCTCAGCATTGTCACTGACTTCTCACTCTCACACACCCCACATATCCAATCAGTTGCCAAATCTTGTGATTTCTCTATCTACAATATCTCTTGAATATGATGATCCCTCCTCACCACTCATACAGCCACACCACCCTAGTTCAGGCTCTTATCACCTCCCACCTGGACTATTGCAAAAGCCTTCCATTTGGTATCCTTGTCTTTCCCCACTCCAATCCATCCTCCATAAAGCCACTCAAATGATTTACCTCAAGTGCAGATCTGGCCATTTCACTCTCCCCATCCTCCCCAATACATTCCAATGTCTCCCTATCACAGCATCAGTAGGACCAAGTATAAACTCCTCTGTCTGGCACTGAAAGCTCTTCCTCCCTTTTCCAGGGGCCTTTCAGATTACCCCTCCCTCCTCCATGCACTACAATTAGACCAAATTGGCTGCCTTGCTCTTTCTTAAACAAGACTCTAGCTCTCTGGCTCTCCTCTCTCGCCTCCATCCCCACCCCTACCCCATGCCCAGAATGCTCTGCCTTTTGCTGGTCTCTCCCAATGCTAGTGCCTTCCTATCCAAGGTTACCTGCTATCTGACACTGTCTCTCTAAATAGAGGGTAAGCTCCTTGAGGAGCTACAATCAGAAGCACACTTTATTTGCACTTATTGTATCTCAAAATCACGTAGTGAATACTTTAGGATAAAAGTTGAACTGTGTTGATTTCGTCTCTGAATGCCCAGCACTTAGCAGGCACATAATAAGCATTTAATAAATGTTTGATTTTTTTTTCACTAAGCCAAGAAGTTCCTGGTTCAAGCTGGGCACTGCAGAAGCTCAAGTCTGGAGCAGCAGAGTGGCTGTGACAGGATGACTTAGCAGTACCTACTTCCATCTGAGAGCAGAAGAAACAAACCTTTTGACTTGTGGAGTCCCTAAAGCATACCATGAGAAGTCCTGATGTCCAGCCCTCAGCAATGCTGTGATTCTGGAGCTACTGGGTAGATCTTGAAGAGGCAAGCCTCCCCAGATAGGTCAGCTCTTAAATTTTTTTTTTCCTACATGAAGTACTTTAACCTCAAGGTAGCAATGTCAGTCTAGAACAGAGGTTCCCAAACTTATTTGGCCTACTGCCCCCTTTAAAAAAAAAATTACTCAGCGCCTCTCTGGAAACCTTTCTTTAACCCTTTAATGGCTTTTTTTGGAAATTTGTGCATTTCCAAAGAAATAAACTTTTTTTAAATGACACTTTAAATTTAATAATTTATTGTAAATGTGTGAGTTTTTTCTTGCATTGAAATTTTGATGACACAATATTGTAAACAAGTCATTACATTCACACATTCTTGTCTGATATGTGCTAGACTTTCTGATAATGCTCACCTGCCAACACGTGCTTGTTACGACCTGTTGTGAGACTTGACCACTGATCGTTTATAACTTGCATTTTGTGTTATTACATTATTTGGAAAATAATGTAATCACGAGGCAGGGGGCGGGGTGGGGTGGGGGTGGGGGGGCTGGAGCCAAGATGGTGGAGTAAAAGCAGGGATTTGCTTGAGTTCTCCCCCAAATCCTTCCAAACACCTGTAAAAAATGACTCTAAACAAATTCTAGAGCTACAGAACCCACGAAATGACAGAGTGAAACAAGTCTCCAGACTTGTCTGGGAAGGGTCTATCACACCATGTTGGGAACGAAGCGCAGCTCAGCGTGGGCTGCAATGGCACAGATCAGGCAGGAGCAGACCAGGCTAGGGCAGACCAGGTGGAACAGGCCTCAGGGAACTGAATCACTGGCAGCTGTGGCAATTTCCAGACTTCTCAACCCACAAATACCAAAGACAACTTAGCAGGTCAGTGAGAAAACTCTGTTGGACCTAAATGAGAGAAGAGTGCAGTCCGGCCCCAGCCCCAGGGCGGCAAAGGTGG
Organism: Trichosurus vulpecula; assembly: GCF_011100635.1. Lineage (NCBI taxonomy): Eukaryota > Metazoa > Chordata > Mammalia > Diprotodontia > Phalangeridae > Trichosurus > Trichosurus vulpecula. The sequence continues at coordinate 23,395,186 of NC_050573.1, read as the reverse complement.
TGGCCGCTGCTGCTTCCAGAGTTCCAGGCCCACAGAGGGTGGGGAAAATCAAGCAGCCCATCATAGCAGGAGTGCAGGGAGCTCTTTGCTGGTGCTGAAACAGGGTCGCTTGGATCAGGGTCGCAGGCCTAATTAGTGGTCCTGGGGGGAGAAGGAGCACTGGTGTGACAGAGCTTGTGGTGGCTGTGGAGAGGTAGTCCTCCTACCTGTTCCAAGGCAGAAAAGAGTGCTTGAGGTCACTCACAGACCAGAACACAGGCCAGGAGAGGAGTAACACCTCTCCTTGGATCATACCACTTCAGAAGAACTGAAAATTTACAGGTGCCTAAAATAGTTCAGAAAACAGCAGCACAAAACCCTTGAAGCTTGAGACAGAGCACTCTCCATTCTGGAAGCAGAGTCATACTTTGACAAAGAGCTCCAAAATCAAGTTGGCTGGGAAAACGAGGAGACAGAATAAAAAACTCAGACTATAGAATCTTACTTGGGTGACAAAGAATATCAAAACATATAGTCAAAAGAAGACAACAAAGTCAAAGATCCGACATCAAAAACCTCCAAGAAAAACATGAATTGGTCTCAGGCCAGGGAAGAGCTCAAAAAGGTTTTTGAGGAAAAACTGGGAAAAGAAACGAGAGGGATGCAAGAAAATCATGAAAAATGAGACGACAGCTTGCTAAAGGAGACCCCAAAAAATACAGAAGAAAAAATAAGACCTTAAAAAATAGATTAACCCAAATGGCAAAAGAGGTCCAAAAGGCCAATGAGAAGAATGCCTTAAAAAACAGAATTGGCCAAATGGAAAAGGAGGTCCAGAAGCTCACTGAAGAAAATAATTCCTTAAAGATTAGAATGGAGCAAATGGAAGCTAATGACTTTATGAGAAATCAAGAAATTATAAAACAGAACCAAAAGAATGACTAGAAGACAATGTGAAATATCTCACTGGAAAAAACACTAAACCTGGAAAATAGATCCAGGAGAGAGCATTTAAAAATTATTGGACTACCTGAAAGCCATGATCAAAAAAGAGCCTAGACATCATCCTTCAAGAAATTATCAAGGAAAATTGCCCTGATATTCTAGAACCAGAGGGTAAAATAGATATTGAAAGAATCTAACAATCACCTCTTGAAAAAGATACCAAAAGGAAAACTCCTAGGAATACTGTAGCCAAATTCCAGAATTCCAAGCTCAAGGAGAAAATACTACAAGCATCCAAAAAGAATTTGAGTATTATGGAAACACAATCGGGATAATACAAGATCTCGCAGCTTCTACATTAAGGAATCGAAGAGCTTGGAATATGATATTCTGGAGGTCAATGGAGCTAGGATTAAAACCAAGAATCACCTACCCATCAAAACTCAGTATAATATGCCAGGCCATAATATGAATTTTCAACAAAATAGAGGACTTTAAAGCATTCTCGATGAAAAGACCAGAGCTGAATAGAAAATCTGACTTTCAAATACAAGAATCAAGAGAAACATGAAAAGATGAACAGGAAAGAGAAATCATAAGGGACTTATTAAAGTTGAACTGTTTACATTCCTACATGGAAAGATGATATTTGTAAACTCATGAGACCTTTCTCAGTATTATGGTAATTGAAGGGAATATACATACATACATATATACACATACATATATAAATATATAGACAGAGCACAGGGTGAATTGAATATGAAGTGATGATATTTAAAAAATAAAATTAAGGGGTAAGAGAGGAATATATTGGGAGAAGGAGAAAAGGAGACATAGAATGGGGTAAATTATCTCAGATAAAAAGAGGTAAGAAAAAGCTGTTATAATGGAAGGGAAGAGGGGAGAGGTGAAAGGGAATGAGTGAACCTTATTTACTCTCATTGGATTTGGCTTAAGGAGGGAATAACATACACACTTAATTGGGTATCTTACCCAACCAGAAAATGGCGGGGGGGAGGACGAGAGAGGGGATGACAGAATGGAGAATAGATGGGGGTGGGGTAGTCAGAAGCAAGCACTTTTGAAAAGGGACAGGGTCAAAGGAGAAAATTGAACAAATGGGGGACAGGATAGGATGAGACAGGACAGGAGGGAAGTATAGTTAGTCTTTTACAACATGATTATTACGGAAGTGTCTTGCATAACAATACATGTATAACCTATACCGAATTGCTTGCCTTCTCAAGGAGAGGGAGTAGGGAGGGAAGAAGGGAGAGAATTTGGAACTCAAAGTTCTAAAAACAAATGTCAAAAACTGTTTTTACATGCAACTGGGAAATAAGATATACAGGCAATGGGGTATAGAAATCTCTCTTGCCCTACAAGAAAGAGGAAAGGGGATGGGGGGGAGAGTGGGGTGATGGAAGGGAGGGCAGACTGGGGAAAGGGGACCATCTTGGGGGTGGGGGGAGGGGAAAGATGGGGAGAAAATATGTAACTCAAAATCTTCTGGAAATGAAAGTTGAAAATTAAAAATAAATAAATTAAATCTTTAAAAAAAATAATGTTAATCACTAAGACTTTAACTGTTACACAATAGATGAAACATGTACAAACAGTTCTTCGAAATTTTCCTCTCTTCTCTTCTTTCCTTATGCTTCCACCACCCCCTTATTTTTATTCAACAGCCCCCCAATTGCACCCAATTGCCCTCCCTGCTCCTTTGTTCCAACGCCTCCCAGGGGGCGGTATCACTCACTTTGGGAAACTATGGTGGAACAACTGCATATGTTCATGGGGAAGCCGAGACCCACCAAAGGGGAAAGTTTTCTAGAGGCTTTTTAAACAAGTTTTTGTTGGGTAAAATAAAATTGTTCTGTAGTCCCTGCCTTGGCAGCTTTAACTGCTTACAAGGGTATTGAAGATGACCCCTAGGGGAGAGCCAGAAATAAGCCAAATCCAGATGTTACCAGAGAGACTTCTGAGGTAGGACAGAGTCACAAGAATTCTTCACTACTGAAAAGTTTTCAAGACTGAAGCCAATCTATCCATGTACAGAGCATCTGCAACTGTGACGAGGCTACATCTGGATGCCTAAACTTTCTCTTCACTATTTCAAATGAAGGATTTTCTTCCTTTCCAGGTACAAAATGTGATCTTTGACTGAATGTGTCAATGAGAAACTGCCTTGAAAAACTTCCAACGCTGAGAATTCTTTTATTCAAAATAATTCCACATTTCAAGGATCTTTGGCTTTGTCACTATCTCCTCTTCATTGATACAGATGAGTTCTCTATGCCTTAGTAATCAATCATCACCTACTTATGAAGTGCAAGCCATGTTCCAGGGCAAAACCAGCCCTGTCCTCAGAGTTCACCTGCTGGTAGGGAAGACAACATGTAAATATTTAGGGAAATCTAAGATACAAGGAAGCCTTGGAGGGAAAGGTGCCAGCAGGTGAGGATATCAGAAAGGCCTCCCTCCACACAAGATGGTGTTTGAATTGAATCTTGAAGGAAGCCAAAGAAACTAAGAGGCTGAAGTGAAGGCACAGAAAATTCTAGGCATGGAAGATAGCCAGGGGAAGGCAGAGAGATGGGAGCTAGAAGAGCAGCAAGCTGGCCAGTATGGCTGCATCACAGAATGTGTGGAGAAAGGGAGGAAAGGTCCAGGTTGTGAAGGGCTTTAAGGGACAAAGGAGTTTATACTTGATCCTGCAGGTAGAAGGGAGCCCGTAGAGCTCACTGAGCAGGGCAGTAACCACGGTACACCTGTGCTACAGGTAGTTACTTTGGCAGGTGTTTGGAGGACAGATTAGTAGGACAAGGAAACCATCGAGGAAGTTAAAACAACAGCTCATGCAAGAGGTGACGTGAGCCTGTATTTGGGAGGCAGCTGTGTGAGTAGAGAGAGAGGCTCATGCAGAAAACACTGGAGGAGAGACAGAGAAGTCGAGATGACGCCCAGGCTGGGGGCCTGGATGAGTGGGAGGATGACAATGCCCTCTAGAGTAATGGGGAAGTTCAGAAGAGAGAAGGCAAGAGAGTATCTATATTTTGCTGTTAAGACAATTTTAACCCCTCCTTTCCAATCTGGTACTGATTGTTTCCAAACTTAGCTAACTGGTTCTCCAACACCAGACATACCGTCTGTCAGCCCCCCACACCCAAGAGAAGCCATTAAAGTCATAGGCATTAACATGAAGGAAGGGGCAACTCCAAATGGCACAGTGAGTTGTGAAAGTGTTTAAACGGCAACTTAAGGTTCAAAGCAACTCAACGCCCAAACATGAGCCCAATAATTAGTCCAAATTTCAAAGTCAAAAGAACTTACCAAAAGAAAGGAAATGAATAATAGAGAACTAAAGAACCAAGGCTGACCAACTGCCCATCTAATTTTCTAAAAATATACAGAATCCCATGCACATGATGCAGCAGAAATTTGGGTCAGCAAATCCTCAGCTACAAGGCATGGAAACAAAAAATGTAAGTTATGTTCAAAGGACAGTGCTAGGCCAGTTTGGCTAGATTAGAGGGTTCTGGGCAAGCAAGTCCAAGTTTCTTGAGAGGTCCGAATGACTGCTTTATGTAAATGTCTAACAACTGAAAGTAGTCTTTATTTGTATTTAATCTATCTCAAAAGGCTAAGCGCTTTCTCATTATCCTAAGATGGCACTTGTACTTTGCCCTGACAGTTCTTGGCAGGGTAGAAATAGAAATACAAAAGCCAGACCCTACCTTCTAGGAGCTCTTTCAATTTAACTCTTTTCCAAGATAAACACTATCATCAGAACTATAATTATTCTTTTAAACACAAATCTCCCTCAATATCTAACTGCCAATGATGAACTTCAGTAACCATCTCTCAGCCTCTAGTTCTAAAAAATAAAAAAAATGTATTTTTTAATAATATCTTTTGTGCAAAGGAATACCAGAATCCCACTTATGGTAAAAATCAAAGATTTCTCCCAAACCTTTCAACTAGAGTAAGAACCAAAAGTAATCACTTCTAAGCTAAAGTCTCCCATCTTATAAAACGTACTGAAGCCTTTTAATACTGTTAACAGTCTCACGGACATTGGATGTTTTTCAATGCTACTCCCCTTAGTTACCAATATGCTGTTTCCTAACTTCGGAACCTTTAGTTTCGTTCTTCTACAAAGATCCAGGAGGGCAAATGACATTATCAGTAGTTAAAAAGAACTTTCAAGAGAAAATTGCTGTGCCCAAGGAGAGAACCCCAAATGAAAGAGCATGTGCACAGGGCCCCAACACCTGAGTGACAGTCCCAGCTCTGTCCCTAACTAGCTATGTGATCTTAGCAGCTGCATCTCCAACATCCTTCCCGCTCTGGGATTCCAGTGAAGGAGGGTGAAGCTGTTCACTTCACAAAACTTGATCTTCCTGGATAGAATACAGGGCTAACTTGGGAATGGGCAATGTTATCATTTTAAAGCACTGATGTAAGGAGGAAAGGAGAGCTTAACAGGAATTGTACATGACAAACTACTTTATAAAAACTATGAAAAATCCAAACACACAATTTTTATTTTTGTCAAAGCTGGTGTAGCTATCTCTGTTGATGCTGTATATTTTAGTATCCAGAGATCAGTCATGTCAGGTTGGTAAGCATTTAGTAATCACCTACTATGTGCCAAGTACTGTGCTAAGGGCTGGGGATCCAAAGAAAGGCATAGGACAGTCCCTGTTCTCAAGGCGCTCCCAGTCTAACGGCAGAAAACATGCAAACAATTATGTGCATACAAAACGTATGGGACAAACTGCAAGTAATCAGCAGGGGGAAGGCACTAGCTTAAAGAGGGATCAGAGGTGGCTTTTTGTAAAAGACCAGGAATGAGGAGGTGGAGATGAGGAGGGAGAACATTCCAGCCAATGAAAATCCAGAGTCAGGAGATGGGAGTGTCTTGCGTCAAAAAAGCAAAGAGGCCAGTATCATTTGATCAGAGAGTGTAAGAAGACCAGAGTGGCAGGAAGGGCTTTGACACGAATAGCCTATGTCCTAGTGAATGAAGTTCATTTCCAAATGACAATCATACTCTCACCAACTGTTTCTGAAGAACAAGAGGCACCTCCATTGCTGGGCAGCCTGATTTTTATCCACTCAGATCTGTTTCATACATGCTGCACCACCTTTTGCTTTCTCCACCCTGCAAAAAGTCTTGGCTACTGTGCTGTTGGGAAGCAATCAGGGTCAATCACAATTTGATTTTTGAAGTGAGAGAAATGATTATTTCTCTCATGCACTAATAGCCAATGATTAAACTAAGACTAAGGCTTTCCCCTCCTTGTATGTTTTAGAAATCTGCCCCAGTAGGTTATTCAGCCAGCACCTGAAGTACATAGCTGATAATGAGACTGGATTAACTTTCTCCCCAATCTAGTTCAGACCCCACCCAACTGCGGAAGCTCAGGCCTGGGGATGGGGGGGGTGTGGATCGTTTGTTTAGATTGTGGAAGTCTGGGGGTGCTCTGGGTAGAGAGAAGAATGACTTAATCAAAGTCAAGGCTTCCAGCCCCTCATCTGAATAGGTCCACCTCTCATTGTAATATTCATTCCTCGAGTCCACTGCTGACTGTGGGGAGCATCCACTAGTCAAAGGGCACACAGGGGTTAATAGGCCACCATGATCTGTCTTTGGGTCAGGAGAGATGGCCAAATGACTATCCTTTTATTAATTATTCACTAGTCATAATTAATAAAACAATTAATCACCCAGAAATTATGTGTCTCAAACTTTTTATACGTCACAGAAGCATGGAAAGGATTCACAGTAAAATCATCCCGTCAGAATCACATCACCTCTACATAAAAACTGAGCTCCTTCCAGATTTGGTAGAAGAGCAACACAAGGTAAAGAGTGTGACTAGTGAGGCAGAAGAACTCAATTTAAGAGAGGAGAAAAGATAATGTGGTTGCCAAGGATGCCACTACAAACATTTGGTGACATGGTCTGTCTTTCTTCTCAAACTCTTCACAAATGACAACCACTAATAATATAAAACAGCTTAGGGTACATCAGGAACTAAAACTCAAAGTACCCTCAATATAAATATGGGACAACAATAATAGCTAATATAGTGCTCACTATGTGCCAGGCACTGTGCCAAGAGCTTTTCAAATACAATTCCATTTTATCCCTACAACAATCGCGGTAGTGACTTGCCCAGGGCCAGGGAAGCATCTGAGGGTAGATTTGAACTCAGGTCTTCCTGACTCCTACTGAGTCACTGCCCAACCAAGCTGGGCCTCATAAAATACAGAAAAGCTGTAACTAGAATGGGAGTCATCAGAGTTTTGGTCCAGGTGCCAACACTGAAAAGAACCCTGACCCTAGTCTCAGTTCTTCATCAGAACAGCAACAACTGCGCTTATAATCTAGTTAACAGTAAGAGTTCGTAAAAGCAAACACCAAACGGAAGCTTCCTCTCCCTAGAGGCTACACAGAAGGTGAGCTACTTTCCACCTGTGTTCCTTCTCCTCCTCCCCACCTCAGAACAGGCCTCCTGAGCAGCTGCTTCCCCCTGCCCAACACACAATGGAATGTTTTGTGACACATGCCCCAGGTGCAGAAGATTTCAGCTATGACTCTAGAAAGAAGTGCATGTATCAGTAATAATCACCATTATCCTCTCCACTATACAGTCAATGAATTTTCTGTTTCATGATCAAAAAGTAGCACAGAATGCTACTGGAGTCAGGAGGACCTGAGTTCAAATGCGGCCTCAGACACTTGACACTAGCTGTGTGACCTTGGGCAAGTCACTTAACCCCAATTGCCCTGCCCTCCCCCTGCAAACAAACAAACAAAGTAGCACTGGATTGTACAACTCTATAAAATAGACTGGTTTCACTCCTTGTGAGAGTATTTTCTGTTTGAAATCATGTAAGAATAAAATTTGCCTTCTCTAAGGGCTCCTTCCTCTGACTCAAGCACTCATCTCTCTCTTCCACCTTAGAAAACCTTTCACTGAGTGCAATTCCTCTAAATGTCATCCTATTTTCTTCTTTTCCTCGTTGCTGACCTTCCCAAATGAGTAGTCCATACCTGACTAATGCCTTTGTTACTTCACACGAATGCCTCCTGGACCCTCTGGAGCATATAGTTGTTTCCCTTATTCTCACATTTGAGAGCTATTTCAATAATGACCTTGTGTGACCTTGTATCAAATAAATTCACTTCTCTGGGCTTCAGTTTTTTCATCAGCAAAATGAGATTAGAAAGCCTAAAAGGTCCCTTTGGGCTCCAACATTCTGTGATCACAACGTATCTGCTCCCTTTGCCTAATACTCCTAACAAAAAAACTCTTCTAGCCAAGCCAAACTCTCATCATCCCCACAAACAGCAGGGTCACTCCTGACCCCCAGTTTTTCCCATGTCCTACTCATTCTGGAGGCAGTTCAGGTTCTCCTCCCTTCATAAATCCCTTCCAGCCCAAGAGCCTTTTCTATGAACTGCTAACACACTATCATCACTGTCATTCATAATTGGGGTTTAGGCTGCTACATGACCATGAGGTGCATACACAGCCTGTGTTTCCAACTCCACGGGAGCCCTCAGAAGGCTGGGCCCATGCCTCACAGCGCCATGACATGCATAACAGGCTCTTAACAAATACTTGTTGACAGAAAAAATGACTACACACTACTTAAGTGATTGGATGCACATTAAACTAATCACTAGGCTTTCCTTAAAATAAAATTTATACTAGTCTATTGATTTTTAAAAACAACACACATGTGCATCCTTCAATTCACTCAATTAGTCCACTGATGACTGGTCCAACTGATTTGTGATCATATTGTCATGGCAGACAACAGATGTTTAACCCTAAAGGGGGTAGAAGTATCCTCTCCTCTCTGGCCAGTAACCAAAGGCATACACTCAGCAGGTACAAATTCATTTTAAAATCATACTTTTCAAAACAAATGATTCATCTACTGCCATTGAATCACAAAATAAAAACCATTTGACATCTTAAAGATGCAAGGGGTCTCAACCTAGGATGAAAGAGAGCTGAGAGCTGCCAGAAAGAACTTTAGGATAAGGATTAGCGTAGAAAAGGACCAGACCCGTATAAGAGCCCAGAAGCCAATGGACAAGACAGAAACTAAAAACGGAGATCTTAAGAAGTCAACTGGGGCAAGGAAAGTTTGCAGAAATAGCAGCAGATCTAAAATTCAGTCAGGAAAAGCTAAAGACAAGTAATAAAGGTAAAAGCAGACAGAATCAGCAGAGATCATTTAAACAGCAGGAATCTGGATCTAGACAGAGACTGGTCAGAGGCTAAGGCACTGGGGCTTCAAGTCCAAGTACACAAATAGAGACTAATACCGGGCCTACCCTTTGCCTGAGTCAGACAGCTTTTAATGGATTCTTTTAAGGATGCATTAGGTTGGTACCTTCAGATATTAGTTAAGTGGGGAGTACCTGGCTCCCACTTAATGCTTAGAGGTCTCTGGTGAGTAAAAGTGTTGAGACTAGCAAAATGACGAGTAGTTCAGGACAGTAAGATGCTTCACTGTAAAATAGCCTCAAATCAGAAACTGACAGTTTTTACTTTACATAAAATTGCATAATGCAAATTTGACTTTCCATAAGGAATTATGAAAGAAATCTACATTCCAAAAATCCCACCTATATCATCTTTACTGTGCCGTACTGTGCTTGCCCTGTCTCCACTCCTGCCCCTCAGCTTGGCATGGCCTCCCACCCCAGCATCAAAAAAATACTAAAGAAAAAAAAAAACCCTCCAAGTGAAAGCAGAAGGAATGGATGCACAGAAAGACCACCACAGCCACTGACATACTGGGGACTTTGGCTTGAGACCTATGGGGCAGACAGAGAAGACCTCTGCCCTGCTCAGCTCACCTGCTTCTGTGCTCAGGCCCCATGTCACCCATTCTCTCCTGTCTGTGTCCAGCCCCCATGTCTGCCCCACAATGTGCTCTTCCTCTCAGTTCCAGCCAGGCCCCCATATGGCTGGCTCAGCTCCCATGTGTTCTTCCTCCTGCTCTCATTTCTGTCCTTGGCCCCCACATGTCCTTGAACCATGTATCACTTGCCTTCTTCCACAGCCAAACGACTCCCTTCCTGCCTCCCCATATCTGTGGGCAAACTCGCATTATGTAAGGTTTGCGGACCAGTCCATTTATGTAAAGTGAGAACTGTCTGTACTAACAACCTTTAAGTTATCCACAGCAATGTTACCTTACCTTAATGTGACTAGCTGAGAAAAGTATGAGAATTGCTTTCAAAATATCAGCTGCACATAGCAAAATGGTAGACTTTCTAAAATTCCCTATTTTTATTTTGTTCTGTGAACAATTTAAAAATCTAGTTGTGGACCAGCTATGATCTGTGGACTTCCAGCTAAACCCACCTCACTAAACTGGATTATTTTACTATTTGAATTCCTAACGTGATTTAAAAAATAGTATTCTCCTTTTATTAGTCACAACCAATGATAACTGAATAGTCATTTTAATATAACACTTAGAGTATTGTTATTAAACATGGGCCTTTGTTTCCATGAGAAGCTGGGGTCATCCACTTTAATTTTAGGCCCATCTCGTTTTCTATTTGTGCTGTCTCAGACATACACAATGTAGATGGACAAGCTCCATAAGTTGTCCACCCAACTGCATGCTCTACTATGGACCACAGATGCTCTTCATCCACTTAGTCTTTCTTGTGTGGCTGGTCAGGCCAAAGTCTTGAGTGGTTACAGATCTCTTCTTTGAGCCTCCGCAATGTTCTTAGACTTGAGTAAGCAGCACAATGTCATCCACAGATTTGTTATATGGCAACATGGATCACAACAGTTTCTGAAGACCTGAAAATGAATATCACACAGAAGGCAATAACAGAGAGGCACAGGGTGGCAGTGAGAAGACTGCAACTTATAAGTAATGAGGAACTTCAAGCAGAAGCGAGAGATGTAGTCAGGAAAATGGATGAGAGGAATATCAGATGAGCTGGTAAAGTGGCCAGGGCAATTGACGACAAGTGCTCTACTGATTCCCTTACAATGTCAGAAGAAAATAAGAAAGCTCCCCAACACGTTGAGTGGCCTCCCTGTGGTGAACTCATGGGAGAACACGGACAGGAATTTCAGAGGCAAAGATGGCTTCCAATCTGCACCACTGGAGCAAACATGCAAACTGAGTGCACAGATCTTTGTGAGCAGACTTACGGATATTCTCTATGGTCAATGCTTGGTAAATTCTTTTTAAAAACAGACTTTTAAAATATTTTTGTTTTTCTATCTAGATTTCCTCATTCATCTCTCCTAACCTTCCCTTCTAAGATTTCTTTTAAAAGGGAGAAAAAGAGAAAGAGAAAAAATTCAGCAAAACCAATGAATACATCAAAAAACTCATGAAATGATATGCCACATCCAGTACCTGTGGACACTCTGCCCTTGTAAAGCAGTACGGGCAAAGGGGTCTTCTCATCTCTTCTTTGGGGCCAAGTTTGTTCTTTATAATTTCACATCATTCACTTTTTGTTGTGTTGTGATGGGTATTCTGTCCACTTATAACGTTAGAGTCACTTGTGTAGACTGGTAAATTCTGAAGCAATAATTTCTGAAATAGGGTAACATCCACCTATAGATCAAGGAAAAAACATGTGGAACACAAACTATCTTAAAGTTTCCAGTGAAAATTCACAGCCAGTAATATACACGACAAACTGAAGACTTTTCTGGTTACCACTTAAATCCAATGTAATTCACAAACACAGTAAACATGAACCCTTCTTTACTTCTGAGCATTTTACTCTATGTTTCTCTATGTCCACAGGTGGATCCACGTAACCAGGCCCAATAAAATCACCTTGGGAGCTCTGGAAAACTGTCATTTCCTGCCAGGTTTAGATAAGCAGGCTATATCCATTCATTAGTCAGTCAACATGCATTTAAGCACCTACCATGTGCCAGGCATGCCACTAAGGGTTGGTGATACAAAGAAAGGCAAAAGACAATTCCTGCTCTCAAGAAACTCAAAAGTCTAATCAGAGTGAAAGTTCAAAATATTTGGGCTCTATTCTTCAGAAATATTTCAATCCAATCCTACCAGGGTAACTGAACAGGTTTGGTTTATTTTAAGCTATAACCCCAACGAACAGGTGATGGGCTAACAGACTGAACCAGAGAGGCCACAATTAATTCTCAATTCCATGAGATTCAACCTTAAGACTTTTTTCCTGTGGTTAGGTTGGATCATTCTAAGCCTAGTTATCACCCTCTCATTTTGGGTGGAAAGGCCATAGGGGTAGTACTAAAAAAGAGGTATCTGTGAATAGGCAAAGAGACTTCTGAAGCTGCTAAAGAAATATATCGCAACATGTTTTGTGTCCAAAATTGCAGGTCCCAAGAACTATTCTAAGTCTACTTTTCATAGTAAAAAAGTAAAATAGTGTTCTCCAGTTTGACTGTTAAAGTCAATTTATTCAGGCACTAAAGAAATTCAGTATGTAGAAATCATTGTCCACAACTGCGACCAGTCCCTCTCTTCCCCATCCTCCACCCCTCCCTTCCAGATCATTTTCATTCCATCGTTTCCATTCCATCACTTTAAAATTCCAGAAAAGAGCTTTATTTCCAAATGCTAAAATATTTGATTAAAAAAAACTGCTCTAGAAATTGAGCAGGGAAATGTTCTTCCCTTACGTAAGGATGAAGAATTGCTCACAAACAAAATCAAGATTTTTTTGAACTTTGAATAAGGATTCTTTAAACTCTAAGTTGAACTAAAACTATGGATACTAGGATTTTTTTTTCAATGAAAAGATAGACTTTTAAATCTCCTAGGGCCTTGCATACAGTAAGGTACTTAAAAATGCTGAATTGTCACCACATTGGGCAGTAATGTCATCAAGATTTGGACACCATGACCAGTAGTTGTATTCCTTTTAGGATAACCCTGGGTTTCTGCAGGAACTGTATGAAGTGAATAAAAATTATCGAAGTGAAATAAAAACCCATTAATCTTTAAATAAAAAGAAATTATACAACTTTATAACAGTTTAAAACATCTTATACCACCTCTAACATAAGTATGTTACCGACATGGAAATCAATTTGGGGAATTACATGAACATTAGGCATGCAGTTTAACTCATGGTACTACTTGACAAATTATGTACTGATATGCTGCAAACAAATATTTTTCACAAAGCATTTACAATAAACATTGAGGGAAATGATTTCAATACAAATTTATGGTGCACAGCTTTGGTTAATTTTAGCTTAAATCATCCATCACTAGAAATACCACTACAACACTGTAAATTAACTACAGGCAAAATACACTTTTAAAAGTAAACTGCTGGAATCTTAGTGTGTAAATCCAGCACGCACAGACATAGCCAATAACACTAGAGTCTTCCCTTCACAAAGATACTAAGTTGGATATGATGACCCTGTTTACATACACTATAGGGAATTGTGAGGCTGAGACTCCATTACAGTCCTTACTCTGGAAGTCTGAAGATATCACAAACAATTAATTCCAAGTATTACAGAGCTTAGCTTTGGAGTGGACCTCCTAGATCATCTAGTCCATGCCCTTCATTTTACAAATGAGCAAACTGAGGCAGAGAGAGGCTAAGCACCTGGCTCGACATCCCGAACTAACCCAGGCCCACTGCTTTCCATCCAGGCAGGCACTTGTAGTATTTCTGTGTTGTGGTGCTTCCTTCAATCTGCCACAGATCACGAATAAAGATTTTGGTGGTATTCTCAACAATTACCTGCTAATGATTTTTAAACTTTTTGAGAAATGGCATTCCCCATTCTTAGGGATCCTTTAACTGTAAATACATCACAGAGCTGAGATATTAGTAAGTAAATTCCTATTCTGGTCCAAACCTCTACTGCTACCTACTTCTTTTAGATAGATAGATATTATCTGTGATAGTATCATCTCTCAAGTCTTGTAGCTATTTCTTCAACAGAAGGACAAGACAGCCTGAAAAATCCAGGAACTTATCAAGTGGCCATTATTTATTAAGCACTGACTATACGTATTATTTTGGTGGGCACTGTGGGATATACACAGAAAGCATAAAATCGAAATCCTGCCCTAAAGAACTTTACACTCGATTGTGTAGGCAAGGCATAAACATGTGCCAAAAGGGAAAAAAAGTGACTATCCAATAGAAGCAGTGGTGCACATGGTGTAACTGCAGGGGGATTTCAGGGAGAGAGAAATCTTTTACAACCTGACTTCAGTTTAGATCCCCACTGAACCACTTACTGCCTTCTCCTCGCCTCAGTTTCCTCATCTGTGACTCTCAGGAGGGAGCTGCTTGGATTCAGTGATTACTAAGGTTCTTCTGAGCTCAAAGGACCCATGGCAGCTTGAAAATCTTACAGGCAGCCAGTAGAGGAAAAGTAATAACCTGAGGGTCAGTAGAGCCTTCATTTGGAATCCAGCTGTGTGACACTCGACAGATTGCAGGGTCGATCAAGCAACAAACCCTTACTATCTATCAGACAGTGCTAAATGTTGGGGAAACAGAAAGGCAGAAAGAGTCTGCCTTCAAAGAACATACATTCCAATAGGAGACACATGTCATTAATCAACAAATGTTGATTAAAAATAGCTCACATTCACATAGTGCTTTAAAGTGTGCAAAAAGCTTTGTAAATGTTATTTTATCCTAACAACCCCAGGAAGTGGATGTTTTATTATACCCATTTTACAGATGAGGAAACTGAGAAAAAATAGAGGTTAAGTGACTTGCCCAGGGTCACATAACTATTACGTGTCTGAGGTCCAGTCACTCTATCCATTGTGCCACCCAGCTAACTTTATTAAGCGCTTTTGTACCATGTGCCAAGCGCTGTGTTAAACGATGGGAATACAAGCAAAAATAGGATGCCTGCCCTCAAGGAGCTCACATTCTAATGGGGCAGACAACCCAAAAACAAAATGACCATATGAGCTAAATATGGAGAAAGATGAAAGGTAATCTCAATAGGAAGGCATCAGCAGGGAGGCGGATTTAAAAGCCAGGAGGCAGAAGTGAGCAGGGAAAGTGTTCTATGCATGGAGGACAGTGAGTCAAGGAGATGAGCGTAGAAGGGGGAGCGCAGCTCCCAAATCGGGTCCCAGGAGTAAAACGATCGCAGACTGGGCACTGAAAAGTGCCAACTCCAACACCCTTATTTTACAGAGAAGTTAACAAGAATTCGGTCAGTCATCCACCCGACGAATACTAATTCAGAGCCTACTATGTGACTTGTATAACTTTCACATGTATAACAGGCATCATCATGCTTGCCTTCTTAATGAATGGGGAAGGGAGAATTTTGCAACTCAAAATTTTAAAATAAATGTTAAAAAAGAAGGGAAAAAAACCAACTGAAAAACTAATCTAGGGGATAATGAAATATACTTCTCATGTCAGAGAGGAGGGAGAGTGCTAACAAAAATGTATATATGGTCATCATATCGGATGTTGTGGCCTAATTATTTTTCTTCATCACAAGGTAGAGTTCAATCTAAAAAGGAGGTTTTTGTTTTGGGGGTAGGGAATGGCTTTCCCCCCAAAATAACTGTGGATGTAAAAAGGCATGAGTAAGACATATTGGAGACAACTCACCCCTCAAAAAAACCTGAGCCTACTATGTGCCAAGCACTGTGCTAAGCCCTGGAGATGCAAAAAGAGGCAAAAGTCTCTACCTTCACAGAGCTCACAATTGAAAGAGAGAGACAACAAGCAAACAAATACTTACAATCTATATAAAAGATAAATAAGAAAAACTTAACAGAAGTCAAGCACTAGAATTAAGAGGGGTTGGGAAAGACTTCCTGTAGATTTTAGTTAGGATTTAAAGGAAGACAGTAAACTGGGAAATAAGATATACAGGAACTGGGGCATAGAAATCTATCTTGCCCTACAAGAAAGTAAGGGAAAAGGGGATGGGGGGGGGGGAGTGCGGTGACAGGAGGGCTGACAGGGGAGCGGGGCAATCAGAATATATGCCATCTTGGAGTGGAGGGGGAGGGTAGAAATGGGGAGAAAATTTGTAATTCAAAATCTTGTGGAAATCAATGCTAAAAACTAAAAATATTAAATAAATAAAGGAAGACAGTAAGTGGAGATGAGAAGAGAATCCCAGGCATGGGGGAATAGGCAGAGAAAAAGACCAGAGCGAAGAAATAGAGAATACTGTGCATGGAAGAGCCACAAAGCCAGTATCACTGGATCAAAGAGCACACAGCAGGGAGTAAGGTTTTAGAAGGCTGGAAAGGTAGACATTGACTAGGTGATAAAGGGCTTTGAATGACACAAAGAATTTTGTACTGGTGGGGAAGGGGGGCTTAATATGGTTGTACCTGAGTTTCAGGAAAATCACTTTGTTGGCTAAATGGAGGAAGGATTGGAGTGGGGAGGAAGGTTTAGAGAGAAAGCTAGTAAGTTATGTTTTGGACATAATGAGTTTAACATGTCTGAGATATACAGTTCAAGATGTCTGAAAGGCAGTTGGAGATTCAAGAGTGGAGATCAGCAGTGAGGTTAGGACAGGATAGGTAGATTTAAAAATCATCAGTACAGAGATGGCAATTAAATCCACGGGAGCTGATGAGATCACCAAGTAGTATATAGGGAGAAGAGAAAAGGGTCCAGGACAAAACCCTATGACAGCATGATCTGGATGAGGATCCTTTTAGGGGACAAAAAGGAAGCAGTCAGACAGGTAAGAAGAGAACCAGGACAGAGTAAAATCCCAAAAACCTAGAGAAAAGAAAGTATCAAGGAGAAGATGGTGATAAACACTGTCAAAGGCTGCAGGGAGTTTGAGTATAGTGAGAATTGTGAACAGGACACTGGATCGGACAATTAAGAGGTCACTGGTAACTTTAGAGAGCAGTTTTTGGCGGAACAGATGAGGTCAGAAGCCAGACAGATTATAAGGGGTTGAGAGGGGAGAGAAGAGTGCAGGCACCTGTTGTTGATGGACTTTTAGGAGTTTAGCCAAATAGGGCAGAAGAGGTATAAAATGGAACGATCAAGTACGGGTTTTGAGGATGAGGGAGAGCCAGAAAAGTGAAGTAATAGGTAGGTCAAAGTAAGGTCATGGGTAATAAGTGGCATAAGTGGGGTCACAACCTCTTGAAGACTCAATTTCCTGGTAAAAATGGGGATAATAATACTTGTACTACCTACTACACAGGATTGTTTTAAGAATCAAATGAAAATGTGCGTAAAGTACTTCCAAACCTTCTGCATGCTATGTCAGCTATCTTCTTTGTGATCTGGACCCAATGATTACATTAGCAAAGGGAATGAACCCCTGGATGAGAAGAGGCCCTCTACCAAGGAGGGTCAGCATGTTCTGGGCAGTTTACAGTCTTCGAGAGTTGCCTGAGGGCACTGCCCAGGGCACTAGAATTGCCATTATTATGAAACTATGGCTAGGGAAGGCTTCAGAGAGGACGTGAGATGTGAACTGAGCAATTTGGAAGGACAGCTAGGATTCTGATAGGCAGGAAGGGAGCGGATATGTGTTCCAAACCAAAAGACAAGCCACAGGATTAAAGTAGTGTTTCTGGAATTAGGGAACAATATTCAAAATTAATTGGAGCCAAAACAGGTAACTGTTGCACTTAGTTAAGAAAATGTTGGCGACAAAAAGAAAAAGATTTGAGAAAGAGAAAGAAGAATTGGTAGGATTTGTAGAATTTGAAGACTGATTCTACACGGACTGTTAAGGAGAAGTAGGAATCAAACCAAGTTCGGGACTGCAATGACTACTTAAACTTACTCCACTTTTTTTTCCTAACCTCTGGTCTAGGAACCACCAGTAAGTAGCCTAACAATGGTTTCTGCTGCCCTTCAGCAACTGCCTGGCTCAATTGGCTTCTCTTCACTCTGCTATATATTTTGGTTGTTTTTTTTTTTGTTTGTTTTTGGGAAGGGCAACTGGGGTTAAGTGACTTACCCAAGGTCACACAGCTAGTACATGTGTCAAGTGTCTGAGTTCGGATTTGAACTCAGGTCCTCCTGACTCCAGGGCCAGTGCTCTACTCACTGCACCACCTAGCTGCCCCTATGTATTTCTAATACAGGGAACCCAAGTAAGTTTTGAGTGACTAAGAAAGAAGGGTACAAAAAGACCAACATACTTCATGGCATCAATAAGAAAACTTTAGCTTAAAAACTACTCTGCCATCTCTGCTACTCTCTGTTCACATTATGCACAGATATTTCAGTCCTATTTTGTGCACTGGAGCATGGCTCTTGTAAAAATTCTAAATAAACACAGGCACTGATGCATTCCTTTGTTGATTTATTTAAAAAATAATAACAGTGTCTCCATTAGGATTTTTGTATGGACCCCATACGAGCATCCCCCGCCTCCAGAGGTGACCCATTCCAAATTTAGAATAGTTCTAACTGTTGTTAAAAGTTTTTTCTTACATCACTTCATTCTCAACAAAATAATGAAGAGTACCAAGAACTGATAGGAGAAGCTGTCTCATTTCCCCTTCAATCTACCCTCTTCCAGAATAAAATAACTTCCCCCTTCTCAAACCCTCCCTAAAGCAAGGAAAGGTGGTTCACCTGGCTTCCTTGAATGCCAAGTAAACAGAAGGATCTGAGATGTCGACCAAGTCCTGGAGCAGGTATCCTCGAACTGCAAGGCATGTTGTAAAGAATCTTTAATGTGTTTGACACCTCCTCAAATAACAGAAAGGCAGCTTAATTTACAAAGGAACTATAAGATCACCTGGACAACTTATATAACCTTTGGTCCTCAGTTTCCTCATCTGTGAAATGATGACCTCTCTAAGGTCCTTCCAGTTCTAAATCTATGATTTTTAAGATCATTTACCAAGTTGAAATTGTCATTTTCCCAACCTCTTGCACATGACATTCTCTGGATTTTTTTCCCCACCTTATTATTGATCCAGAATCTCTGTACAGCAGAACCAAAAGGCAATAAATGACCATCCAGAAATTTCTGCTGGGTCAAGCAGTTTGCAAACAATGGTCTATCTACCTCTCTGTGCTAAAGTCTCCCAACAATCACAATGCTTATCACATCACTCTTTATTACCCATTTTCAACACAGAAAACCATAGTCTTTTTTCCCCCTCCGCCTGTACCCCCCACACATCATCTTGAGCTAAAGTCAAAGTGACTCCTAAATTACTGAATTTCTTCAAACCAATTCAAAATGTTCATCTCCCCCAAAGCCACCCCTATTCAACAAAAATGAGGTTTTCCCCTTTGGGCAAAACAAAAACATTCATTCTCAACCCCATAAAATTATCCTCTTCTCTATTTCAAACATCTTTCCCATCATGACTGCCCCCATTTTAGTACTGACTTCAATTCCTAGACCCCTTCCAGTATGATGAGAGCTATATTCACAGTCCTTACAATAACCAAAAGCCATTTTTAAAAAAACCCTTTCATTCAGCTCTGGTCCTGTCTCAAAATCCACTTTTCCACATACAGAAATAACACTACCTTGCAATATTCAAAAGCTTTCAGATATTATTTCATCTGATCTTTCAACAACTGTGTGGGATAGGTAGGACAAATACAATTATCTTGACTTGACAACTGAGGAAAACTAAGACTCAGAGGCTAAATAACTTGGGTAGAGGTCACATGGCTACTAAGCAGCAGTTACAAGTAGAAGCCTGGCTTCCTAGGCCCCTGCTCTTTTCACTCTATGACCCTGTCACCCATTATGGGCAGGCAAGATTGTTCCATGGTGTGGGAATCAGAAAACCTGCATTTGTGGTTCTGGCATTCATTCATTTTACTTACTCAGTGAGTGAACCTGGGCTCGTCACTTGGTTTCTCCTTTTGTTAAATGAGGATAATACCTGCACTACCCACCTCACAGGGATATTAGAAAAGTACTCCGAAAACCTTAAAATGCTATAAAAATATGAGCTCTTCTTATCTCCTCAGAATTTCTTAAGAATATAACTGTTATAACATGACTAATGTGGAAATATGTTTACATGACTGCACATGTATAACCTACATTAGACTGCTTGCCGTCTTGGGGAGGGGGGATAACGGAGAAAAAAATAGCAAGTTTTATTTAAAAATAAATGTTGAAAATTATCTTTACATGTAATTGGAAAAAATAAAATACTATTTCAAAAATAAAAAAGAATATAGCTACTACCAAATAACATTTTCCTCAAAAGATTTACAACCACCTTCCCAATATTCTTTCCAGACTCTCTTCCAAGACTCTTACCACAATCCCATTTCTGGATTCTCTGTACTATTCTCCCCCAAAGCCTGATTTTGACTACCACCATAGTAACAGCTCTCCAATTCCCAAAAGTCAGCCCTGGTCCTAAAAAGAGATTTCTCATGTTTGTTCCCAAAATACTGTCCTGAAGACTTGGCAAACTATTGATCCACAAATTCTAAAAGTGGTATTTTGATTCTTTCTAGTTCTACAAGTCAGATGACCCATTTTAAGAGAACAGTTAATACACAAATCCATGGTCATCAGGCATTAATCTGGGTTGTCTCGCCACAATGTCCTCCATAACTTCTTTTCCCTAAGTTTCCTAAACAGTTCTCTTCTGCTAAGTTGCTGGATAATCCAGTGGAAAGATCCCTGGGTGCTGATGTCTAAGGACCTACGCAGTCAAACCCCACCTGCATCTCCTATTAATGAATGAATCAAAAAAGCATGTTCCAACTACTATGCTGAGGACTTCAGATACAAATATATAAAGAGTCTCAGCTCTCAAGGTGACTAGATTCTATTTGGGGGCGACAACACATGAAAAGAGCCCAGGAGTCTTCGTGAGCTGCGGGGAGGGTGGGGGGGAGGGTAGATGGCAAAACCCAGGAGTCCTTAGAGTAAGCTAACAGGTTATATGGCAGTGACCAGTAGTGAGGCCTTGCTGTTCAGCTGTGCCTGACTCAAGTGACCCCATGTGGGGTTTTCTCGTCAAAGATACTGGAGTGTTTTGCCATTTCCTTCTTCAGCTCATTTTACAGATGAGGAAACAGGCAAACAGAGTTGAGTGACTTGCCCAGGGTCATACAGTTAAGTGTCTGAGGCAGGATTTGAACTCAGGTCCTCCTGACTCCAGCCCCAGTGCTCTATCCACTGCTCTGCCTCCACTTCTCTTGAGGGTTATAGTTGGTGACTCCCAGGCACACTGATAGGTTAGTCTGGGCAGCCTGAGGTCATGGAAGAGGGGAACACATCACTTAAAAAATCATCACATCTGTATGCCTGGGCAAGTCATTTACCTAACCAACCAGTCAAACAAGCATTTATTTCCCAAGCACTGTGCTAGGTCCTAGGGATAAATAGAACAAGGAGCTCACAACTTATTGGCCTTCCTAGGATTCAGTTTCCACATCTTTAAAATGAGAGGACTGGACTAGCTGCCTTCTAGGGTCTCTTCCAGCTCCCTTTCAATGGAAGATCCATAATCTCTGATCTCACGGCCATGTACAGCTCCCCTTACAACTCTATTTATTAACGACTGCCCAGATTTACCTGGCCCACTTCTACGGTTATTTCTTGAATCTCCGGCTTCTGACCACTTGGCCAACTCTCTCCTCAGTCCCCTTCAGAACTTTATATCACCAATACAACCTCTAAATTCTGACCATCACCACCTCTTTCTCATCCTAGGCTTCCGCTTCTGTTTCCCCTGCATCCTGCCACAATCCTTTGGCCCTTTTGCCTAGCACCCTTCCCTGTGCCTCAAGCCAACCTGACCTAAGTGCCCCAAACTGAGGCCACGTGGGACAATCACAGAGTCGGGAGCCTCCAAGACACCCCAGTTCTGTGTGACCCCAACAAATCAGTCACGTCCCTCCTCTGTGGATAATACTAGGGCTACCCCACTAGCAGGACTATTTTCAAGTAAAGTACTATCCAAGATGAATGAATTCCAGTGATTATTATTCCTTTTAGGAAATCATGCCCCCATTCTCCATCCCCCCTCTGCCCTGCGGGAAGCTGGGATCACTGACCATTCTTCTCTTTCTTCCAAAGTAGGGGGAAGGTGAGAGCTCATTCATACAACATAGTCCCTCTACCCCTTACCAATGGTCCCCAATGTCTCTTCCTCACCTCCAGTTTGTGTAGATATGCAGCATATGCTCCAACACTGCTTCAGTGGTTATCTAGCCCCTGTTCTCTCCTCCCCACAGAAGTCAAAAGCTATTCACCCCCCATCCATATCCCTAGCATCTGCTCCTATACCCCAAGTCTAGGGGACTCATTTATCCCATACAGAGCCTCTACACGTATAATTACACAACTCTGGTGGCTGTCCCACTTCTAATTTCAGAAGGGGTGTGTGTGTAAGAGATTCACTCTGAAACAGTCTTCCCCCTCCCGCACCTGTCTTCCTCCCTGCTCCCAAACTCTTGAATACAGGGGGCACAGTCACCCTAACCTAGCCACTTTCCTCTTCCTCCTCACAACAGCATTCCCGATACACACTTCCTCCAAACCCAAAGGGAGAATTCATCCCAACACTCCCCAATAACACTGTCTAGCCTTGGACACTACCAACCCCCAAGATTGGAGGGCCACCCCAATAGACTGTCCTATATAGCGCGAATACGGTCCAGTACCTGTCCCACTTCCTAACGAATGAGCCTGGGGGCCCCCATTTCCTGAGACAGCCCTCCCCAAGGCCATACAATAACTTCCTAGCACTTGTTCTACATGAGTCGGGGTCGGGGGGGAGGGGCGGGGCATAGGTTCCTCTTCGGTAACACTGTTTAGTCCTCCCCACCTTTATCCACCAAGATCATGGCCATTAGCCTCCCAGTCTCCCCTTGGGAACACTCTAATTCTCCCTAGAACCCAGGATCCACAGCTCACTCCCCCAAGAGAGCTCCCCCCAACTCCACCAGCGTTGTCCATCCTCCGGAGCTCCCCCCGCCGGCCCCCTCCTCGGCCCCACTGCCCCGTCCTCGCTGACCCCCAAGCCCAGGGGCAGCGGCTCTCCTAGGCCTGCCCGGTCATCCCTGAGCACCAAGACGAGCTCCCCCTCACCCAGGGCCGGGGCCCGAGGGAGGGTAGCCGGGGGTGGCCGGTCATCGGCTAGAGGGTGGCCAGGAGGCGCCCCGCCCGGACTCCCTCCCTCCCCGCCTGGCCAGGCCGCCTCACCACGAGTAGGTCTGCTCCGCCATGGCGCTCGGGGCTGCGGGCCTCGTCCTCCGGCTCGGGCTCGTCTCTGGCGCTCGGCAGGCGCTGGGCCGGGCGGGGCTGCGGGGCCGGGCCGGGCAGGCCGCGGCGGGGCCGGGCCGGGCCGGGCCTCCTCCTCCTCCTCGGGCCTCGATCCTCCGCGGGCCGCGGGCCGCGGGCTGCGCCGGCCTCGGGCGCTCTCTCACCGGCCTCCTCCGCGGCGGCGGCGGCTCCGCGGCGGCTCCGATCCCAACATGGCGGCTCCGCGGCGGCGGGGCCTGGGCCTCCCTCGGGCTCTCCCGGCGGCGGCGGCGGCGGCGGAGGCTGCGGCTGCTGCGGGCGGGGAAGAGAGGCGGGCGAGCGGGCAGGCAGGCGGGCGGGGAGGGGCAGGCCCGCAGCGGCGCTAGAGGCTCCCTGGCTCCCTCACTGGCCCCGGGGCGCCGCGCTCGGGCGGCGGCGGCGGCGACGGCGGCCGGGGCTCATGGCCGGCTGGGGCTCGCGGCAGCAGCGGCGGTGCTCGCTCGCTCGCCCGTCCGCTTGTCCCCTCGTCCGCTCCTTCTCTGTGTCTCGGCTCCGGCGCGAGGCCGCCCCGCTCCGCTCCCCGCCCGCCCGCGAGCCTGCGAGCCTCGAGCCAGCCAGGGGCGGCGCGAGGGGGAGAGCGCGAGCCTGCGGCCTCCGCGCGTTCACGTGCCCCAAACACGCTCACGTGACGCGCCGACGCCGGCCCCGCCCCCGGGCGCCCGACAGGTCTCCCGGCTGCTGCCTCGGTCGCCGTCGCCGGGGCCGTTTGTCCCTCCCCCCACTCCTCCGCACCCTCCCCCCCCTCCGCCCCGCGGCGCGCGGGGCTGGAGGCGGGGGGGAGGGGAGCCGACCAGGATCTCCTCCTCCCCCTCCCTCTCCCTCCAGGGCAGAAAAGAGCTCTAGGCGCCCGCAGCGAGCCCCTCCCCCATCTCCCATTCCCCCCCCACCTTATTACCCTGGGCACCCTGGCCTCGCGGCTGTCCCCTCGGGGGTCTGCCTCCTATTGTCGCAGGCTCAGCTCTGGCTCCCCATCTCTCTCTGGAGCTCTGGGGCTCCCCTCCCTGTCTCTATCTCTCGGTGTCTCCCCTCTCTGTCTCTGTTCTTCTGTGTTTCTTTGCGTCTGTCTCTTCTTGTCTCTGTCTCTATCTCTGTGTCTCCTCTGTCTCTATCCTTCTGTGTCTCTGTCTCTCTGTGTCTCCTCTCTCTGTCTCTATCCTTCTATGTCTCTGTCTATCTGTCTCTCTGTGTCTCCTCTCTCTGTCTCTTTTGTCTCTGTGTCTCTATCTCTCCAAGTCTCTTCTCTACCTCCTCTTATCATTCTGTCCCTATCTCTCTATCTCTCCTTTCTTGTCTGTCTCTATCTCTCCATCTCTTTCTTTGTGTCTGTCTTCCTGTCTCTCTCTCTTTTTTTAACCATCTCTGTTTCTGTATCTCTGCCTCTACCCTTTTCTGTGACTGTCTCTGTTTCTGTCTCTCTCACTCTTGCTGAAATTACTTTGTGGATCGGTTTAATTCAACAGCACCTAATGAGCATCTATTATGTGCCAGGCACTGTACTAGGCACCCAAGACACAAGGACAGAAAGGGAGTCCACGATTTTAGGGAGCTTACATTTTCCTGGAATCAGTAGATCTAATAATGTTCACAGGATGTGTTCACTGGACTAAAAGCTGGAGATACAAGGGATAGTACTGGGATTTCACTTGCATAGGGAGCAACCAGGATAATGAGATACAAAAATAAAGTGGTCTTTCAGAGGAGGAACTAAATCCTGCTAGAGGGTAACAACCCACTCACAGATAAACAACTGTATCTCCTCAGAAATAACATAAACCCGTTTGTATTTACTTTGTATCTTTTTCAGAGAGGAAGCCTTGGAGAAGGAAGATCATTTCAAGTGGAAAGTCTCGGAAATACTTTCTGTGGGATTCAGGGCTTCACTTAACCTCCCACTCCCGTAACCTCTCCCAGCCCCCAGGCGACTCTCTGAGACTTATCAGTTACAGACACTTAGGGCCTGATCTGCATAATGAAATCGCCAGTCTGGACCAAAAATATCCTGTTTGGACTTATCTGTGTGTATGTTGTTTTCAAACAGAATGTTGTAAGCTGGTGTCTGAAATTCTCTCTTTGCTTCCTTCCTTCCGCCTCCTGGCTTCCCTGGCTTCTTTCAAGTCCTTGTTAAAATCACACCTTCTGCAAGAAACCTTTGCTAATACCCCATAATCAATCAATCAACAAACATTTCTTAAGCATCTAACCTCTGCCAGGCACTGTGAGCTACCCACTGAGCATAAGCCTAGGGCCTTTTCTCTGTTGATTAGTTGCAATTTATCCCATCTATGGCTTGTTTGTATGTAGTTGTTTGCATGTTGTCTCCCTGTAGATTGTGAGTTTCCTGGAGCTGGAATTTCTTTTGCCTTTCTTTGTATCCCTGGCACTTAGCACAGTGCCTGGTGCATTGTATACACTTAAATGCTTCTTGGATCAGACTGAATTGAGTTTGTAATACAGAGAGGACAGTACTTGGAATGAGCGATAATAAACCCCATTCCTGCCGCTCCATAGCTATGACTCCTCTCCAGCACATACTGAGGTCTGTGGGAGCCACATTCTGCTCTGAGGAGAGGGAGCTCTGCAGACAGACTGTCGGAGAGCTGATAATGAACCGATGTAAAAATGTCTCATTACTGTCTTTTAGCCTCCCCCAGAAGGGCTATGTGGTAGAAAGGAAGGAGTGCTGCATTGGGGACCAGAAGACCCGAGCCAGCTATTTATGATTTGTGTCAGTGAGTGAATTATTTTACTTTGTTGGTCCTCAATTTCCTCAGATGTGGTAGGGGACATTTACAGCAATAGTTTTAAGGTTTGCAAAGTGCTCACATGTGTTATCTCATTTGACATTCACACCCCTGTGAGGGAGATGCTATTAATCTCCCCATTTTATAGATGAGAAACTGAGGTTAAAAGAGATTAAGTGACTTGCCCAGGGTCGTGTTTGTTGTTGTTGTTGTTGAGTCATATCTGACTCTTTGTTACCCTGTGTACCACCATCCTTGAAGTTTTCTTGGCAAAGATATTGGAGTGGTTTAGCATTTCTTCTCCACTAGATTAAGGCAAACAAGGTTAAGTGACTTGCCCAAGGTCACCCAGCTAGTAAGGGTCTGAGGTTGGATTTGAACTCAAGTCTTCCTGACTCCAGGCCCAGCACTAGCTACCTTGCCAGGGTCACATAGATAGGAATTATCAGAGGCAGAATTTGAATGTGGGTCTTCCTGACTCCAAGTCTAACACTATGTCACTTAAACTTTAAAATTTACAAAATACTTTACTTATTTCCTGTCATTCGACCCTCAGGCCAACCATATGAAATAGGTATACAAGATATTCTTTGTATTTTACAGAATAAGAAACAAGGGTAATCATCAGAGATTAAATGGCAGCCCCATGATCATGTAACTGATGTCAGAGGTGGAATTAGAATTTATGTCTTCTAAATTTATGACTTCTAAAGTCCATTTCACCTACACACCTATGATTCAATTGGATTCAATAGAGAGTTATTGAATACCTACTATGTGCCAGACTCAGTCTAATCACTTTGATACTATGGCATTATCTGGTACCCTCCTGGAGGTTAGGGAAGAGTACAAAGCTATGAATTGACAGAGGATGATACAGGATTTATAGCTGGAAGGGATTTGGTAGTCATTAGGTCAAACTCAATTTATAAATGGACAAACTGTGACTCATCCAAAGTCACTCAGGAAGTAGAAGAGCAAGGAACATAATAACAACCACAACAACACAACAACTTAAATGTATGTAACACTTTAAGGTTTCCAAGTCACCTTCCCTACAACCACCCTGCTTAAAAGGTAAACTGTGTAAGGATTATTAACCTCATTTTACTGATGGGGAAACTAACGCACAGAGAAGTGATATCACCTGACCAAGATCATATAAGTAAGTGTTGGGGCTGGGCTTTAAATCCTATCTCCTGACTCCAGCGGTCTTTACTCGATGATGCAGAAAAGCACTGGCTTTAGAACTGAAGGGGTCTTAGAGGTCATCTGATCCAATCCCCTCTTTTACAGACAAGAAAACTGAGTCCCGAAATGTGTCAAATACCCAAGGTACTGGTAGTAAGTAGTAGAGATAGGAACATAGGATTTAGATCTGAATGGGACCTTAGAGTTTGTTTGATCCAACCCTTTTTATTTTATATTTCCCCATTTCTGTGCCTGAAATGAGCTCTCTCCTCACCTCTGCCACTGGGAATCTCTAGATTCCTTCAAGGCTCAGATCCTATGGGGAGCCTTTCCTAATTTTTTTAGTTAGCAATGTACTGCCTCCTTTTCCTCCTCCCCTTCTTCTTCCTCCCCCACTTTTCTAGTTATAGTGCATATACTTACTGTATTCTCCCTCACCTGGCAGAATGTAAACCCCTCAAAGGCAGGAACTGTCTCTCATTCATTGTATGTCTTCTACCTAGCATATATACTTGGATAATATGTACTTAGGACCATAAGATCATAGTTCCAAAGGTAGAAAGCACATAACAGATTATATTTGCCAACTCCTTCATTTTACAGTCAAGTCATTACACATTTATTAAACACCTACTATCCTAGGCACTATGCTAAGCTCTAGAGATTCAAAGAAAGGCAAACCAAAGTCTCTACTCCCCAGGAGGTAGAAGTTAATAGGGAAGACAATGTGCAAACAACTATGTATGGACAGGCTCTACACAGAATAGATTGGAGATAAACAACTGAGTGAAGGGATTAACATTAAGGGGATTTAGAAAAGGCTTCTTGTAAGAGGTAGGATTTTGGCTGGGACTTGAAGAAAGGAAAGGAAGTCAGGAAGGCAGAGATGAGGACAGAGAACATTTCAGGCATGAAGGACAGCTAGTGAAAATGCCCGGAGTTGAGAGATGAAATGTCTTGTACAAGGAACAGCAAGAAACCAGTATCACTGGATGACAGAGGACATGGTGAGAGAAGGGGAAGGCAGGAACAGTGTGTGGGGGGAATGAAAGAAGACTGGAAAGGCAGAAGGGCACTAGATTATAAAGAACTTTAAATGCCAAACAGATGATTTTACATTTGATCCTGAGGCAATAGGCAACCACTGAAGTTTACTGAATTAGGCAGTGACATGCTCAGACCTTCCCTTTGAGAAAATCACTGACAGTTGAGTGAAGGATGGAATGCAGTGAAGACATGAGATGAGATCAACCAGCAGGTTATTGCAATAATGGTGAGGCATGAGGTGTTGAGAGCCTGAGCCAGGTTGGTGGCATCTCAGAGAGGAGAAGAAGGCGTATACAAGAGATGTTATGAAGGTAAAATAACAGTTCCCGGCAACAAACTGGATGTATGAGGTGAGAGATAAGAGTGAGGAGTTGAGGATGACACCTACGTTGTCTCAGAGGATGATGATTCAACAATACTAGGGAAATTCAGAAGAGGGGAGTGTTTGGGGGAAAAATGAGTTCAAGACTTTAAGATGTTTACCAGACATTCAGATCAAGATTATAGTAGGTAGTTGGAGTTGCAGGACTGAAAGTTAGAGCTAGCCAGATTTGAGAATTATCAGCATGGAGATAATAATTAAATCCATGGGATGAGATCATTAATTGGAATAGCATGGAGGGAGAGGTCATAGCCCTGGAGACACCTACAGTTAGTGAGCATGATCTGGATGAAGAGTCAGCAAAGGAGACCAAGGAGTAATCAGAGAGATAGGAGGAGAAGGGTGTCCTGAAGACCTAGAGAGAAGAGAGTACCAAGAGGAAATGGTGATAACATGTCAAAGGCTGCAGAGAAGTCAAGGAGAGGACTGAAAAAAGACCTTGGGTTTGACAAGTAAGAGATCAAGAGTAACTTGGGAGAAAGCAGTTTCAATGGAATGATGAGGTCAGAAGCTAGATTTCAGAGTTAAGAAGAAAGTGAGGGGAAGGGAAGTGGATGCACCTATTTTACACAGCCTTCTAAAGGACCTTAGACAAATAAAGGAGAAAAAATATGGGATGTTAGCTAGTGGGGATGGGTGGATCAAATGAGGTTTTTCTGAAGTAGGGGGAGGTATAGGCATGTTGGTAGGCAGTAAGAAAGCTGTAGACAGGGAGAAACTGAAGATAAGTGAGAGAGTGAGGATGATGAAGGTAGCAATCTGCCGGAGAAGATGGCATGGAATGGGATCACTTGTGCAGGTAGAGGGGTTAGCTTTGGTAAGGAGACAGGGGTGAAAGAGACAATAACAGCAGAAAGCATCTGAGAGATGTGAGATCAGAGGGAGAAAAGAGGAAGTTCTCTGTGAATAGCCTCAGTCTTTCAGCAAAATATGAGACAAGATTCTCAGCTGAGAAGGTGGGGGAGGAGAAACCATGGGAGGTCTGAGGAGAGATAAAAAGGTTTGGCTTTCCAAACCAATGCCACTGTGGTGAGTAGGATAGTGAGTTGGTTAGAGAGTTGTATAAGGATTGTCTTTCAGCAGTGAGGGCCCATTTGAGATTATACAACATAAATTTGTACTGAATCCAGTTGACATGGTTTCATAATTTTCTCTAGCTTTGTTCAGCAGCATGTAACTAGGAGTAAAGGCAACAGATGGTGGAGTAATCCAGGACAGAGGCTTGTCAGGGCAAGATCTTTCATAGGGTGAGGGAGCAACACCTGTGAGAAGAGGATAGTGTAGAATTGAACCAGTTCACCAAATGTCAGGATGGAGAAGAGAGGAGAAGGTAGTTAGTGTAGGGGTGATGGCGTGGGAAAAAACTGAGGGGTGAAGGGATTGAAGGCTGCCGTGATGAAGAACAGGCAAGGCAGAGAGAGAGGTGGAATGACAAAAGGTTGTGATGAGATAAGGGAATTTCAGACTTCAGGAATATGGAAGTGGTACATTTGTGGTCGATGGCAAGATCAAAGGTATGACAGTCTCTGTATAACTGAGGTGGGGTGGAGGGGGAGGTCTTGGGAAATGAGTAAGTTGCCAAACTGTGAAATTAAAGTGATTGATGGAGCATCAATATGTATGTTAAAGTCTCCTAGTGTGAGGTCAGGAAGTGGGCAGGAAGGAAAGACTGTAAGCCAGGCCCTGACCTCATTGAGGAAAGAAGGGGAGTGTCCTGGAGGTCTGGAGACAACAACTTCCAGGCTTTTGATCCTTCCGTAGATATGGATTGAGTGAACTTCAAAGGAAGAGAGTTTACTGTGTGCTGCTGGTAGAAGGTAAACTTGGAAACAGAACAGGGAAGCAAGGAACATTCCAACTTCCCTACCTAGACCAGGGATCTGAGAGGAATGACGGAAAGGGCAGCCAGTGCAGAAAGGGGCGGCCAGGGAGGCTGTCACAAGGAGGGAGCTGCATCTCAATGAGAGCCAGAAGGAAGGAGTAGGAAAGGAAAAAATTTAAGTGGAAAACAAGTTTGTCATGTAGCATTCCAGAGAACGCATCAGAAAGGGGATGGGTAGCTTTAGAGTGGGGCTTTGAAGGAAGGGGGTTGGACAGCCGAAGATGGGGAACAAGTTTTGAATAATGATAGCCAGGGGTTTGGAATCACTGGGATGCCGATGAAGTGACTGAGTGGGAGTTTGTTAATCATTGATAAATGAGTTTGAGTGTTTAGCAACCTCCTTAGGAGTTCAGCCTCAGGGTATCGTCCTCTATTCTAGGTAGGCGCTTCAGGCAAAGGCTCCAGTGCTGGGAGAAGTTGGACTAGCATTTCCTATCCCTGAAGGCAGGCTCGCTAGCGAGACAGGTGGAGGGAGAAGTGTGCTATGGTGTCTCTCTGTCCCCTGCGGGCTTGACACTTTGAACCCAAAGAGGCCAGCACTTTAAGGTTTGCTAAGTGCTTTATAAAAGGCTTATTTCAGCCTCACAACAATGCTGAGGTTTAGAGGTTTTGTCACTTGTCAAAGGTAACACAATTAAGAAGTGCCTGAAGTGGGATTTGAACTCAGGTCTTTCCATATCTAACCAGGGTTCTTATCCATGCACAGTCTTGCTAGAGGAGGAAAACGAAAGGCTAAATGATATTTCTAAGGGATTGGGTTGAATTTAATTGCTTGAGGAAACTGAGGCCCAAGTAGATAAAATCACTTCCTCAGGGTTGCACAGCAGAGCCAGGATTTGAACCTAGGGCTTCTGACTCTGAATCAAAGTCTTCTAGCTCCAACTCCACAGTTCTTTCAGATAATATCACTGTTGTTAAATCATTTTTCAGTTGTGTCTTTGTGACCTCATTTTGGAGTTTTCTTGGCAGAGATACTGGAGTTGTTTGTCATTTCCTTCTCCAGTTCATTCGACAGATGAGAAAATTGAGGCAAACAGGGTGAAGTAACTAGCCCAGGGTCATCCTGACTCCAGGCCAGGCACTCTGTCCTTTGTGCCACCTAGCTGCCCTGTATGTATATATGTGTGTATGTGTGTGTGTGTGCGCGCGTCTATATACATGCCATTTACTCACTGTTTCTTCTTGTACAGGTCCCTCCTACTCTCTGCATTTTCTTCCACAACAAGAGGAAACCATTAGATTAGAGGGATCCTTCCCAGCTTTTAATCTATGATCCGCTTATCTATAAAATAGGGATGAGACTCACACTGCTAACCTTATGGGACTGCTGTGGCTTTAAAACAACAACAGATATTCACTTTGTAAACCTGGATGTGCTTTAAAAATGAGTTTTAGGTTGTTGCTGGTTTTTTAAGCCCAGACCTGTAATTTCCTAAGTGTAGAAATTTACCAGTGCAGTAATCCTCTCCATCAATGCAGATCTGCAATTTGACTGTAATTTAAGAGTCTTAGAGAGGTTCCTGGGGCCACTGAGCAGTTAAGTACCTTACTTGCCTGCCAAGGGTCACACAGATAGGAGGTGTCAAAAGTGGGATTTGAATTAGATCTTCCTAATTCCAAGGCTAGTACTCTTTCCACTATAACTTGCTGTCTCTCACAAGATTAGAACACATACACATACACACACACACACACACACACACACACACACAGAGTGCCTGGCATACAGTAAGTGCCTAATAAAAGCTTGTTGATTATTGAATTCCAGTGATTGATTTATGCTACTAATTCCTATTAGCCATACTTAATTAAAATTAGACAACTATTTTTTTCCACACCTGCTAAAGTGCAAAGTACTGCATTGGGTACAATATTGCATAGGAACCTAGAATGTAAGATCTATGAACTGAGGTAAACCGGATGTGGTCAAACAAGAGACGGAAAGAATAAACACTGACATCCTGGGTATCAGTGAACTTAAAGGGATGGGAATGGGTGAATTTAATTTAGGTGATCACCACATACTCTACTATGGTCAAGAATCCCTTAGAAGAACTGCAGTAGCTTTCATAGTCAATAAAAAGGTGAGAAAAGCAGTACCAGGAGAGAATCTCAAAAATGACGTAATGCTATCTGTTTGAGTCCAAGACAAACTGTTCAACGTCACAGTAACACAAATCTATGCTCCAATAATCGGTGCTGAAGAGGGAGGCCAAGGTTGATCTGTTCTATGAAGACCCACAACATCTTCTGGAAATAACACAAAAAAAAAGATGTTGTATTCATCATCAGAGATTGGAATGCAAAAGCAGGAAATCAAAAGATAATTGCAATAACAGGCAAGTTTCACTGGTCATAATAAACACTATCTTTCAATGACCCTAAAGGCAATTCCACATATGGACATCACCAGATGGTCATTATAGAAGTTAGAATGGTTACATACTTTTCAGTCAAAGGCAGACAAGCTCTATACAGGCAGTTAAAATAAGGTCTGGAGCTGACTGTGGCTCAGATCATGAGCTTTTTATTGCAAAATTTCGACTTAAATCGAAGAAAGTAGGGAAAACTGTCAGACTGTATGAGTATGACCTAGTCAGACTGTATACGTGTGACCTAAATAACCTCTCTTATGAATATGAAGTAGAGGTGATGAATAGATTTAAGAGATTAAATCTGGTAGATAGAGTGCCTGAAGAAGTATGAACAGAGGTTCCCAATATTGTACAGAAGACAGCAGCAAAAAACATTCCAAAGAAAAAGAAAAGCAAGAAAGCAAAATGGCTATCTGATGAGGCTTTACAGATAGCTGAGGAAGGAAGGAAAGTGAAAGGAGAAGGAAAAAGGGAAAGATATACTCAATGCAGAATTCCAGAGAATGATAAGGAGAGTTAAGAAGGTTTTCTTAAATGAGCAATGCAAAGAAATGGAAGAAAACAATAGAATGGGAGAGACAAAGGATTTCTTCCAGAAAATTAGAGATATCAAAGAAAAGTTTCTTGCAAAAATGGGCAATAAAAAACTTAACCTGATAAAAGACTTAATGAATCAAAAGCTAGAATGAAGGTTGCTGCGAAAAATATCAACCATCTCAGATATGCAAATGATACCATTCTGATGGTAGAAAGTGAGGGTGAAAGAGGAGGGTGTAAAAGTTGGCTTGAAGCTTAACATAAAAAAAGAAGATGTTTGCGACTGGACCCATCACATCCTGGCAAGTAGAAGGAGAAGAGATGGAAGTAGTGTAAGATTTTTATATTCTTGGGCTCAAAGATCACCGCAGATGGTGACTATAGCCATGAAATTAAACGATGCTTGTTCCTTGGAAGCAAAGCTCTGGCAAATCTGGATAGCATATTAAAAAGCAGAGACATCACCTTATTAACAAAGGTCCATGTAGTTAAAGGTATGGTTTTTCCAATAGGAATGTATTGCTGTAAGAGTTGGACTATGAGGAAAACTGAGTGCCACAGCATCAATGCTTTCGAACTGTGTGCTGGGGAAGACTTTGAGAGTCCCTTGAACAGCAAGGACGTCAAATCAGTCAACACTTAAAGAAATTAATTCAGGCTATTCACTAGAAGGTCAAATACTGAAGCTGAAGCTTAAATACTTTGGCCACATAATGAGAAGATGGGACTCATTGGGAAAACCCCTGATGTTGGGAAAGATTGAAGGCAGAAAGAAAAGGGGATGGCTGAGGATGAAATGGAGAGATAGTATCATGGAAACGACAAACATGAGCTTGGACAGACTTCAGGAGCATAGAAGTGGAGCATAGAAGAGTCTGGTCCATGGGGTCATGAAAAGTCAGACACAACTGAATGACTGAACAACGACACTGCTCTGGGCACTTCACAAGACTGGAATCCTGACTCTGCTCGTTACTACCTGTGTGACCTTGGACAAGTCACTTCCACCCCACAAGCTTCACTTTCTTCATCTGTAAAATGAGGTCAGAGTAGCAGATCTCTACAGTGTCTTCCAGTTCTATATCCCAAGATCCAATACTTTAGACGAAGACGAATGATATTAGAGTAGTGTCAAGCATTTTATTTAGAGGGGCTGGAGCTTGAGGAACAGTATAGGATTTAGGTTGAATACGGAAGAGTAAAAAACCCGGACTTTGCCAAGGAGGGGGAGGGGCACTACTTTGAATTATTTGGTGGTACAATTGTGATAGGAAAGGGATTTGTCTTTCTATTAACCTCAAGTTTGTTTACCTTTCTGGGTAGTCCAAGCCCTTAAGTAGAATCGTAAAAAGGCTTCTGTAGAATGTAAGCTCTTTGAGGACAAAGGCTGTTCCATTTTTGTCTTTGTATCCCTAGCTTCTAGCATAGTGCTTTGGTAAATGTTTATTGGAAGTGAACTGAAGTGAAGTGAAGTGAATTGACATGGTCCATGTCTTCAAGGAGCTTATTAAAGCATTGGAGAACAGGCATTTACACAAATATCAACTAACTAGTACTGGCCTACTTATAATTCTCTCTGGGTGAGATGTTCAATTTCCCACCTCCAATGCCTTTGGCCCGAGTTGTCCTCCATACCTGGAAGGCATCCTTGTGGGCACAAGGCTGAAGCACAAGGCTCAGCGCCAATGTCACCTTCTCTCTGCAGTTGTTGGTGTCTTCCTCTCCAGTTATGTGCATTTACTATATCTATCTATCTATCTAGATATCTAGATATATATATATATAGATATAGATATAGATAGATATAGATACAGATATAGTTAGATATATCTATATATCTTATATTTTCCTTTATTGTCTCCTCCACTAGAATGCAAACTCCTAAAGGACAGGGACTTCCATTTTTGTCTTTGCGTAGACATTAACATTTATTTAATAAACAAAGGAAAATCCAATATAAGTGCTTCTGTCCCCCTAAGGACTATAGGACCTCTCCATCAGACTTGCAGCTAAAACTTTCATATAAATTGTCTCCCCTGTTAGAATGGAAGTTTCTGGAGAGCAGGGAATGCCTTTTCTATTTGTATCCCTAGTGACTAGCAAAGGGCTTTGTATACAGTAAACACTTAGTAAATGCTCCATTCCTTTATTCACAAGAAAAGCAAAAATCATTTCCAACTGGAGAAAAGGGAAAACTTGACAGAGAAAGTAGATATGGGAGCCTGGTCTTGATGAATTTCAAGGGACAAAATGAAGGTGGGACAGGAAGTCAAGAGGAAGAGGAGATTAGGGCATTCCAAGACTAAGATCCTTGAGAAAATATGCAGGAACTAGACAAAGCAAAGCTGGGCAAGTTGGTTGCATCAGTGATAGTGGGAAGCTTTGGCAGACAGTCCTAAGAAAATTAAAGCCCCAAAGAAGACCTCAGTCTTCTTTTGCACATATTCTGGCAGTGACACTGGCCCCCTTGCAATTCTTTAAACAAAATACTACATCTCTTAACTCTGTACATTTTTTGGTGCAGTTGGGGTTAAGTGACTTGCCCAGGGTCACACAGCTAGTAAGCATCTGAGGCTAGATTTGAATTCTGGTCCTGACTCCAGGGCCAGTGCTCTATTCACTCCTCCAACTCTGTGCATTTTCAATGGTTGTCCTCAATGCCCAGAATTCCTTCCCTTCTCATCTTTGCTTTTTGATGTTCCTGGATTCCTTCAAATCCAAGAAAGAAGCTTTTCTTGGATTCTTCTGATGCTACCTGGGGTTGCTGGGAACCCCGAAATGTCAGGGTACAGGGTGGCATCCACCTGGAATGAATTCACTCACTCAAACCATCTTCTAGTCAAAGTGGCAAGGTTTATTGTAAGGCAAATAGAGCAGGGGTGGGGTGTGGGGGTGGTGGTGAGATTCTTAGGGAAGGTGTAACTTAATGGGAGTGAGACTCATGCTTACATACAAAAAGGAAAGTGAAAGGATCTGGATGGGGTTAAGGAATGGTGAGCAGTCTGCGGTTGGTCACGTGCAATAGCAAGAGGACTGTCAAGCTAATCAGGTGATCTAGGTGGACCGAGGTGGGCCAGATGCCTTGGGTACAGGTGCCAATAATCCGGGCTACTGAGACTTATGGGAAAATTTGGGGACTGGATTGCTTTCAAAGACATGGTCCTTTCATTTTACGGGTCCAGGTCCCGTCACCCCATCAGTTTCCATTAATGCTAATGCCTTTCCACTTAGATTATCTACAATTTACTCCATACATATCTTGCCAACAGCATATATGATATGACATGATATGATATCATTATATCATATTAAATTATATTATATCACATTGTATCACACTGTATCACACTGTACCCCACTGTATCGCACTGCATCATATTATATCATATCATATTACATTACATTATGCTACATCATATCGCATATCATACCATACCATATCATATCATATTATATTATATCATATCTGACTGGGGAGGGGGAGAGGTGAAGAAAGTGTGCACTCTAGATAAATGCCAAGCTTCAAGGCCCCTCCCAGCCCTGACACCCCCTGTTCTGAGGCCCTTTTAGCTTTGACAATATATATTACATCGTCTCTGGTAGCTCTACAGCTTATCATCCTTTGCTTTAGTACTGTCACAGGAGTGAGGTATTTTTGGAACTACACCCATTAACCTACAGGGACTCCTAAGGACGTAAGGCACTAGGCCAGGTGGACAGAATTGACAGTTGAATGCACAAGCCACTCTGGGTACTGTGAAATCTCCTTCCTTACAGACGGGAAGATAATAGACCAGTGCTCCACTGACAAAGTTAAAAATCGTAGGCCGGGTCCTAGGTGATTCATCTGACCTCCTATTCCCAATGAATCATAACAGGTGGGGCCAAAGAGGCGGTAGAGCTGAGTAGAATGAGCTGGGCCTGCTCAAGGAATGCAAATCCATGAAGAGAGAGAAGAGAAGATAGCAAGCTTCTCCAAGTCAAGTCAAGGAGCATTTATCAAGCACCTACTGTGTGCCAGGCCCTGTGCCAAGTGCTCCAGTTACAAAAAAAAGGCAAAAAGAAAAAAAATCCCAGCTCTCAAGGAGCTCCCAGTCTAAGGGAAATTGCATGAAATAGCATATAAACAACTAAGCGAAGACATGATAAAAGCAGGTGATCTCAAAGGGAAGGCACCAGCGTTTCGGGAGACCTGGAAAGGGTTTTTCAGAAGGTGAGATTTTTGCTGGAATGTGAAGGAAGCCAGGGAAGCCAGGAGGTGGGAGCAAAGATGGTGTGAGTCAACCAACAGACGCAAAGTCTTTTCCAAAGAACAACAAAGAGGTCCGTGTCACTGGATCAGAGAGTACGTAGACGGGAGTAAGGGACAAGAATACTAGAGAAGTAGAAAGGCGTCAGGTTATGAAGGGCTTTAAAAGCCAAACAATAAAAATATGGAGCCTGGAGATGAGAGCAGTATCCTTTTTTTTCTTTGAGAGAGGTCATGGTAGAAGCCTTCTAAGAGAGACTATGATCAAAAGCCACCATTGAAAAAGCCCAATGAAAGTGGGCAGAATTGGGAATCAGTTTCTCAGAGTAGAGGCCATCTAGTCCCAGCTGTCCCTGAACAAAAACCCCATCCACTATATCCCCAGGAAGTGTTCATTTAGCCACCTTCTGGAGATGGGACCCTCCTACCTCCCAAGGCAGCCCATTCCACTTCAAACAGTTCTTGCTAGGATGTTTTACTTAAACTTCTTTTAGACAGTTTCTTCCCAAAGCATTTAGTCTAGGGCAGTGCTGTCCAACCTTAGGTTATCTTAGTGCCACATTAAAATAAAATAGTTATTCTAGGGTCACGCCCAAAATAAAAAATATAGTACTCTAGAAAGTGGGGGAACACACATCATCAATATGACAGGTGAAGGCACCAAGTGCGAAAGCAAACACAAAACAACAAAGTGACAACGCAACAGTATAAAGGTAGGTGCATATTGACTAGTCTGCATCGTACAGACGGAATGCATCCCACAGATCGATTGAAAAGTCTGTGCGATATGTTCTGTCTGTAATGTGGCTTAAAAACACCAAAGAAAATTAATATCAACGAGATTATTAGCGATGGAATTAAAACCCCTAATATGCATTCCATGCAAATTATTATTTTATTTTTTCGCTCATGAAAATTAAAACCCATAGGCGGGCTGTATGAAATCACACTGGGGGCAGCAAGTGGCCTGCGGGCCGTATTTTGGACAGCCCTGGTCTAGGGCCTAAGGAAACCCAATGAGGATGGGATGCAAACCCAGCAGTCCATCACCTTAACCACTCAGCCATGAAAAGGCCTTAGCCTAAAAGGGCCAGGGTCTCCCATTGCATCCTGGGTCATCTCCAGTCATCCTGACGAATATCAGGTCACTGGATCCAGATGGCTCTGGAGGACAAAATGAGGCTGGTGACTGTGCACAGCCCTCCCTCACTCAAATCCAAGTCAACTGCAAGTCATGTCATTATTTCCTTGGTGTCATGGTCCTCTTCAAAAATGATAGACAAACACAACAACAAGTCTATAGTCAAATAGAAGAAATTGGATCCCTCTTCTAGGTAACAGCTTATTAAATGCATGAAGATAATGACCATGTCCACCCAAGTGCTTTCTTCAGGCATTAACAAGTCCTTTAGCCCAGTGATTCTCAAAGCGTGAACCCCAGATCCTTGGGGGACCCTGAGCCCTTTTGGGGGAAGGAAAGCAAGGCCAAATTTATTTTCATAAAAATATTAAGATGTTATTTGCCTGTTAAAATGCTCCTCCCTTGTCCAATGATATATCTGTGTAAGGTGGGATTTTTTTTTGTGTTCTTCAACCAAAATTACATATTGAAACAGAATGAATGCAGGAACCAGTATAAGAATCCAGTTGTTTTCTATGAATAGCAATAACTAATGTTTATAGAGTGCTTACTATGTGCCAGGACTGCGCTAAGCACGTTACAATCATTATCTCCTTGATCTTCCCCACAAGCCTGTTCAGTCATGTCTCACTCTCCATGACCCCATTTGGGGTTTTCTTGGCAGAGATACTGGAGTGGTTTGCCACTTCCTTCTCCAGCTCATTTTATGGATGAGGGAACCGAAGCAAACAGGGTGAAGTGACTTGCCCAGGGTCACCCAACTAGAAAGTGTCTGAGACCAGATTCGAACTCAGAAAGATAAATCTTTCTGACTCCAGGCCCAGTGCTTTGTGTGCTATGGAGCCCCCTAGCTGTCCTACAGTGAGCTCTTAATAAATGCTTTCTCATCCATTTGTCTTTACAAAGCATGTTCAGTAGTGTGGCACCATCAATAAGATGAAGAAGATCTGTAAGTCTGGGGACCTGTGATTGCGATAGGAGTGTGTGACATTTTTGGGAGCCAAGGAAACTAAACCAATCTTAGCCTGCACCAAGAGAGGAAGAGTGTCCACAC
This sequence comes from Trichosurus vulpecula, assembly GCF_011100635.1. Classification (NCBI taxonomy): domain Eukaryota; kingdom Metazoa; phylum Chordata; class Mammalia; order Diprotodontia; family Phalangeridae; genus Trichosurus; species Trichosurus vulpecula. The sequence continues at coordinate 23,355,395 of NC_050573.1, read as the reverse complement.
TAAAGGAGGTCATACATACTTAGTAACTCTGATCAACATAATGACTGCCCACAATTCCAAAGGATTCATGATGAAACATGCTGGCCACCTCCACTGAGTCCAGTGATGGACTCAGAGTGCAAATTGAAGAATATTTTCAGATGGTTCCTAGAGTGATATGGTGGCTGAAATTTTTAATTCTGTAGCTCTACAATTCCAATTTCATGCAATAAATGTATTTAGACCTAAAAAAAGAGGTCATAGTCTCTTTGTATTTTCTCTTAAACTGAGCTCATCTTACAGGGTTAGAGAAGATCAGAACTTTAGATAGAAAGGACTCTCAGGGTTATCAAGTTATCCAGTCAACCCCCTCATTTTACAGTTTAAGAAACTAAGGCCTAGAAGAGTTAAATGACTTGCTCAGGGTCACATAGGTAGTCATTAATCATCTTTGATGTAGCCTCCCCTATAATGGAGATCCAGGGACCAAGCAATAGCCTCTGGTCTCACATGTCCATATTAAGGGACCAGAAGTAAAGCTAGGATTCAAACCCAGGCTCTGAGTCCAAACCCAACACTCATTCAATTGTACCATTTTGTTCTGGGTTCTACATTTTAATGCAGTGGTGGTGGACAGTTAGGTTGGGCCATTTCCTTTGGAGCTGGACCCCAGATCTATGCACTGACCCCTTAGATCTCCCTCACACTTGGTTGGGGTTTCAGATATTGATAAGCTGGATCATGGTCAAGAAGAGGGGGAGTGAAATGGTGAAGGGAAAGAAGGATAGAAGTCATGTTGTATGAAGAGCAATTTCTTAGCACCTGGAGGAGTGAAAACTTGTGAGGGTGGTGTGTGTGTGTGTGTGTGTGTGTGTGTGTGTGTGTGTATGTGTGTGTGTGTGTGTATAAACCATAAGAGCTATCTTCAAGGCAGCTGGATAGCGCAGCAGATAGTGGATAAAGCTCTGGGCTTTTTGGAGACAGGAGGTCCTGAATTTAAATCTGGCCTCAGACACTTTCTAGTTGTGTGATCCTGAGCAAGTCACTCACCAGCTCTGTGCCTCAGTTTCCTCAGCTGTCAAATGGGGATAATAAAGGCAGCAACCTCTATGGACTGTTGTAAGAACCAAATGCAATGGTATTTGTAAAGTGTTTAGCAGAGTGTCTAGCACATAGTAGGTGCTTAATAAATGCTTGTTTCCAAGTATTCAAAAGGCTGCTATAGGGAAAAGGGAATAGCTTAGAACCGGAGCAATGCCTGGCAGAGAAGCAGACTTAGACTTAACATATCAAAAAATGCCTCTTAATGGGTAGAGTTGTTCCCACAGGGAGGATAGTTGGTTCTCTGTCCCTGGATGTCTAAGGGGAAGAGTTTAGATAATCACTTGATGGGGAAGTTGTAGAGGGGTTACCTAGTGGGGGAGGGGGTAAGGGAATAAGCGATTCTTAAATGCCTACTATGTGCCAAGCACTGTGCAAAACACTTTAAGAAAAACAAATGTTATCCCATTCAATCCTCAGAACAACTCGGGATTGTAGGTGCTATCATTGTTATCATCCCCATTTTACAGTTTAGGAAACTGAGGTTAAATGACTTACTCAGGGTCCCATAGCTGAGGTTAAATTTGAACTCAGGTCTTTTAGACCCCAGGCCCAGAGCTCTATCCACTGACCTGCTGGCTGCTTTTAGTTCAAGTAAGACTGGATGAGCCCCAAGATCTCTTCTGACCCCCAAATCCTGGGAGTCTGTGAGAATTTGTGTGTGATGTGTACATAATAGCATGAACATAATAACATGTACATAATATATAAAATGAATCTTTGTTGAAGAGAATTAAATGGAAGGATCTCTAAAGTTCCTTCATTGTTATGACTTGCCTCTCCCTCGCCAGGTAAAGGGCACACAGAATTTTGAACCAGAGGTTTTGAATTCAAATCCTACTTTTGTAACTTTGGGCAGGTTGCTTTCCTCATCCATAAAACAGGGTTGGATTAGACCACCTCTGAAGCCTCTTCTTGCTGCAGATCAACCATCCCCTGCGCCCTCGGTATCTCTCTGCTGCCCGCTGGGATGTCAGGTGGACTTGGGGAGAGGCTGTTGTTAGCTGGGAGCTTGGCACCCCATCAGGGTGAGACAGCTGCTCTAGACAGTGTTTGTTGGAAGAAACCATGGCAAAGTTTCTCTAATTATCATTGTGGTTAATTATAGGACTGTTCTTAGTCCTGACTACACTCCCAAGAGACTTCAAGTGCTGGTCCCCCAGCCCCAGGCATAGACTCCCCGAAGCATCATCCAGTGAGAGCTGGCTCAAAGCCTTTTCAGTGAAATCCTTTCTGGGAGAGAGTTGAAGGGTGAGGCAGAGGCTTGGGTGGAGTGGAGGCTAAGAGGCAGAACACCCAGGACTCTCTTCCTCCATCAGGCTTGTACCCCCATGGAACTAGTGACGGATCCTTCCACTGCCCCAGCACCCTTTTGCTTTCTCCTTCTCCATGGGATCAGAGGATTAGACCATTTCCATGGGTTGGGGGAACTGTTTTTGCTCTGAGACTGGTTGGAAGGCCAAGCTTCAGGGTAGAAGTTTAGAACGCTTCACCTCCTTCCTTCCTTCTTCCCGTAGGCACATGTTTAGTACCACAAAGGACCTCAGAGGCCAGCTAGTTGAATCGCCTTATTCTTCAGAGGAGGAAACAGAAGCCTAGATTGTGACTATACCCACTCATAAGAATCAGAAGAGAGATTCAAACTAGCCATCCCTCATGCCTGGAATGCTCTGTCCCTTCAATCAATCAATAAATACATATTTATTAAGTGCCTAGTATGTGCCAGGCACCATGCTAGGTGCTTTGCCTCCATCTCCTGACTTTCTTCAACTCAGCTGAAATCCTACCTTTTTACAACAAGCCTTTTCCAGTCTCCTTTAATTCCAGTGCCTTCTCTTTGTTAATTATCTCCAATCTATCTTTTTATATATCTTGTTTGTACATAGTTGTTTGCATGTTGTCTCTCCAGGTAGCTAGGTAACACAGTGGATAGAGTGAATAGATCTGGAGTCCGGAAGACCTGAGTTAAAATCTGCTTTCAGATACTTGCTTAGCTGTGTGACCCTAGCAAGTCACTTAGCCTCCGTCTGCCTCAGTTTCTTCAACTGTAAAGTGGGCATAATAATAATGCTTCCCTCACACAGTTACTGTGAGAATGAAAGGGGATAATATTTGTAAAGTGCTTAGTACAGCTCCTGCCACATAGTAGGCACTTAATAAATGCGTATTCCTTTCCTCCCTTTTCCTTCTCCCTCTCTTTTATTAGTGTGTGACTTCCTTGAAGGCAAGGACTGTTTTTGCTTTTCTTTGTGTTCTCAGTACCTAGCACTGTGCTTGGCACATAGTGGGACCTTAATCAACATTTGTTGATTGAGCATAGGATCACATGAGCATAGATTTAAAGCTAGAAGGCACTTTAAAGGTCACAGAGTCCAACCCCTTCATTTTGCAGATGAAGAAACTGGGGACCATGGCCCCCAACTTTAGCATCTGGAAAATCTAGGCTAGAGTTGGGAGAGTTTTAAATAAACAAAAAATCTAGAGGATAATCCTTGTCTCATGAGCCCCACTTGGTTTGTATAGAGGAGGGCATCAAGGGCTAGAATCCAGCTCAAGAGGAGACCAATCAATTAATATACTAGCACTTATTAAGCTCCAACTGTGAGCCGAGCATTGTGCTAAGTGTCTGAATGACAAAAGTGAAAGTCCCTGTTCACAAGGATCTTAGAATCAAGTGGAGGGGTGGGCAACATGTATATATACATACGCACATGGGTATTCATACATGCACACCAATGTATGTGTGTATCTCTTTCTATAAATATATATAAACAAAGAGAGAGGTGGGGGAGAGAGAGAGAGAGTCTACAAAATATCCCCTATTACTAGTTTGCAGGTAGAGGGCTCCATAGCCCCCAGGAGAGGGTCCCGGAAGCCCATTGTTAGCATTCTATTTCTTAATTCCCACCTAACTCAATCACTCAATCACTTTCTCCTTCCCACCCTTTTAGGTCCTTCTCTGAAACTTTTTCTCCCAGGAGTTTTCCCAAGGTGTGCCCCAGAGATGACTACTACCTGAAATATTCCTTAGGGACTTACTGCATACCCCGCCCCTTCCCTGAGGACTCAGGGCTTGGGAAGGTGGAGGGCAGATCGGCCAGCTCTTCTCTGGCTTTCAGTGGACATTAGGGTTGGGCTGGGAGTTCTCAGGACCAGGAGGTGCCCCTGGGGAGGGAAAGGCTGGATCTAGGTTAATGAGACATGGGGAGGTAAGGGATGATGACTCAAAGGGGGAGATCCCCTTGGGAAATGAGGCCAGGGACTCTTTCAGTCTTGGTGACCCTAGTTCCTATCATTGTGCCTTACCCAAGGTGGGGGGCAGAGATGGGAACTAGACCTGGGAATTCATTGGTATAGGGAATTCACAGATAAAGAAATTTCTATCTTTCAATTCCAGTCAGCAGCTTCTCTACATCTAGTCTTCTAGAGCTGCCTACAACTCTGAGAAGTGATCAGTCAGTTGGTTGGTTGTTAAGCAGTTACTATGTGTGAGGCAAGGGCAGCTAGGTGGCACAATGGATAAAGTGCCAGGCCTGGAGTCAGGGAGATCTGAGTTCAAATTCAGCCTCAGACATTGAAGGGCTGTGTGACCCTGGACAAGTCAGTTACACCTGTTAACCTTAGTTTCCTCATTTGTAAAATGATCTAGAGAAGGAAATGGCCAACTACTGCAGTATTTTTGCCAAGAAAAACCTGAAAGGGATTGTGAAGAGTCAGACATGACTAAAATCGACTAAACAACAGCGACAGACCTTGCCCAGGGTCACATAGCCAGTATGAATCAGGACTGGAATCCAGATCTTTCTGGCTCCAAGGCCAGTTCTCTATCCACTAGGGAGCACTGACTCCCTCTTGCATATTATAGCTAATTAATAACTGCTCCTTGTTTGCTGGTGGGTTAAGGACCGTCGTATGATATGTGTTTATGTGAAGGTGAGGTATTGTAAGTTGCAGACACCCTAGGTGTGAGGATTCTAGTACTCTGTATCAAGGGTGCTCAAGGATGTATCTGCCACTAACTGCATGATCTTGAGCAACTCTCTGAGCCTCAGTTTCTCCATTTGTAAAATGGTTGTACGAGATGTCCTCTTAGGTCTCTTTCAGCTCCAAATCTCTGAACCTGTGACTCTGCCCAGGGATACACATCTCTGGGATGTGTCAGTATGGTGCCCCCTGCTAATCTGCTCCTTCTACATAGTAGGAGGGCACTAACTTGACATATCTTTACTGCCATCATTGAGGGACATAGGATATTCAACAGCTCCTGTTGTGTGATGGTGAGAGAACATGGGCTATGCCATCTATGGGCATGAACCTCCTTGTCCCTGTCCTGGGGTCTCCCTCCTTAGCTGTGGAAAAGCGAAATATACCAGTAGACCATTGATTGTTTCTTAAAGTCTGGGCTTGTCGCTATCCTGGGGTCTCCCTCCTTAGCAGAGGAAAAGTGAAACATATGCCAGCAGACCATTGATTGTTTCCTGGAGCCTGGACTAAGCACCCCAGAGACAGCAGGCAGAAATTACAAGTCGCTGGTTGGGATGAGTCATGGGCCAAGCGTCCCTACCCAGGTCCCAGCTCACCTGGGCATGATGGAGCTTGTTCTGTCTCCCTTCCCAGAAATTAGAGGACAATCTCCTTCACTGCTGCTCTGGGCTGGCTGAGTGTCTGGAAAAATAAATGCCAAGGAAGCAAAGACCCACATCCCAGCCATCTTCTTGACCTCACCAGCTCATTTTCAAGGGGTGTGCTTGGTGAGTCATTATATAGGCTTGGCATCTCAGCCATGCCAATCCTTTCCCCAGAGCAAGGGAGGAACCTCAGTGGGACAAAGCTGCACAGAGTGATACTCAGCCCAAGTGAAAGTTCTGGGAACTGTGGATTGTAGGTTCTGCCCAACCCCTATGTGGTAAGGATGCAAATCTTGTGTTCTCTGTCAACTCCTGAGGCTTAGGACTGCAGAGTCATTAACTTGCCTGTGACCTCTGGCTGTCACCACCTCCCAGAAGCCCTACTTGCAGTACAAGACTGTTAAGAGTTGATGGAATCATTGGGACTCGTCCCTTCCTTGGTTAAGACTCTGGCTTCCCTATGGCATTGAAGAGCAGGAGCGATGGAGGCACAGTGGATGGAGGGCTTGATCTGGAGCCCTAGGAATTGACAGAGAATAGACTCTTCCTATCTGTGCCAGATGGTGCAAGGCAAAGGCCAGCACTCTTGGTTCCCAGAGAGACAGCACTATTATTCTCTCTTTATAGATGTGGGGATTGAGTCTAACTTCTGCCTTTGATATTAATTAGCTGGGTGGCTGTAGCCCAGTCACCTAGCTTCTCTGAGCCTCTTCTGTGAAATGGAAATGATAATGACACTTATCTCCTAGGGTTGTTGTGAAGATCAATTTAGATAATGTATGTAAAATGTTTTACAAGCCTATTGGTAGAGTTGTGAACTGATCCGACCATCTGGAGAACAATTTGGGACCACACCTAAAAGGCTATAAAACTATGCATACCCTTTGATCCAGCAATACCACTATGAGATCTGTATCCCAAAAAGGAAAAGGAAAAGGACCTGTATGTACATAAAAATTTATGGCAGCTTTTTTTGTGGTGGTAAAGAATTGGAAACTGAGGGGATACTCTCTTGTTGAGGGCATCATCATGCCTCAATGACTGAACAAATTACAGTGCATGATTGTGATGAAATTCTATTGTGCTGTAAGAAATGATGAGCAGGGTGGTTTCAGAAAAGCCTGGGAAGACAGATGAACGGATGCAAACTGAAGTGAGCAGAACTAGGAAATCATTGTACACAGTAACAGCAATACTGTCACAATGATCAACTGTGAAAGACTTGGCTACTCTGATCCAAGATAGTCCAGTGATCCAATGATCCAAGACAATTCCAAAGTACTCATGGTGAAAAATGCTATCTACCTCCAGAGAGGGATCTGATGAATTCTGGGGGCAAATTAAACACATATTTTTCCACTTTATTTTCCTTGCCTTTTTTTTGCAGCAGGACTAGTATGGAAACATACTTTGCATGATTTCATATGTATTATTGATATCATGTTGCTTAGGTTCTCAATGGGTGGGGGAAGGGCTGGAAAAAGGGAGAGAATTTGGAACTCGAGATTTAAAAAAAGAATGTAAAAATGTTTAAAAAAGGAAAGGAAGGATTTGAAAAAGTCTATTTCTTCTGTTAAAAATTTTTTGCAAGCTTTAAATTAGCTATAGTAATTATCTTAGCTACTAACAGTTTAATAATAAAAACTAGTATTTCTATAGTACTTTAAGGTTTGCAGAGCATGTTGACAAGTATTTTTTCATTTTATCCTCACAACATCCTGTGAAGTAGGTGCTATTATCATCCCTATTTTACAGACGAAGAAACTGAAGGAGACAGAAATTAAATGTCTTGCCCACAGTCACACAGGCAGTAAGTGTCTGAAGTGGGATTTGAACTCAGGTTTTTCTGACTCCAGTGGCTAGAGTGAGGGACCTGGCTTCAGTCAGCATTCATTTGTCCCGGCTGCAGGTCCAACACTAACCACTGAAACACCTGGCTGCTTCTATTGTCAGATATAGGCACCACATCTGGTCCTGGAGAGAACAGTATCACGGATTTTGAGTTAGAAGACCCCCTTAGAGCTTAATTCGTGTAACTCTATCATTTCACAATGAGGAAACTGAGAACCAGACCAAGGAATGACTTCTCCAAGACCGAACAGCTCACAATTTGAACTCTGGTCCTCTGACTCCCAAACCGGCTCCTTTCCCAATATACCGTACGGAAGAGCTGGCCCTTATTGGGTGAGATTTCAATGCACCTGAAAAGGCAGTATGCTATATACAGCATGGCACATGGCTTTAGGAAGAACCGAGTTTGAATCTCACCTCTGACCTTTACCGTCATGGGCAAACGTTTTCTTGTGAAAACCTCTCTGAGCCTCTCCTCGGCACATGGTGAGCTCTTAATCAATGCTTGCCGACTCGACTGAGCCTCAGTTTCTTCATCTGCAAAATAGGTACAATAATACCTATTGTGAAACTTAAGCAAGAAAAGATACATGAAGTGTTCTGAAAACTTTCAAGTACTGCAGTCACGTCAGTCGTCTTTGATGTGTCACCCTCGTGGCACGGAAAGTGCCCAGGTAGGAAGGAAATGCATTTCAAGACAATGGTCATAACTAGCTTGGCTTCCTCCTTGAGCAGGAACCTGATTAGAGGTTGGATCCAGGGCTGGGAACTTTAAAAATACGTGTGAAGATTTCTTGTCTTTCATTTGTTCCCTGTTTCAGGGTTCAGACATTAGTAATGGTAAGTGATGTTTGTGCAATGCTTTACATATATTGTCTAATTTGAGTTTCTCAGCAACCCTGTGGGGTAGGTTTTCCTATTTATTTACTCATTCATTCATTCATTCATTTATTTATTTATCTATCTATTTATTTATTTGTTCATTCATTCATTCATTTATCTATTTCTTTATTTATTTGTTTACTTACTTATTCATCTATCTATCCATCCGTCTATCTATCCATCCATCTGTCTATCTATTTATCTGTCTGTCTATCTATCTATCTGTTTGTTTATGGCTTGGATTTATGACTTGATTGGCTAGGTTGGAGAGTACCAACTCCAAATACCATAACTGCCATCCCTGGAGTGACCTGGTACTAAGAACTTCCAGGGAAAATAATTCTACTCATATAAATCAGCATCTGTTTTGCAACTCGTGGTCTTCAGAAATTATTCAGGAGACGGAGAGGTTCTTGCCCTGGGTTACTGTTGTGACGCAGTCAGTCATAAATCAGAAGAGGACCTTGAACTCATGTCTTCCGGATTGGGACCTGCTCTCCCTGAGCTCCAGCAGTGGACTGGGAATACGGACTCCCATCTGTGCCAGACGGAGGCCGGGCAAAGGCTACCTACCACCCGTGGTTCTCAGAGAGGCATCGTTATTATTCACATCATATAGATTCAGAGACAGAAGCTCAGAGAGATTGAATGGCTTGTCATGACCACTAGGCTTTTAGTCCAAGGTCTTTCTGATTCCCTCTCATGGTATAGTGGCAAAAATTCTGGACTTGATGGAAGGAGATGTAGTTCAAATCCTAGTTCTGCTACTTGGGACCTGTGTGACCTTGGACACTTCACCTCTGTGGGCCTCAGTTCCCTCAACTGTAAAAGAAAGGGTTTAGAGTAGATGGTTTCTAAGGCACCTTCTCGATCTAAATCTGTGGTTTATGATCCTACCTGTGTGATGTTGGGCAAGCCACTTTGTCTCTAGGCTTTCATTTTCTCATCTGTAAAATGAGAGGCATTGAGCTCTTTTAAGGTCTGGATTCTGCAACACGGTCATATCCCTTGCACCACAATAAAATACTCCCAACTTAGGTACTATGGCACGGTCAAATGTTGGCTCTTCTCCCTGCCCAGAACTATGCCCCATGTAGAGGTAGGTTACTATGGCTGCCTCCAGGCAGGGTCCCCGGGTTTAGCTCCCAGCTCTTGTAGTTACTAGCTGTGGGATGCTGGCACAGGTTCCTTCCTCTCTCTGAAGGTCAGGCTTCCCAACCATAAAACAGGTACTGACTACTTCACAAGGCTGTTGGGAAACAGTTTGCAAGAGAAAACACTTTTGAAAATTGATTTCGATCAATTTCCTTTTACATTACCTTTATTTCCTAATATCTCCCTTCCCCAGTGATCCCTCCCTCCCTTGTAATGAATTAAAAAAACACAAAGAGGAAAAAAAGCTATTCAGCAAAACCTAACCAACACATCAGACAGGTCCAACAGTTTGAGCAAAGTTCCTCCTGGGTAATCCCCAACTTCTGCACAAAATCGGAGGGTGGTGCGTTTTTACAACTCTTCCCTGGGCCCAAACTTGATCATTATAATTACATGGCTTTCAGTTTCATTTTCTTTCTTTTTTATGGTTGTTCTTTACATTTACACTGTGGAATTGGGGGAGAAGGGAAGGAGATGTATTTCACAACTATGAATGAGGGACAGTTCTGGATCAAACAAGAACCAGAGATGGTCCTAAAAGATAAAAATGATTTTTTTTTGATTACATAGGATTGAAAAGTCTTACACCAACAAATTAGAATTAGGAGAGAAACAATTACCTGGGGGGGGGGGGGAGAAAATTCTTTGCAGCAAATTTCTTATAAGAAACACCCTAGTCGGGATGTGTAAGGAATTGAAACAAATATATAAGCATAAAAGAAAGTCCCTGATAGTCAGAGGATGTGGATAAGTGGTTTTCAAAAGAAGAAATGTAGGCTACCATTTCAAATTAAGAAATGTAGTCTACCACCAAATATATGAAAAAAAAAAACCTCTCCAAAATCACTAATAATAAAAGAAATGCAAATTAAAACATCTCTGTCTTGCAATCTATCAGATGGATCAAAAAACAGAAAGTGACAGTTGTTGGAGGGGCTGTGGAAAGACAGCCACACTAATGCAATATTGCTGTATATGAATTAGTCTAACCATTTTGGAAAGTGATATGGAATAACACTCCCTCAAATCACTAAACTTCTATCTTTTGACCTAGGGATACCACTGCTAGACATATAAAAGATCGAGGAAAAGGATCCATGTATATGGAAATATTTATAGCAATGCTTTTTTCTGTGTCAAAGAATTGGAAACAGGAAGGTACCCATCAATTGGGGAATGGTATATTTATGTAGGGATATGGGATTGAGGGGCAGGGTTGGGTACAACTAGGTAACACAGTAGTTAGAGCACTGGGCCTGGAGTCAGGAAGACTATCTCCCTGAGTTCAAATCCAGCCTCAGACGCTTACTAACCGTGTGACCCTGGCCAAATCACTTTAATAGCTCTATTAGCCTCAGTTACTCATCTCTAAAATGAGCTGGAGAAGGAAATAGCAAACTACTTTGCCAAGAAAATCCCAAATGGGGTCATGGAGAATCAGATATAACTGTAAACAACTGAACGGCAAAACCCAAAATGTATTTGGTTATTCTTTAGCTATTGGCTATCTATTTTGCTGATGTGCCCAATCTCTAACTTTCAAGTTCTCTGTAAGTGTGAGCTATTGTTATCATCTGTCCTAGAGTTTTTATACTCCTTTGGGAAAGTGGCAGTGATGGCTAGAAGTGACAAAGAGGGAGATTTTAGTTCAAAGTAAAGAAAAACTTCCTAACAGTAAGAGCTAACCCAGAATGAAATGGGGTGCTTCGGGAGGTAGTGGGTTCCCTATAACCAGGAGTATTTAAACAACAGTTGGATGACCACTTGTAGATATTGTAGAGGGGCTTCAGGCATGGCTGGGGGTTCTTTCTAGCTCTGAGGTTCTGTGATTCCATGATGGGAAATAAGAATCCAGCAGTCTAGTTTTTAAGGAAGTTGCAACCATTCCATAGCTTCTCCTTTCTCTCCCTGGCTACCCCGCCAGGTCTAGGTGCAAAGAGATGAGAGGTGGAGCCCAGGCATGTTCCAGATGTTCTCCATGTTTCTTCATGTCCATGGCCATGTTTGAAGGGTTGGTGATTATTGTTTCATTCTGGACATTCTGGACCTTATCAACTCACACCCCAGTGTTGCCTCAGCACCAAGCCTGTGAGCTTGTTTTTGTTTTTGTCTCTTTTTTTTTTTTTTTTGCAATCACAGTGTCTGGCTAGGGAGAGGACAATTGAGTAATTGTTAGGAGCCTAGGTAGTAGTTTGTTTTCATAATGCAGACAAACCACCTCCTCTTAACCCAGTCAAACAAGTTGGGCATTAGCCAAGCACATAATCATCAAATGTAATTATAGCTTACACTTATATAGGCTTTGCCAAGCTCCTTTTTACAACAGTCCTCTAAAGTAGATGGTACCAGTGTTGTTAACCTCATTTAAGAGACGAGGAACCTGAGATTGAGGGAAGGAAAAGAACTAGTCTCGTCCAAAGGTATAAGGGTTAGCGTCTTTTAACACTAAAGTCTTGTGCTTTCTCAGCTGCCATTTGGCCTACTGAAAGGCTATCCTTTGGTGGAGGGATTAGATTTGACCAGCTTGGTCTTAGAGGGCAGAACTAGAAGCATTGGGTGCCAGGTTACAAGATAAAAAAATGGAAATTTTATGGAAGGAAAATCTTCCCAATGGGCAGCTAAGTGGTGCAGTGGATAGAGCGACCAGCCTGGAGTCAGGAAGACTCATCTCCCTGAGTTCAAATCTGGCCTCAGACACTTACTAGCTGTGTGACCCTAGGCAAGTCACTTCACCCTGTTTGCCTTAGTTTCTTCATCCGTCAAATCAGCTGGAGAAGGAAATACCAAACCACTCTAGTATCTCTGCCAAGAAAACCCCAAGTGGGGTCACGAAGAGTTGGACATCACCGAACAACAACATATATACAATACTTAGATATTTTGTGATGGTAAATTAGGCCATTTTTTTGGGTCTCAATTCTGACCTAGCCCTTAGTCTTTGAAACAGTATTGCCTTAGGTACAAACTGAGGCCTGGGAAAGACTTTAATTTAGAAAGACCAAGGTCATCTACTGCAGCCTGGGCCATCACCAGTCATCTTGACTTTCCTCCTGCCACTGAACTTCGATGACTCTCGAAGAGAAAGTGAGACTGATGACTTTGTGCAACTCTGCCTAATTTAATTCAATTCACCTTCAAATCAAGACATCAGAAATAAAGACAAACAACAACACCATGAATTGACGTATTGGAAGTACTCTTCACTGCTGCCTTTCAACTTTTCCTTTTATACATCGTCCTTCTCATTAGAATGTAAGCTCCTTGAGGGTAAGGAATGCTTTCTTATTTCTGATTGTATTTATATTCTTAGCACTTAGCACCGTGCCTGGAGCACAGTAAGTGCTTAATAAATGCTTGTTGACTCTAGGTCCAGAGCTCTATTCACTTTGACACCTACCTGGAAAACCCGGAAAGGCTTCTGTAAAGCGATCCAGTAAGAAGCAGAAGCAGAAGAATGATTTACACAACAAAATCAACATTGCAAAGACCTTCAACTTTGAACAACTTAAGAACTTTGACCAACTCAATGACCACAGTTTGTGAGGGCTCATGATGAAACATGCTATCAACTCTAGAGGCAGCTAGGTGGTACAGTGGATTGAGTGCTGGACCTGAGGTCAGGGAGATCTGAGTTCAAATGTGACCTCACATGGTAGCTGTGTGACCCTGGAAGAGTCATTTTACCTTTGCCTGCTTCAGTTTCCTCAGTTGTGAAGTGGGAATAGTAACGGTACCTACCTCTCAAGTTTGTTATGAGGATCAAGTGAGATAATATTTGTAAAATGTTTAGCACAGTGCCTGGCACATAGTAGGCACTTAACAAATGATTATTCCCTTCCCTTGTCTTGATGGAAAGGAGATAGACTCAAAGGGCAGAATGAGACATACATTTTTGGACGTGGACCATGTGGGGATTTGTTTGGCTTGATTATGCACATTTGTTACAAAGGTTTCCTATTTTTGCCCCCCTCAAATTTTCTTTGGGAAGAGAGATGGAATGAAGAGAGAGGAAAAGGATGAGGCTACCAAAAAAGCAAAAAAAGGAAGAAAAGAAAATGGTCATGTTAGTATTAAAAAACAAAAAGGAACAGAAGAGAACATACGGAAGACCACAAGGAAACACAGACAAGTGGGACAGCTTTGAAAGTTATATACTGAATTTAATCTATCCTTAAAAGGAAAAAACAAGCTACATATAATAGAGATTTGTGGCTTCACATACAATCTTTTTTTTTTTTCTGTTCTACTTTGCATCTGGCAACACTCATTTTATTTAGTTTTTTAGTGGCCCAGAATATTTACTGGAGAATTTTTTTACATAAAGTTGAAAAGTTTTTAAATAAATAAAATCAATGCCATGAAAATTAATAGGGAAATAATTCACTGGGGAAAAAAATCTTGCAGCAAATTTCTCTGAGAAAGCTTGATGTTCAAGATGTGTAGGAAATTGATCTGAATATGTAAGAATGAGAGAGATTACCAAAAGAGAAATGGAGTAACAACACAACAGTAATCCCTATGGGACGGCTAGGTGGCACAGTGCACAGAGTGACCAGCCTAAAGTCAGGACAGGAAGACTCATCTTTCTAAGTTCAAATCTGACCTCAGACACTTAGAAGCTGAGTGACCCTGAGCAAGTCACTTCACCCTGTTTGCCTCAGTTTCTTCATCTATAAAATGAGCTGGAGAAGAAAATGGCACAACACTCCAGCATGTCTGTAAAGAAAACCCCAAATCGGGTCATGGAGGGTCAGGCATGACTGAAAACAATAACAATAAACATTTCTATAGCACCATAAAGTTTGAGCAAAAGCTTTATGTATATCGTCTGATTTGAATCTCAAAACAAACTCATAGCTAGTTACTATTATCATTCCAATTTTATAGGTGAGGAAACTGAGGCTGAGAGAGGTTAAGTAACTTGCCCAAGATCACACAAAGTAAGGCAAGACTGGGGCTTAGTCTCTCGCTCTAAGTCCCACACGGTACCAATTTCGCCACCTAGTGGCTTAGTTAAAGGTATGAGCTGGTATGTATGAACAGGCAGCTTTGAAGAGAAGAGATTCAAATTATCAACAACCATCTTAAAAAAAGCAACTGAGTTATTTGTAACAGGAGTTTTGTTTTACTTGCTTTCTCAATAAGAGGAAGAAGGGGAGGCGTGAGAGACAGAAAGAGAATCTCTTTTTAAAAATAAAATAGAAATTATTTAACAAAATAAAAAAAGCAGAGAGGAGGAACAATAATAAGAGGTTACACTTCACACTCATCAGATTGGCAAAGATGGCAAAAAAAGGAAAATAACAGTGGTTGCCGAGCAGGCAGGAAGATGTTAAATAGCGCTATGTCAGTAGAGTTGGTGGACTGGTCCAGCCATTCTTTGGAACGCAAATTGGAATTATGCCCAAAAGGCTATTAAACTGTGCCTACCCTTTGATCCAGCCAGGCCACTGCTAAGTCTATACCTCAAAGAGATCAAAGAAAGAGGAAAAGGAGCTATATGTACAAAACTATATAGTAGCTCTTTTCATGGTGGCAAAAATCAAAAAGAAATGGAGAAGAATGCCTATTGATTGGGGAGTGGCTGAGCAAGTTATGGTATATGAAGGTGATGGAATATTATTGTGCCATAAGAAATGATGAATGGGATTATTTTTCCAGAAAAATCTGGAAAGATTTGTTAGGACTGTTGTAGAGTGAAGTGAGTAGAAACAGGAAAATAGCTCATATAACATAAATATTGCTCACTCATAAATATTGGTTACTCTGTTCAATACAATGACCTACCATGATTCTTGTTGATGTTTTTTTTCAGAGGGAGGAAGGCAGGGCAATTGGGATTAAGTGACTTGCCCAAGGTCACACAGCTAGTAAGTGTGTCAAATGTCTGAGGCTAGATTTGAACTGAGGTCCTCATGATTCCAGGGCTGGTGCTCTACTAACTGCACCACCTAGCCACCCCTACCTACCACCATTCTAAAGGACTCATGATGAAACCTGCTATCAACCTTCAGAAAGAGAGCGGATGAACTCAGGGTGCAGATTGCATTATGTTTCTTTTGGACACGGCCAATGAGGGGATTTGGTTTGCCTGACCAGACATGTTTGTAACAGGGCTTTTATTTTAATTCCTTTCTCAATGGGAGGAGGAAGGGAGTTTAGAGGAACAAAAAGAGTATTTTTGTTTAAAAATAAAAAAAATTATTTAACAAAACAAGAAAGTAGAGGGGAAGGACAATGATATCATACAAAAATATATACAAAAATATTTCTGGTAGCACTTTGTGTCATAGCAAAGAATTGGAAATAAAGTAGATTCCATCAACTGCTGAATATACAGTATATGAATTTAATGGAGTAATATTGTGGCTTAAGAAATGACAAAAGTGGGGCAGCTAGGTGGATAGAGCACCATCCCTGGAGTCAGGAAGACCTGAGTTCAAATCCAGCCTCAGACACTTACTGTCTGTGACCATGGACAACTTACTTAACCCCAGTTGCCTTCTCCCACCCCCCCAGCCCCCCAAGAAATGACAAAAGGGATGGATGCAGAGAAACCATGCTGGCCATAGAGTTCATTTCCTTCCAGGCTGTGCTTCTGACTTCTTGGTACCTTCTTCCTTCTTCTCCCTTCAGTTCTTTATTATGTTTTTCAGACATTATATAGTAAGCTTTTTGAGGACAGAGAATGTCTTATTTTTGCTTGTATTCCTATCCTTAACTCTTGGCACAATGCCTGGCACATAGCAAGTGTTTAATAAATGATAGTTACCTATTTAACTGTTGTCTTCCCTGTGAGAGCAGGAGCTCCTTGAGGGTAGGGACTGTCTTTTTTTTTGGCTTGTATTTCTATTCCCAGCACTTAGCACAGTGCCAGACAAATAGTAACTGCTTAATAAATAAATGCTTTACCTACCTGTCTCTTGGAAGAGAGGTGATGAACCAGAACAGAAATTGGCAAACTGCAGCTAGTGGCCACAAGCTGCCTGCCGCCTTTTGTTTGTTTGTTTTGGTATGAATGTGAACTAAGAACGTTTTTTTTTTTTTTGCATTTTAAAATAACTTTAAAAATAGTTCACTGGTTATACAAGGACAAACAGTGGGCTAGATTTGGCCTGTAGGCTGTGACCCCAGGACCGGAGGTATAGAATGTAGGCATGTCCACTCTGTAAATTTGTTTTGCTCGACTCTTCCCATTTGTTACAAGGGAGGGATTTTATTTGAGGAAGGCAGAACGAGTGGTTAGGGGACAAATAGTGATAGAGGTACCAAAAAAAGGAAAGAAAGAAAAAAACATCAAGGAAACATCAAAGAAATACACAGAAGAGTGCAGAAGGGGACAGCGACAAGTGAGGCAATTCTGGTACTACCATGTTAAATTGAATATATCCTTTAAAAAGAAATTCTCCATATGCTATGCTTAAGATTTCATACACAATCCTCTTTTTATTTATTTATTTTTTGTATGGAGAAATGTTCACTTTGTTCATGTTTCTCAGGTTGATAATAGTGTAAGGGAGCGTGTTCCTGCCACCCCATCTGCACAGTTGATATACTCACAGAAAGCCCAGAGTGTAATTAAAAGTTATTAATGAGGTGTTAAACTGATCGTAGGGATGCTTTTATTCTGTTGCTTTCTTTGTGAGGTGTGAACACCTCTATGAATGATCCAAGAAAGAGAAAGGAATAATTCAATTAGTTGAGCAAACAAATTAGCCCAAACTCTAAGGGCTGTAATTGCTAATCCCAAGTACAAGTTTGAGAGGAGGAGCTGTTTTGGGGCGGGGGGGGGGGGGGGGAGGGTAGAGAAGATTTCTTTCTTCTGCTTCCTCAAGGTGATGCTTATCTAGCAACAACTTCGGAAGACCCAGGTTTAAATCTTGCTTCAGATACTTGCTAGTTTTGTGACCCTGGTCGTGTCACTTGGCCACTATGTATCTCATTTTTCTCATCTGTAAAATGAAGGTACTAGATTCAGCTGGACTCCAGCTTCTAAGGTCTCTTCTAGCCCTAAACCTATGAGCCCATTATTTTATATTTTTTTCCTTGAGGGAGACATCTCATCCAGCAGTTTGAAAGCAAATTAGAATTATGCCTAAAAGGCTATTAAACTGTGCATACCCTTTGATCCAGTCAGGCCACTGCTAAGTCTGTACCTCAAAGAGACCAAAGTTCCTTGGTTGGAGAAGATTTAAAGTATATTTAAAAGAGTAGAGAAACTCACTCCATATAGACACAAATACAGAGAGACAGACAAGCAAAGAATGAAGCAAAGAATGAATCCCAGGCAACGGAGAAATTGTCTCCTGTAAAGAGAAAGGCAGATGAGGGATCAACCCAGTACAGGCTCAGCAGGTAAGTTGTTTGAAGAGGACAGAAAGGACAAGTCCCTGTTGCACCAAGGCTTGTGACTTTCCAGTGCTACACGTTGATACCTCACACGAACCTTGTTATCACTGTACTCTCAGTTTGAATCCGCTCTTTCCCACTCTTGTGTATCTATGTCAGACTGGGGCTCAGGTTTGCGTTGGGGAATGTTTTGCGACTAATTTTCCCTATCTTTTCCAGCTCAGCATCTTGTCATGGGCTAGGAGGAGGCAGACAGGAAACAGGGGACCTGCAAAGGATTTATTTCATCATCCTAAGGCAAGAGGTGGTAGGGTGTATGAGTAAAGGTCCAGATGATTCTGGCTTTTTCTGGGGATCTCGGGAAACCAGCAGCCAAGAGCTCATCAGAGTAAAATGAGGTGACAATGTGGAAGTGCTATACTAATGTCAGGCATTATTAAATAAATGGAGGGGGGGGGGCCTTGAAAAGCCAGGAAGGTGATTTTGGATTTAAAGGCATCTCAGGTGCTACTTCTGATGATGATTTTCCAAATCTCCACTTTTCTTCCTTGCATTTCTTTCTTTGGGCACATGCTTTTCCTTTAGTAGTAGACCGTCTGCTTTTTGAGGTCAGGGGCTGATTCCAGCCCTCTTCCCCATGCTTTTTTTTTTTTTGTCTTTAAATTGCTAGTGCCCAGAACATAGTAGGTGTTAAATAAATCTTTGTCAACAAATCGATTCGATGTCGGGGAGTGACATGATGAAAAATAGTTCAGTTTCATCAGATTTCCTCAGCAGCTATGTAGTTATTGCCTCTACCTCCATATATGCAAACACCTCCAGGCTTTAGGAAGATCATACAATCATCTAATTTCGAGCTGGGAAGGACCTTAGGGATCATCTCATCTAGCTCCCTTGTTTGACAACAGGGAGGAGGGGGAAATTGAGGTTCAGAGATTAGACAGATTTCATGGGTTGCTGTAGTCCCCCAAATTAATCAGCCAGTGACCAAACTTTGGGGGATGAGCCTCTTGGAACTTGGCTAAACTAGTCCTCAGACCCAGAGTCCATATCTGACTTGCACTCAATATCTTCCCAGTGTGTTTGGACTTGTCAAAGATTCTGCTGTTCTGGCAGAGCCTTGGAAAATAGGGGGCCAGAAAAGAAAGAAAAGAGAATGAAGCATTAAATGAAGCATTAAAAGCAATGAAGCCTTAAAGAAAGAAAATACACATGAGATCAGAAGGAAATTAAGGAGCAGGTGCAGACACTTCTTTTTGCTCTTCTTTCCAGTAAGAAGCATTATTTTCTCCCCCCTCCCCCGCTCTGTTGTAACTGCCCTTTGCTCCCCCCCCTTCTCTCCTCCCCCACTGCTAAAAACCAAACGAAACAAAAAAAAACCACCCTTGTAACAATATACATAATTAAGCAACTCAAATTCCAGCATTGGACATGTCTAAAAATATATGTCTCAAGCTGTACTCTGAATCCATCATCTCTCTGTCAGGAGGTGGGAAGCATGTTTCATCATGGCTTCTTTGGAATTATGCTCAGTCATCGCATTGCATTGATGAGAGTTCTTAAGTCTTTTAAAGTTGTCTTTACAATGGTAACCTTTGGCTCAGAGGTCCATCTGCATAGGACTGGGGGCTGATTATTCAATGCTCCTTGCCTATGTGAGGGTAGAGGTGGTGAGAGCTGGAGAGAAGAGAGACCTTGATCTTCTGGCTTCTAGCTTCTAGAGAGAAGAAATGGTTCCAGAACCTCTTCAGGTTCCTGAAGGGAAAGAAAGACTCTGGGAAGAAGCTGATGCTACAAATACATTCTGGACCTGCCTGTCTTCTGTCTCCCAGCTGGAAGCCAGAGGACCAGGATCTCTCTTCTCTCCAGCTCTCACCAGCTTCCCTCCTTACACAAGCTTGGAACCTTGAATACTCGATTACCAACGAGCAAAGTCTTATACAAAAGGCTCTTTGCGCCAAGGGTTACCCCATATAATATATACTTTACAAACAAACAAGCTGTACATAGCAGAAACTCTAAAGTTTCCTGTACAGATTCTTTGTGTCCTCTGTATATTGAGATTTTTATGTTTGTTGATATTTAAGGTTATAATTTTAAAAAAAGAAAAGAAAATCCAGGTCCATCTCCTTGCCACAGTGGGACATTAGTAGAAGACCATAGCAATGAGTCATGTAGCATAGAGGACAGAGGGTCATAAAAGCCTAGGTTTAAGCCTCGTTTCTGTCTTTAAGCCACATACTGACGGTGGGACCCTGGTCCCATACATTGACATACTGGCTGTGGGACCCTGGACAAATCTCAGTGTCCTAAGAGGTGTAAGTGACCCAACAGTTGCTGAACTTCTTTAGCAGTGGGATTTTTCCTCACTGGGCATTTCCTAATACCTATGAAATCACAAGTCAGTCAGTTAGCAAGCATTTCACTCTGAGACCGGAGCGGGAGGAAGAAATACTAATGGAAGATGTCTGAAAAAAAAAATTAAAATAGCTGACATTTACGCAGAGTTTTCAGGCTTGCAAAGTGATTTACATACATCCTCTCATTTGGAACGCTTTGCTTAATTCTGGAAAGATGGAAAAAAAGGCAAAAGACAGTCCCAGTCCTCAAGTGACACGTAGTCTAATTGGGGAGAGAGTGTGTAAATATAAAATGTATACGGAGTTAAAAAAAGGAGTCTGAAAAGGAAAGTGCTTGCAGCTGGAGAGGACTGGGTAAAGACCCCTGCAGAAGGTAGGATTTGAGTTGCATCTTGAAGGAAGTCAGGGAATCTCTGAGGGGAAGGCGAGGGGGTGGAGGGTTCCAGGAAAGATGAATAACCAGTGCAAAGTCATGCGGTTGGGAGACGGACAGTTGAATTCAGGGAGCTTGAACTTAGAGTTTGTGCAGTTTAAGAGGTAAGATGATTGGAAAAGTAGAAAGCAACCAAGCTAGGAAGAGCCTGAGGACTTTATATTTGATCCTGGAGGTAATCCGGAACTACTGGAGGAGAATCGGAAGAGAGAGCAGTGTCATGGAAACCTAGAGAAGACTGAGTATCCAAGGTGAAAAAAATAATTGACAAGTGTCAAAGACTGCAGAGAGATCAAGAGATATGACTGAGCAAAGGACAATAGTGTTGATATTTAAGAGATCATTGGTAACTTTGGAGGGGACAATTAGGATGAAATTGGAAGCCAATTTGCAGTGAGTTGAGGAGTGAGAGAAGAGATAGTATATGAAAGCTAGTGAATATAGTCAGATCAAGTAAGGATATTTTTAAGGATGGGGGAGACATAGGATTGCAGATGTCAGAGAAGGAGCCATTAGGCAGGGAGAGATTTAAGATAAAGGGAGAGAATGGAGGTGATTGTGGGGGCGATTGGTTGGAGAAGTTTGGAGGAGATGGGGTCACAGGGGCATATAGCTTAGTCTGTCTTGACAAGTATAAAAGACTCTTTTTCATTTGAGACTAGAGTGAAGGAGACAGTGGAGGGAGACATCTAAAAATAATAAAAAAATAACTGATTTCAAGGCTTGCAAAGAGATTCACACACATTCCCTCATTTGAGCCTCGTAACAACCCTTCAAAGTAAGCACTACAGGTATCGTTGCCCCATTTTAGAGATGAGGAGACCAAATCTCAGAATGGGGAGGTGACTTCAGCTAATAAGTGTCGGAGGCAGAATTAAAATCCAGTTCTTTACTGTCTTCCAGTCTAGTACTCTGTCCACCATCCCATCATGATACCCCTCATGAAATAATAATAATAATAATGATAATAACAAATGAGAATGAATACTAGCTTACATTTAGTAAAATGTTTTACGGTTTAAAAAACACTCTCATAAAAGCCTTTTGAGGTAGGTAGAAAGTGTTGCAGAGCTTGTTGTAATCCAAAGAACCTCCTGGAGTCCAGAAAGCTGAGAATCTGAAAGGAGACCTTATCAGTCTGTCTTTGGAGTTGCCAAGGGGAGAAGGTGTCCAGATTGGAGCACCTGGTCAGTTCAACTAATTTAACTTGATAAGCTTTTTCTGGTTCTGATTCTACAGAATCATTGACCAGCCTTTAGGTCAACCTAATTCAATAAAGATTTAACTAACTGTCTACTCTGAAAATAGTTAGATAAAGCATTTATTAAGCACTTATTGTATGCCTGACAATGTGCTATGTGCTGAAGAGACAGAAATAAGCAAAGCAAGACTGTCCCTGCCCTCCAGGAACTTACATTCTAATGGGTAAAGGCAACACATAAAGGGGAGCTGAAAAGGGGGGAAATAAATAAACATTGATTAAACTACTACTATGTGCCAAGGACTGTGCTAATTGCTTTACAAATATTTATCCCATTTGATTCTTATAACAACCTTGGGAGGTAGGTGCTGTTCTTATCCCCATTTTATATTGAGGAAACTGAAGCAGAGAGAAATTTAAGTGACTTGCCCAAGGCAAGTGTCTAAGGCTGGATTTGAACTCAGGACCTCCTAACTCCAGGCCCAGCACTTTATCTACTGTGCCACTTTTAAGAGGAGATGTTTAGGAATGAATGTGGAGACTTGGTTTCTGGCAAGTTGAGTCACTCACTAATCTGAACTGAGTGATCCAGAGGTAGAGTTCAAGGCTACAGTAAGGGAAGGAATGATGAGGATGATGGCCTCTGTGATGGCAAGCAAAGTGGGACTTTTTGCTGTTTTTCCTTTTGGAGTACTTCTCAGCACTAAGGCAATCGAGCGCCTTTGAGTCTTGCCTTTGTTTGAATCTAGAGTCTTTGATGACCTGCTTAAGTCACAAGAAAACCTAAGTCATATGAGTTTGAGTCACATGGTTGTGATGCCCTCTGACCCTTAAGAAGTATATATGTATTCTGAGGTTAGCATTTTGCTTGGGGGCTCACTCATTGGAAGAGCTTTCCTGTGATTTAGCCAGATGAGACTCTGGGTAGCTGTTAAGGAGGCCCGCCCTACCCTGCTTTGAAAACCCAGATGTTGGTGCTTCTCTCTCTGGTAACTATGTATGTATTGCCACGGACAGATAGTTACAAGCCCTGTCTGCCGATTTGTGTTATTTGCTCTATTTATATAATTTCTGCTTGTAATTTCTGTTTGTATTTGCTCTGAAGTTTAGGGTGTTGACTTTTCCCCTGAACTAAGTGAATGGTGTATATATATATATATCTATGTGTATATATATATATATACATATACATATATACACCATATATATCTATATATATACATATCTATATATCTATATATATCTATATATATATGAAATTAAAGTAAGATTGTTGACCCCTTTAAAGTTGCTTTCTTTCAGAAAAGCAGACCAAAGAATCTGTGCTAGCAGCCCTCCTGTGTGCTGGTGTTACACCCCCACAGCAGCTGAACATTGTTACAGCCCTATTGCAGACAGCATGGCATATGCCAGCGAAGTTTGAATTAAAGAGGTATTCCATATGGATGGTGAAGCCATCTTCATGCTCCTTTGTTTTGAATGACGTTGTTCCAGTTTTAGCAAACCCTGGAACGCAGCAGAGTCTCCTAAATGAAATGCTAATCACTCAAAAGAATTTGATCTAACTGTTCACTCATGAAAAAGTCCAAATGGATGAAGAATTGTCCAAACAACCAATTAATCAAGTAATATTTGTTAAATGCTATTTGCCAGGCACTGGAAATACCAGTTTCTGCCCTCAAGGAACTTATATTCCAATGATGTATGTAGTACTATGATATGCAATAATATGGGGGCTGGCTTTTTAAAGAAATCCTGTGGTGAATCCCATAAGAAAAGGATCCTTCTAAAGCATGAATAACCCTCCAGTGACATGTTTATTTAGTTTGTTTAGGTTTTTATGTATCCATATTGCTTAAAATGGATCCAACTTGGTGAGGTATCCAGAGAAACCTGGAAAAAAGTCTTATGGAATTTAGGCTTTGATGTCAGGAAGAAACTTCCTGACAGAACTATTCAAGAGTGGACAGGGTTACCTAGAGAAGAGATGGCGAGTGATCCTTCCTTAGGGGTCTTCAAGGAGAAGTTGGACAGCCGCTCGTTGGATGTATCAGAGTGGGGATGGACTCCTTTTGTGTATGAGTGGGACTGAGTCACCCTCCAACTCTGAAACTTTGTGATCAGGGTGTGAAAAAACACACAGCGACTGCAATAATATGAGAGTGAAAGTGAAAAGGAATGCTTCCTCTTGCCTGTAGGATCAAATATAAAATTATCTGTGATGTACGAAAGATTTGAGAGACATAGTTTTTGGGTAATAATTTTATTACTTATGGCTAGCAAATAATTAATAAAATGGTCATTTGGCTTTCTCTGGAAACCAAAGACCGCTCAGGGAGCCCTCTTGACACTCGTATACTCTTGGAAGAGTGGGTATTCCTGACAGGAGGCAATCAACTCTGATTAGTTAACAATTATTGAGAAAATGAATATTATAACCAGAGGTAGGCTTATCCTAATAATATAATATATTTATATTATTATATATTTATATTATATATATATAAATATATAATATATTTATATATTCTAATAATATGATAATAAGACTTGTACTTGACTCTGATCCAGTCACTCATGGACAAAGAGAGACTCATCTCAAGCCAGACCACTCCCCTACCCCTGCCTCAGGGAATCTGTACAAATGGATCTATCCTCCACCCAGTCAGTGAACAATGATGGTGGGGTGACAATTCTAGATTAGATTTTCCTTGTAAGGTCTTCTCCTTGGCTAGGGCAAGAAGCACATACTCAGAGCATTTAGGCAATCTCATCTACCAGCAATGTCCTTCACAAAGACTGGCTGAAATGATATTTCTGAATGAGGAAATAGGAAAAAAAACCTGGTTCACCCCAACTCTGATATTAATTGGTTATTAATATATAAAAAAGAAATAATCATTTCTCTTACTTGTTTCTTCTTCTTTAAAAAATATTTTTTCTCAATTACATGCAAAAACAATTTTGAACATTTATTAAAAAATTTTTTGAGTTCCAAATTCTCTTCCTCCCTCCCTCCCTTCTGCCTTTCTGATGCAGTTAAGCAATTAGATATAGGTTATACATGTGCAGTCATGCAAAACAGATTTCCATATTAGTCATGTTGTGAAAGACACGGACCAAAAAAACCCATGAAAAAATAACGAAAGTGAAAAAAAGACCGCTTCGACTTGCATTCAGACTCCATCAGTTCTTTCTCTGGAGATGGATAACATTTTCCATCAGGAATCCTTTGGAATCGTCTTGAATAGTTGTATTGCTGAGAAGAGCTAAGTCATTCACAGTTGATCACCATACTTTACTGTGTACAATTTTGTCCTGGTTCTGCTTACTTTACTTTGTATCGGTTCATGTAAGTCTTCGTGGGTTTTTGAAATTGTCCTGCCAGTTATTTCTTATAAGGCAACAATATTCCATTGTAATCATATACCACAACTTGTTCAGCCATTCCCCAATTGATGGGCATCCCCTTAATTTTTGGTTCTTTGCCACCACAAAAAGAGCTGCTAGAAATATTTTTGTACAAATAGTGCCACTCTCCCACCTTTTCAAAATTTTGATCTCTTTGGGATACAGACCTCTTGATCTCTTTTGGGATACAGTGCATTGCTGGGTCAAAGGCTGGGTCATAGTTCTTTGGGCATAGTTCCAAATTGCTCTTTAGAACGGTTGGATAGGTCTATTTCTTCTTTAAAGGCGTCTCATAACTGCCCCCTCCTACCTTTCCAGTATTCTTATACTTTATTTTCCTCCATATATTCTATGAGCAAGTGACACTGGCTGCCATACTGTTTCTTGTTCAAGACATTCCATCTCCCGACTCCCAAATTAGCATTCTTTTTTAATTCTATCAGCTCTGATGGCTGAAGTCTGGTGGGAATGTCTTCAGACCCAGTATAATGCTCAGGTTCATCAAGGCTCTTAATGGCCAGTCCCTTGTTACACCCACAAGGAAGGGAACCCACCACCTCCCCACGTAGCCTATTTCATTTTTGTACAGTTCTGCTTATCATGAAGTCCTTTTTAAAATTAAATTTTATTTTTCAATTTGATCAAATTGTACCTTTTCTCCCACTGCCTCTCCTTTCCCCAACTGAAAGAGAAAGAAAAACAAAATACTTGTAACAAACATGTAACGTTAAGCAGAACAAATCTCCATACTGTCGTGTCCCCCCCCCCCCTCCCCGCCAAAAAAAAATCAAGTTTAAATTCGTCTCTGAGATTTCCATCATTACTTCCTCTATGCTTGATATGTCTTGCCCTGGGGAAGACCCAAGTATTTGTGAATATTGTCTTCCTCCATTGGTTCCTTGAGACCTCTGAATTCAATTTGCAGCTAGCTAGTGCAGTAGATAGAGTGCTGGACCGGGGGTCAAGAAGACTTGATCTCAGACACTGTGTGATCCTGGGCAAGGCACAACTGTCTCTCATTTTCCCTCTCTGTAAAATGGGGATAGTAATAGCCTCTACCTCCCAGAGTTGCTGTGAAGATGAAATGAGATCGTATTTGTAGAGCGCTTTGCAAACTTTAAAGCACTATATATATCACCATCATCGTCGTCGTCATCATCATCATCACCCTTACAAGCCTTTTTCAGTTTCCATCCTTCCTTCTTGTTCATCAAGAATTTCATACTTAGTGGGTCCAAGTGATATTTTGATATCACCAGAAAAAGATTACACGAGATGAAGGAGACATTTAATTTGTTTTTTTTTTTTTGATGGAGTTATAGTTTGATGTCATCCATATACATTAAGAAGGCAGCTAGATGGTGCAGCACATAGAATGTCAGTCCTGAAGTCAGGAAGACTCATCTTCATGTGTTCAAATCTGACCTCAGACACTTACTAGCTCTGTGACCCTTATAATCTCCATTCTACAGATGGAGAAATTGAGACAAGTTACTTAACTCTGCCTCAGTGTCTTCACCTATAAAAAATGAACTGGAGAAGGAAATGGCAAACCGCTCCAGTATCTTTGCCAAGAAAACCCCAAATGGGGTCATGAAGGGTCAGGGACGACTTTGTGTGACTAATAACATGTTTTGAGTTGACTCTTTTAATTTGGGCTCTATACTAAGCTCTTTTTAGGAGAGGTGATATTGGACTTGAGGGTAGATGTGAACCTCACTGGACTAAAATAGTCTCCCTGAAAAGTGCTACATTTCATATTAATTTTTTTGGAGGAGGGATGGCAGGGCAATTGGGAATAGGTGACTTGCTCAAGGTCACACAGCTAGTGTGTCAAGTGTCTGAGTCTGTATTTGAATGCAGGTCCTCTTGACTCCAGGGCCAGTGCTCTATTCACTAGCTGCTGCTCATATTAATTTTTTTGACATTATATTGGCTGCATGTGTTAAATAGAGACCAGTTTTCCATCAAATACTTGAAAGGTTTCCACTATACTTGGGTCTATTTATAGTACATGAATAAGCTATGAGGGTAGAACTGAGATAAAGGCTTTGTGATAATTACAAAAGGTGTTATATTTATTATGGAACTTTTGTTAGCTTGTATAATAACTTGTTCAGTCATTTTCAATATGTCTGACTCTCTGTGATCCCATTTGGGGTTTTCTTGGCAAATACATTGGAGTGGTTCACCATTTTCTTCTCCATCTCATTTTACAGATGAGGAAACTGAGGCAAACAGGGTCAAGTGACTTGCCCAGGGTCACATAAATAATAAGTGTCTGGGGCTGGATTTGAACTCATGAAGATGAGTCTTCCTGACTCAGGGGTGGTGCTCTAACCATTGCACCACTTACGCCACCTAGATTTTACATAGTTGTAAATATTCCACATATTATTCTCCTAAAATCTTCCCATACTTCTCTGTATTCATCCTATTTGTTATTTCTTACAGCACAATAACATTCCATGATGTTCATGTACCATTCCACTTGATGGACATCCACTTTGTTCCCACTTTGCTGCTTCAAAAAATGGTGCTACAGATATTTTCTTCTTTACTAAGCTTTTCTTTAGGTCTTTGATCTCCTCCTATATTCAATCCCCCAAATGTTCTCACATTCTCTATCAACTAAAGGTTGGGGAGGGAGCAGAACAGTCCTCACAGCTTTCCTGAAGCTACCAAATGTTTTATCATACTTTATCTCCCTGGATTTGATGCCTTTTTATGTGAAAACAAACACCTGGAGTTTTTATTGGATTGTAAGGTAAATAAAAATGAATTAAATAATAAACATTTATTAAATGCCCACCATGGCCAGACACTGTGCTAGGTGCTAGGGATACTCTCTCAGGGACATACATTCTAATGGGGGACACAATAGTAACATAAATACAGGAGTGGGTAGTTGTGTATAGCATGGCTTTATAGGTGGCTCTGGAAGGTCCACCCCACATTTCCATTTTTGTGGGGAGCAGGGGATGGCTTTGGTTAAGCAATCCCTCTCTCATTTTCCTACCTTCAAGAAATATATTGGGTGTGGAATGATATCTCTCACAATCAGATGTTTGTAATCTAGGGATATCACACTTTTTGGGGTTGAGGATAAAAGCCACTTTCCTTGCAGTAGACCTCAAACCTGGAAGGTAACAGCTTAATCTCAGTCTGTTTAGCCCTACTTCCACTAAGCATTTAACACACAAAAGACAATTACGGAGAGAGCAAGCAAGCATATTTATCAAAGCTAGCAAGCAAAACAGTAATTGAGGAAGCTATACAGGTAAGTTTAGGCAATGGAATACACAAGATTAAAGGAGGGCTTTGTGATCTGGGATTGAGCCGAATCTCAGCTCAGCTGGGTAGACAATGGTCTCACCAAACACTCAATACACCAAAGAGAGTGAGCAAACAGATTTTCAAAGCAAGAAAGCAAAAACAGTAATTGAGGGAGCTCTCCAGATGAATTTAGGTAATAGCACACACAAGATTAAAAAGAGGTCTTTGTGATTTGGGGTTGAGATGAAATCTTAGCTCAGCCAGGCAGAAGATGATCTCATCTGAAAAGTCTTCTTGGTAATCTGTGGAGGTACAGGCATGTCAAGGGGCATGTTAGGGTGCCAGATTTCCCTCCTATTCCAGGAGCTCCAGGAATCTCCAATTCGTGATTCAAATGGTACTTCCT
The DNA here is from genome assembly GCF_011100635.1 of Trichosurus vulpecula. NCBI lineage: Eukaryota > Metazoa > Chordata > Mammalia > Diprotodontia > Phalangeridae > Trichosurus > Trichosurus vulpecula. Next base: position 23,326,363 of record NC_050573.1, on the reverse strand, counting down.
CTCTGCTTCTGTCTCTGTGTCTGTCTCTCTCTTTTTTCCTCTCTCTCTATCTCTCTGTCTCTCTCACTTTGTCTCTTTCTCTCTGTCTCACTCTGTTTCTGTGTGTCTTCTCTATCTCTGTCTCTGTCTGTCTCTGTCTCAATCACTGTCTCTGTCTCTCTGTCTCTCCCTGTCTCACTCTGTCTGTCTGTGTCTCTGTCTGTGTCTCTGTCTCTTTCTCTCTGTCTCTCTCTGCTTGTCTCTCTCAGAATCTCTCAGACAATTAAGAGTCACATTTCCCTACATGTATGCAGTTATTCTTTAGCAGAGTGGTATCAAATAGAAATGGATCTTTGTTGGCCATATATTGACTTAGAAAACCACAAATAAACATTATCTATGTTGGATTTTAGCTTATTCTTTTAAAATTTTCCAATTACATTTTAATCTGGTTCTTGCAGCGCTCAGCAATTTGTTGGTCCTGAGTTTGGCATCTCTGCCTTAGGGGACCACCAAACCCATCTGTCTGGGGTGTCAATGATACATATGTATATTCAGAATAAATATAATGAGAATAAATGCAAATAAATATAAAGTAATTCCAGAGGGAGGGTAATAGGAATAGTGGGCATCAGGGAAAGCTTCATGGGTTGCCTACTCTACATCTTGAAAGAAGAGAGGGACATCATGAGGCAGATATAAGGAGGGAGGATGAGAGAAGGCCATTGCAAAGGCATGTAGACTAGGAAATGGAGTGTTGTATGTATGAAACAGAAAAAAAAAAGTTCAGTTGGGCTTGATCACAGAATGTGGGAGTTCAGTTGTTCAGTCATATCTGAATCTTCATGACCTCATATGAGGTTTTTTTTTTTGTGAAAGAGACTGGAATGGTTTGTCATTTCCTTCTCCAGCTCATTTTACAGATGAGGAAAATGAGGCAAACAGGGTGAAGTGACTTGCCCAGGGTCACACAGCTAGTAAGTATCTAAAGCCAGATTTGAACTCAGGAAGATGAGTCTTCCTGATTCTAAGTCCAGTGCTCTATGCACTATGGGGCCACCTAGTGGCCCATGGGAGGGAGACTAATGTCCAATGAGGCTAGAAAGAGGCTTGGGTCAGGTTGCATGGATCTTTAAAAGCTAAATAGAGGAGTTTGTATTTTATCCTAAAGTAATAGGGAGCCACTGAGGTTTACTGAGTAGAAGAATGACGTGGTCAGTCTCATGCTTTAGGAAAATCTCTTTGGCAGCTTCACGGCAGATGAGCTGGAATGGGGAGAGTCAAGAAGCAGGGAGACCAAGTAGCAGGCTATTGCAAAAATCTAGAGTGTGATGTGGCAGTGCTGGAAGCCAGTGCCATCTTTGGGTGTGTTGAGACACATAGTGTCCAGGGTGAGGAGGGTAATGGGCCCAAAGTACTCTGCTCTGGTCAATTAATCAACCATTCAATAAGCATTTATTAAGCACCTACTGTATACTAGGAACCATGCTAAGTGCTGGTGATACAAAGAGGCAAAAGACAGTCCTTTCCCTCAAAGAGCTTACATTCTAATGGTGGTGTCTTGTGTTTGGTTCTAGATGAGACATTTTAAGAAGGACCCTGATAAGCTGGAGATCATTTAGATGAGTGTGACCAGGAGGGTGAGGGGCTTGGTGATCATGCCACATAAGGATCAGTTGAAGGAACTGGGGACATTTAGCCTGGAGAAGAGAAGACTTAAGGAGACTATGATAGCTACCTTTAAGTCAATAAGCATTTATTAAGTGCTTACTACATGCTAGGCACTGTGCAAATCTTTTAAGTATTTAAAAGGTTTTCATGTGGAAGAGGGATTAGATTTATTCCCCTTGGCTCTGGAAGAAAGATCTAAGAAGCAGTGAGTAGAAGGGGGTAGGAAGGTAGGTTATGGTCTCCCTCCTCCTTGGAGGGCTTCCAGCAGAGTAAGAGCATGGACAAACCCTTGTTGAGTATTTTGTGAAGGGTCCCAACCAACTCTGAGATTTTGTAAGAGTTCTTGCCCAGGCTTTTCTTCATTCTGCCTCCTATTCAACCCCCTGATTCATTACAATAATAACAGAGCATTGTTCATGGGCATCTGAATGAGATCTCAGAATGTTATCCCTATAATGTGTACTCAGCTTTTTAGACTGAAGATACATAGTGTGTGTGAGTGTGTGCATGTGTGGGGGCATGAGAGAAAGAGAGAGAGAGACAGAGACAGAGAGAGAGAGAGAGAGAGAGAGAGAGAGACAGAGAGACAGAGAGACAGAGAGACAGAGACAGACAGAGAGACATGGAGAGAGACAGAGACAGAGAGACAGAAAGACAGAGAGAGAGAGGGAGAGGGAGAGAAAGAGAGGGAGAGAGAGAGAAAGAGAGGGAGAGAGAGAGAAACAGAGACAGAGAGAGACAGAGACAGAGAGAGACAGAGACAGAGAAACAGAGACAGAGAGACAGAGAGAGAGACAGAGAGACATGGAGAGAGAGAGAGACAGAGAGATAGAAAGACAGAGAGAGAGTGATTGGGAGAGGGAGTGTGAGAGTGAGAGAGAGAGAGAGAGAGAGAGAGAGAGAGAGAGAGAGAGAGAGAGAGCGCAACAGCATTTCACTCTGAGACTACTGTCATCATTAGATTAAGGCATTTGCATACTTGTAGAATCAGAGCTTGGTCAGACATCAAAGATGTCAAGGTCATCCACTGCGTCCTGGGCTATCCCCAGTCATCTTGACTTTTGTCTTGCCAATGGACTTCCATGGCTTTGGAAGAGAGTGAGGCTGATGACTTTGTGCAACTCTGGGTCACTTAAACCCATGAGTCAAAACATCATCCTGTGATGTCATGGTCCTCTTTGAAAACAAAGGACAAACAACAGCAACAGTTGTAAAATGCTATAGAAACGTGACCCATTATTATCATAACTCATGGAGGTCAGGCTCCATGCCTCATGACTGGGTATTTTCTCTGGCTGGCTTCCATGCCTGGAATTCTCTCCATCTTCATCTCTACCTCCTGTCTTCCCTGGCTTCCTTTAGGTCTCAGCTAAAATTCCTTCTGCTACAAGAAACCTTTCCCAATCCCCCTTGATGCTGGTGCCTTCTTTCTGTTGACTATCTCTAATTTCTTCTGTATACGTCTTGCTTGGACATAGTTGTTATCATGTTGTCTTCTCCATTAGGCTGTGAGATCCTTGAAAACAGAGACTGTCTTTTGCCTTTCTTTGTATCCCTAGTGCTTAGGACAGTGCCAGACGCATAGTAGGTATCTAAGAAATGCTTGTTGAATGACTGCCATCCTGTCAAAAATATCCTAATCCCATTTATCCAGGGTGGGGATACAAATGACTCTTTTGGAAAGAGATGATAGTGTAGCACCCTCTGCTGTCTGATAGACTTAATAACTGGGATTCTGGGATCAGAGCTGGAAGAAGAATCCAGGGTCATCTAGCTGGAATCCCTCTTTTTCCAGAGGAGGAAACTGAGATTAAGTGCTCGGTCCATGGTATGACCTCTCTACAGAGCCCCGACCTTACTTTGGTACTCCAATAACTAGAGGATGACTGACCTTGCCAAATCTGGCGTTGACACCATCCAGTCCGCCATGTTCAAAGCTTTGGTCTTATTTTCGACCCCTCCCTCCTTATACACTGCAATCACTATGAGGACTAGTAGTAGAGTGGCAGGGTGGTTTATTGGATAGTATGCTGTACTTAGGGTCCAGAAGACCTGGGTTCTAATCCTGTCTTAGACATATACTAGATATGTGACCCTAGACAAGCACCTTAACCTTGGTTTCCTTCGCTGTAAGATTAAACTGTAAACATAACATTTCCAATACCTCCCTCACAGAGTTCTTGTGAGGATCAAATGAGACAATATATATATATATGTATATATATATGTGTGTGTGTATATATATAGTATATATATATGTGTATATATATAGTATATATATATGTGTATATATATAGTATATATATGTGTGTGTATGTATGTGTATATATATATATATATATATATATATATATATAGCACTGTATAAATGTTAGCTATTTTACTTTTCTCTATGAAACTCGAGGATTTTAAGGTTTGCCAAGTTCTTCTCTTCCAACAACCCTGTGAGCTAGGTGTGCAGTAGATTGGGTGCTGGACCTTAAGGAGGACCTGAGTTCAAATCCAGCCTTAGACACTTAGTAGCTATATGTTGCTGGGCGAGTTAGTTAACCTCTCCTAACCTTAATTTCCTCGTCTCTAAAATGGGGATTGAAGAGCATCTACCCGCCCAGTGCTGTTGTCAAGATAAAATGAGGTAATATTTGCAGTTTGTAAATCTTAAAGCTCATACAAATGCTATGATTATTATTGCTGTGGTGTTATAGATGAGGACCCTGAAATCCAAACAACGACCAGGTCCCATGGATGCCGCCGTCATCACGCCATCACCAGGTGTGTCTCCATGTCATTTCTCTAGCATTGACAACATTCATTATGTGGTGGGGCTCTGCCACCGGAGCAGAGCACCCTGATGGTATCTCTTCTTATGGATAGGCTAGGGAGGGAGCCCATTCCTGGGGGAGTTGTGAGGACATGCAATGGAAGTGCTTTGGAGAGACATTGGACCATGTGTAGACATAGTTCAATCTGCTAACCACGTGGTTAATAGGAGGCTGTTTGATTGGCTGTGGAGGCATTGAAAAAGGACTAGGGACCAGAGCCTTGGCCATTTGCTCTTCAGCTGTTACATTTTTTCTTGGGTTTTCTGTTCTTCACTGGACTCCTTTGCTGACAGCATCTGCTGAGATACAATCTTGAGCCCTCTTCTATGGAAATGGATCTTATTCCTTTTGAATCACCATTGATTCTTTTCCATTTTAGGAGAGGGAGATTGGAAACAACAACTTTGTAAATCTGGAAAGGTCTGAGCATTGCAGCATCCCAGTGTACCAGTATCTGGGTTTCCCAGTCAGCTTGGCACTGATTCCCTGAGGAGTAAAGGGTGTCCTTTGGGATTCAGCCCAATGGCAGCTAAGATAAGAACATACATGCCAGGATGTGTGGGACCAATGTTATGTAGGAACTGAATTAAATTTGTGCCCATACCTTGAGACCAAGGTGGAATAGGAGAGGGTGTGACTTTGAGGTGCTGGGTGGAAATGTTCATACTTTTTATTTCTTTCTCTTTGAAGATAATATCCCTTTGTAAAAGTTAATGGATATTAAGAAGTTAAATAGAATTGGTAGGCTAGATGCTGGCACCTAATATTGGAAGGAGCACAACTAATGGGGGCTTGAGCCAATGACAGTAGAGAAGAGACACCCCTAAACCCTTCAGTATACCGCTAGAACCTTGAGTCAGTTCTAGATGGAGTCAGTCTCAGGGTAGGAGAGTGAGCCAGAGTATACTCCCTAGAGTTAGAATTCATCAGATCTTGACTGTTTAGTGGTAGATTATTTTAGTCGTGCCTATTGTTCTCTTGATTCTGTTTTCTTCAGTCTCTGTCACTTCATACAAGTTTAAAAATATTTCTATGAGTTCTTTATGTTTGTCATTTTCCTCCCTCTCCTTTCCCACTGCTGTCACCCTAATGCAGACATTAAATACTATTGCTTGGACTGGGATAGTAGTCATATTTCAGGTCTTCCTCCATCCACTTTCTTCTGCCATGAATCCACCCCTCAGACCACTGCCAATCTGATCCTGCTGGTAGCAGTAGATCAGCAATTGGTGGCATGATGGAGGAGTTCCAGAACAAGCAACGGAATCATGAGACTGAGCTTCCTGGATGTAGAGAAGGAGCTCCTGGACAGCACTGAGTTCTAGGACCAAGTGGGAACTGAAGCAAGGGCTTGAGCTATGATCTGGAATCAGTCAATTATTCAGCCTTCAAGCATCTATTAAGCACCTACTTTAGCACTGTGCTAAAAGGTGGTTTCTGCTCTTATGGTTCTCATAGTCTAATGGGAAGACAACATGCAAGCGTGTATGTACAAACATGATATAGATAGGATATACTGGGGACAATTAACAGAAGGAAGGAAGGTGCCAACAATAAGGGGCATTGGGAAGAATAAACAAGAATCTAGAAGGTGGGTTTTTAGCTAGGGCTTGAAGGAAACCAGGAAAATTGGGAGGTGAGGGAGAAAGTTTTAGGTATGGGAAGGACAGTCTGTGAAAATGCTCAGAGTTGAGGCAGCTAGGTGGCACAGTAAATAGAACATTGACTTTGAGTCAGGAGGACCCAAGTTCAAATATGCCCTCAGACACTTACTAGCTGTGTGACTCACTTCATCCTGTTTGCCTCAGTTTCCTCATCTGTAAAATGAGAAAGAAATGGCAAATCATGCTGGTGTCTATGCCAAGAAAACCCCGAATAGGGTCATGAAGAGTTGGACACAACTAAAAAATGACTGGACAATAAAACTCTTCTTTGATACGCAACCTGGAGCTAATTCCCTTATAAATTTCATTCATAGTATTCCATAGGTTTTGAATATTCATATTCTCTCTCTCTCTCTCTCTCTCTCTCTCTCTCTCTCTCTCTCTCTCTCACAGTCTCTCTGCACCCCCTCCCCCCCTGCTAGGTGATGCAGTGGCTAGATCACTGTATTTAGAGTCAAGGAGATCTGAGTTTAACTTTTGTCTCAGATATTTACTAGCTGATCCTGGGCAAGTCACTTAAATTCTCTTTGCCTCAGTTTTCTCACCTGTAAAATGGGGATAATAATGGCACCTACCTCCCAGAGTTGTGATGAAGATCAAATGAAGTAATATTTGTAAAGTCCTTAGCAGAGTCTCTGGCACACAGTAATTACTTATATAAATGCTCCCTCCCTCCCTTCTTTCCTTCCTTCCTTCCTTCCTTCCTTCCTTCCTTCCTTCCTTCCTTCCTTCCTTCCTTCCTTCCTTCTTTCCAAATTCTTTCAAGTTCTTTAAGGTAAAGCTCAAATGTCACATTTTTGTGTGTGTTTCTTCTCCATCTTAGTCATGCCCTTTTATGCCCCTGCCCCAACTTTGCATAATTATTTTGGTCTCCAATTAATTATCTGAGTATATTCCAGCTAGGGGATAGAGTGCTGACTTGGAGTCAGAGAGACCTGATCCTATCTGGCCTCAGACACTTAGTATCTGTGCGACCTTGGATAGGTCACTTCACTGCTACTTGCCTCAGTTTCCACATCTGCAAAATAGGGGTAGTAATGGCACCTAACTCCCAGGGTTGTTGGGAACATCCAAGGAGATAGTATTTATAAATCGCTTTGCAAATCTTGAATTGCTATAGCTGTGAGAATAATAATAAAAACAATAAATTATTAATTATTAATATAACACCACAGTAATTATATTAATAAATTCTTGTCAATATTATATTAATATGGACATTAGTATAATGATAAAATACAATATGATAATCACAGTATTAATGTGGCATTAATATAATCATAGCTATTATCATTTTTTGTTTCTACATTGTTGAAAGACAAAGGAAAGTTCATAGTGGACGTGAGTTGGTTAGCATACGACCAACCAGGATTTGAGCGAGGGAAACGGCATAAAGGATATCAGTAAGGGAGATTTTTGAGCAGAAAGTGAGGTAAGCTGGTCATAAGATGAGAGCTCACCCATAGACATTCCATGGTGCTCCGCTGATACCTGTGCAATATCAGGAGAATTAGGGGCAGGCCCCCAGCTTACTGGATGTAACTCTCCCTGCGGAGGATTTACAGGTAGACATAGACAGAATTTCATAGGATTAGAGGGCATGGGCACGGATGGGTTATGATCTGCTTTGTTGGAGGGGGTGCAAACACTGATGAGTTCCCATATCTATCCCAGTGTGCGTATCATATTCATTTGCTTGACTCTAAGCTCCATGAGGGCATAGGCCCTGCCCAGTGGTGGGATTCAAATAAATTAACAACCGGTTCTCTACCTTACCGACTGTTTTAAGTATACAAAAAGATATACTGAAAGGTGGTTTACTATTTTGTGCATTTGATACTCAAATAAGAACAATAAAAGAGGTACACAAAACTAGATTATGTTATGAGAAACAGGTTTAAAATATTAATGAAAAATATTAAATAATATTACCTGACAAAAACGTATCCTTATGGAGTGAAAGCAGCCACGTGACAACAGCAGCCAATGTTGGAACATATGCAGAACCAAAACTCATTCTACCTATTCTAATTCTCTTTTTCTTCTACTTCCATGGTTTCTGAAATGGGCCATAAGATAACCCTTGAAATCTATATTTCTATTGGTTCGTTGTGTTACAGATTCCTATTGGTTTCACTGTTCAGGGAACACCAGCCCACTCATAATATCTCAGGGGAATTTTAGGTGTAACACAAAGTGGAAACAAATGACAGCTTGTCATCCCCTGGTTGTTTGGCACTTTTTCTCTTTACGTTATATGTTTGTTTACTGAAGTAACAAAAACGAAGGAATTAAAATGTAGTATTTCATCAAAGGTTTAATGAGTTTTAAGAAATGAATAAATAAATATTACGAGCATAGTTCTGTCATTTTTTTCCACCTATGGATGGAATATCATTATGGGTGCTTAGAAAACCCTGCTGTGCAGATGAATGTTAAAAAAGAGTAAGGAATGTAAATTCGTGATTTCCACACTGGGTGACTGCCCAGGTGCCCACCTTAGAGAGAACCCTCATTACAAGTGCCATTTTAACAACTGGTTTGCTGAACTCAACATAAAATTAGATACCAGTTCTGCTGAACTGGTATAAACTGGCTGAATCCCACCACCGACCCTGCCATCTATGCCAGGACCTGGGCAGTGCTCAGCGTTCTGATGATCCTTAGGAAATGTTCATTTTTTGCAAATTGGTTATGGATCATAGGAGTATAGACTGAGAGCTGGAAGGGACCTAGAGGCCTTCGAGTCCAACCTGCATATTTTACAGATGAGGAAACCAAGGCACAAGAATTTAAATGACTTTTGCAATGTTATGCGGGTTTATCGCTTCATTGATTTGGAGTTAGAAGGAAATTCAGAGACCATTGAGTCCTGACCTTTCATTTTACAGATGAGGAAAGGGAGGGACAAAGAAATTGTGACTTTCTCAATGTCATGCAGGTTTATAGCTTCCTTGATTTAGAGCTAGAAGGGATTTCAGAGGCCACTGAATCTTCCTCCTTCATTTTACAGTTGAGGAAACTGAGGCACAAAAATGAAGAGGCTTGCTGAGGGTCACTGTGACCTCTGAGGTGGGATTTAAAGTCGAGACTTTCTGGTGCCAAGTGTAGTTCCTTCTTTACTATGCTATGTTGTCTCATCTGGACTTACACCGTTAATATTACTTATGGCACTTATGTCATTGAATTTGTAACATTAGGAGATCCTATGGATCATGGAGTACTGAGGTCAAAGGGACCTCAGTAGTCACTTAGTCCAACCTAGACCTGAATCTTCTCTACAACATTCAATAGCCACCCAGCCTTTGCAGTGAGGTGGCACAGAGAATAGACTGGAGTGTGGAGCCAGGAAGACCTGAGTTCAAATCTCACCTCAGAGACATATTAGCTGAGTATGTTAGCATCGGGTCAAGTCACTTGGTCTGTCTCAGTTTCTTTATCTGTAAAATGGGGATACCTCCTAGAGTTGTGAGGATCAAATGAAGTAATATTTGCGAAGTGCTTTCTGTGAACCTTAAAGTGTTCTATGAATGTTAGCTGTTATTATTATTAGCTTGGTGATCACCAATGCAGGGAAGCAGTTATCTCCTAAGGTAGTCAGTCCATCAGTCAGTCAGTCCGTCAGTCAGTCAGTCAGCATTTATAAAGCATCCACTCTGTGCCAGGCACTGTGCTAAGCAGTGGGAATATAAAAAGAGGCAAAACATAGTCTTTGCCTTCAAAGGACTTACACTGTAATGAGGGAGACAGCATGTCGGCTGTCTAACTCGGTATATACAGAACACAGTAGTAGATGGAAGGAAATCTGGGAGGGGAAGGCACTAGTGGCCTGGAGGGACTGGGAAGGCCTCTTAAAGAAGGTGGAGTTTGAGCTGAGGCATATAAAAAGCTAATAGGTGACAATGAGCAGGAAGGGCATCTGGGTGTGAGGAATAGTCACTTTAAGGTGGGGGCAGTTGTGTTTGAGGAATTACAAGCATGCTGGTGTGGCTTGAGTGTAGATTGCACAGAGAGGAGGAAAGTGTAAGAAGACTAAAAATGGTAGGGAGAAGCAGCTTTAAATACCAAATATACCAAAACATTTCATTCTTGGGTAAAATATATATATTTTATTGATTTCTTTTAAACATTATTGTCACCTCCCAATGCTTGTCCCCCAATTCCTACCCCAACTGCTAAAGCCATACATACTTTGTAAAAAAATTTTAGTTAAGCTAAATTGGCTGACATGTTGACCAGATCTGGAAATATATGCCTTATTCCGCACCCATAGTCCACCACCTCTGTACCAAGTGGAGGATGGTGTGCCTCATCATCTGTCTTCGGAAGTCAAGACTGGTCCCCATATTCATCAATGTTCTACTGTTTTTCAGTGTTGTTTGGGTAAGTGTTCCTTGACCTCAAGCCTAAGTACCAAGTACTGAGATTTCCTAGGCTAAATCTTCCAGTCATTTATGCTTGGAATGGACTCACTCAACAAGTATTTATTAAATGCCTACTGTATTACAAGTCAACAAGCATTTATTAAATGCCTACTGTGTAACAAGTCAACAAGCATTTATTAAATGCCTACTGTATTACAAGTCAACAAGCATTTATTGAGTACTATGTATTAGGCACTGTACATATCATACAATATACATACACTGTACCATCCCTGGGGGATATAAAGATAGGCAAAAGCAGTCCCTGCCCTTAAGGAACTCACGTTCTAATGGGGAAGATCATAAATACATGTCAGATCCATACAGAGTAGATGGAAGGAACCTTAGGGAAGAAGGTTCTGACTCTTCCTCTTAACCTCCTTCCTATAAGGTTCCTCATGCCTTTCAAAACTCAGCTCAAGTACCAGCCTCTACAGGGAATATTTTCTGATCCTTCCAGATGCAAATACTTCCCTCCAATGACTTTATATTCATTTTGTATATAATTGATATGGCCAGGCAACATGATCCAGTGGATAGAGAGCTAGCTCAGGTCCTGCCTGTGACGCAGACTGGTTGGATGGTCCTGGTCAAATCTCTCTCTCCATGTTCCAAGAGACTCTCCAAGATCATGTTTCAGAGAAGGTGCTGACCTGCATTGGTAGGGGGAGTTTCCTTACCAGACAGTTCTGTGTATGTGTATATGTATATGTACATACATGCACATATGTATATACAAGTGTGTATATATATGAACATAGTATATATATGTGTACACATTTACACATGTGTCTATGTACATTTATATGTATATGTGCATGTGGGGTAGCTAGGTGCCATAGTTCATAGAGCACTGGACCTGGAATCAGGAAGACCTGAGTTCAAATTTGACCTCAGACACTTCCTAGCTGGGTGACCCTGGGCAAGTCACTTCATCCTGTTTGCCTTAGTTTCCTCATTTGTAAAATGAGCTGGAGAAGGAGATGACAGGCCAAGAAAACCCCAAATGGAATCATGCAGAGTCAGACACGACTGAAATACCAACATGTATATGTGTATGTGTGTATATGTATAAGTTTATGTGTATATTGTTCAGCTGTTCAGTTAGGTCAAACTCTGTGACCCTGAGGGCCATAGCACATCAAATACTGTCCATGGGGTTTTCTTGGCAAAGACACTGGAGCGGTTTGCCATTTCCTTCTCCAGTAGATTAAGGAAAAGTGGTAAAGTGACTTGCCACACAGCTAATAAGTGTCCGAGGCTGCATTTGATTCCAGACCCAGCCCTTCATCCAGTGAACAATCTTGCTGCATATATATATATATATATATATATATATATATATAATTACATAAGTATAAGCGATTGTTATAATTCCCACTTTGCAAATAAGGAAACTGGGACTCTGTGAGCTTGTGGTCTGTCCATCATCATATCTTTAAATCTCGTAGGGTCCTTGGAGGAGATCAAGTCTGACTCTCATTTCGCAAATGAAGAAACAGAGGTTAAATGACCTGCCACACAGGGGGAAATGAGACCGAGGCAGGATTCAAACCCAGGGCTCCAGAATCCGAGTCCAAGGCTCTTTCTACTACTCTATGTGCTATACTTGACACCACCGTATGGGCTGATGAAAAATACTGCAGAGTTGCTAGGAAGGAGTGAGAACTGTAGGCTGGAGTGATTAGGGAAATCTTCGTGGACGAGAAGAGACTTTAACTGCGTCTTAAAGGATAGAGAAAGTTTGGAGAGGCAGAGCATCTGGGTTTAAATAGCACCTTGAAGTTAGTATGTCAGTATGACCTTGGGAAAGTCATTTCAAGTATCTGAAATAGAGTTTCCTCATTTGTGAAATGAGCGAGGTGAATCCAGTCATCAATAAGGTCCCCTCCAGCTGCTGGGATCCTTTCTAGGAACTGGATCTCACGGTCAGAGGTCTGGAGTTTGAATGCTGGCTTTGCCATCCACTTACTGGGTGAGTCCAGTAGATCACTTCCCCTCCCAAAATGATTAAAATCCCATCCCCTGGGAAGGAGGAGGGAATTCTAGGCGAGACAGTAGCATGAGCCAAGATCCAGAAGCAGGAAGGAGCCTGGTGTGCTCAGAGGATGAGGGTTGAAGTGGAGAATACATGTTGGAGGAAGTAAGTTTCAAGAGGTAGGAGGAAACAGGAATTTGTGCATCAAATTCCAATACCAACAGGGTTGCCAAGTGCCAAGTTCCAAGTACCAGTGCTTTCAACCAGCAGGGTTGCCAAGTATCTCCTTTAAAATCCTAGGGGAAGGGCACTCCCATTACAAGGGTGAAGTGGTGACCCTGACAGACCTTCTCTAGAGCCTTTGCCTGCTCATTGGGGGCTCAGATGTGGCAAGATGGGGTCATAATTCCTTATACAAAGAGGCAGAGAGCTAGTTAAACTTTTTAGGAGGTCCCAGCTCTTCTGACCTTCTGAAGATGCTTTTTCACATTGGCCAATTGCAGGAGCCCCACTGTCCCCCATCTGTCATTGCTTGAATATGGTAGCTCCAGCTGACTGCATTCTACAGATCCAGAGACACTGGATGAGCCAAATGAGTCCAAAAATCCCTGTGAGCCTTTGACCTCTCGTGCCTCCCCCCCAAAGCTCCCCAGGGCTGAGGATAGGGAAATATAAGTGAAGGATTGAATGCAGTTTTATTATACTGTTGTATACAGTAGGGAATTTTGATCCTGGTGCAGGGATCGTGGCATAACTAAAAGCTAGCAACAGAAAGAGTTAAAGCATCTACCCAACTCCCTCGACTCCCAGCCGATAATGACACAGTACCAGAAGCCAATGATTAGGCATGGGAAAGGGAATTGTATTTTAAGACATAGGACTCACCTCTGTTACATACCTGCCTGTGTACAAAAAATAAGTAATACATTTCTTTTTGTTGTTACTCTGGGTCAGAGATTTTAATGGTGAGGGGGAATTCTTGGTATGGAAATTCCCTTCACTGATGAAGATTATAAACTTATCTGTAATGTAGAGTCTTTTAAAAAAATTTATTGAACCACTTTAAAAATATCATGTTACTTCCCTATAGTTAGTGGAAAGAGTTCCAGGCTTGAAGTCAGGAAGACTCATCTTCCTGAGTTCAAATCCAGCCTCAGACATTTATTAGCTATGAGACGCTGGGCACCTTGTTTGCCTCAGGTTCTCATCCATAAAATGAGCCGGAGAAAGAAATGGCAAAAGACTCCGGTATCTTTGCCAAGAAAACCCCAAGCAGAGGCATAAAGAGCTGCAGATGACCCAAGTGGCTGAAGGACAACAAACCCCTCCAAAAACACCTTCCTTTGTAAACAAAGGAGTTCAGCAAAACAAACTAGCCCATTGACTATGTCTGAAAATGGATCCCTCATTCTGTACACCACCTCTGCTCAGAGACCAAAGCATTTTTCACTGTCAGTCCTCTGATAAATAAATATGACTAGAGTGTCAGCTGGTTTTGCTGGCAGCCTGTGGCGGAGCATCTCTATGGACCTGACCCATTCCATCTCTGTGGACATCTGTGCTCTTGTCATGATTGGTTACCACGTTGATTGATAATAATAGCTGTCAAGATCCACAGGTGTAGCACATTGCATATATCTTTACGGACTTTTTGGGTAAATAGTATTTTATTTTTTCCAATTACATGTAAAGACAATTTTCAACATTCTTTTTTGGGTAAGATTTTGAGTTCCAAATTTTCCTCCCTCCCCCAAATGGTAAGCAAGGCCATACTTTTTCAGCGTATGGATCAGTTTTGCAGACTTTCCATCCCCCACCTCTAAACAAATACTATTTGTCATATGGGATAGCTCTAGAGGAAGGGCGAGGGTAGAGACACATGGGATACTACGGTGATGTAAGAAACAGAAAACACCAATCATTCTAGCTAGCACTCATATAGCACTTTTAGGTTTTTCAACTGTTTTACAAGATCTCGCTTTATTCTTAATATAACCCTGGGAAGTAACTGTTAATATTATTCTCTCCCCTCCCCCCATTCACAGATGAGGAAACAGACTGACACAGGTTGTGGCTTGCTCAGGGTCTGCGGCTGGATGTGAACTGAGATCCGAGATCCTGACTCAGGGGCCACATCCCTTGCACCACCTCGCTGCCTCTGATTAGATTTCTGAAGTTTTTCAGCGCTTTTCTTTATATCATTTTGCACCAGCCTATCAGTTCATACAAGTCTTCTTATAACTTAGAGGGCTTCCCATAACTCTTACAGAGCATTGAATGCCTGCGGCAATGCCTAGGGCACTGAAAGGTTGAGCTACTTGTCCTTGCTCTCCAATGATTTCAATGGGTTACTCATCTCTAACACAGCCTTAGAGAGTTTGTAGTGAGCAGTTAAGCGTTTCGCCCAGCGTCACAAAGGCAGCCCATGGCCGAGGCAGGATTAAAACCCAGGTCTTTCTGGTTCCAAGGTCCATAACTTAACTCTGTTTGCCTCAGTTTCCTCATCTGTAAAATGAACTAGAGAAGGAAATAGCAAACGGCTGCAGCATCTTTGCCAAGAAACTCCCCAAAATGGGGTCATAGAGAGTTGGATATGATTTGGAAACGACTGAGCGACGACAATTCAGTACCCGGCATAGATCGATTGAAGCGGTTAGCCACAAATTCTGACTCTTGGGTCTAGGGGTTCAACAGAACAGATAAAGGCCCGCTCTTTAAGTCAGGAAGACCTGAGTTCAAGTCCTGCCTGGATCTGACACATTGTCTGTGAGACCCTGGGCAAGTCACGTAATCTTTTTGATTATACTGATTATACTCTCTTAAGAGTATATATTACAGATGAGTTGCGGGTCTGTATCTATGGAGGAAGTCTTCACGTTAGGGGTTTCTCATGCTGATGAACTCATGGATACATGTGTGAAAAGGAGTGAGTGAGGGAGGGAGAGACAGAGACAAATATATATATATTATATAATATATATATATATATATATATATATATATATATATGGAGGGAGAGAGAGAGAGAGGGAGAAAGAAGAGAGAGAAAGAGAGGGAGAAAGTGAGGGAGAAAGAGAGAGAGAGGCAGAGAGACACACAGAGACAGAGACACAGAGAGACAGAGATAGAGAGAGACAGAGACACACAGAGAGAGACAGAGAGACAGAAAGGCAGAGAGACACAGAGAGACACACACACACAAAGAGAGACAGAGAGATACCAGAGAGAGAGAGAGAGAGAGAGAGAGAGAGAGAGAGAGAGAGAGAGAGAGAGAAAGCATGGGAGAGAGCGAGCGAGCGCACACTTTTAAAAATCACAATGAGAAAATTCTTTTGGTGCCAGGCATTAAATAAGAGCTATTATTATGGGAAGTATCTTAAGTATCATTTATTTCAACTGCTTCATTTTACAGGTGAGGAAACTTGGTGCCAGAGAGAGGAAATGTCTTTTCCGACGTCATTGGGGGACAGGGGGCAGGTAGCAAGTGGGTCAGCTTTGAACCCAGGTCCTTTGTGAGTGCTACTCCTCCCATGCCCGGGTCCTCTCTGGCTTTAGCCACTCCTCCTCCAGTCACCCTCTGGCACTGTCCTACATTGCTGAAGATCACCCAGCTGGGTAGAGCAGGTGGATCCAGTGATTGGAAGGGAACAGTGAGGGTCTAGCTCTGGAGACTGGTGAGGTGGAGAGGGAATGCCTCTGGGAGGAAGAGAAGCCTTGGGAAGCCCAGCATGGCCTCTCTGCTGCCCGGATCTGTATTCCTTCCTAAACAGGGCACGGTTACTCTCTTCTAGCCCCAACCTGAGCAGAAGATATAGTCCCTGCCTTCTATGAATTTCTGTCCTGATACTGTTCTCTGCTACGACTGTAGGATTTAGGGATCACAGGGATCTCTAGTCCAGCCCTCTCGCTTTACAAAGGAGGAAGGTTAGCCCTGAAAGGTATCTCAGAGGCCATCTAGTCTCTTTCTGCGCCGCCCTGCCCGCGCCCCCCCCCCCCCCATTTCGCAGAAGAGGAAACTGAAGCTTAGAGAAGTAAGTGGCTTGTCCAGAAGCACACAGCTAGTGAGCGTCAGGGTCAGACCCGGATACGTCTTTTTAGGTGCTCTGAATCCAGAACCAAGTCTTTTGGGACACTTCCATCGCCTCTGTTCCCACCAGCGTCCTCCCCGCTGGACCTTCTAACGGCCCCTAGGCCAACCTTCCCCCTCTCCCGCCCCAGCTCCCAGCCTTCCATCTGCCCACCCTCACCCTCCCACCTCATCCACCCACTCCCCTCCTGCCGCATCCCGCGTTCCCCTCTCCTAGCCGGGTGCACTTTGCGCGCTGCTGTAGGGCTGAAGTCCAAAGTTCAGTAACTCGCTAAGCGCAGGGATAAATATGAACCTTGGAGAATTTCCCTAGCTCCAATGTAAACAGAGAGCCAAGGGGCCCTGAATCACCGGCGGGCTGGGACAGGGGTGTGGGTGGGGGGGCCACAGGGCTCGGTAAGTGTAGTTTTGGGGGGAATTGGAAGGGAGGCAGGGAGGCTCGTCTCCGCTCTCCGGAAGACGGGCTGGCCATGCTTTGAGGAAGCCTAGGTATCCGGACGGGTGGAGGTAGCGCGGCCCATCGGCCTCCCACCTGGAGCCATGGTCTCCCAGCTAAGCCAGTTACAGACAGAGCTCTTGGCCGCCCTGCTGGAATCGGGACTGACCAAGGAAACCCTGATCCGGGCCTTGGGTGAGACGGGACCCTATGACTCGACGGGAGAGACCTCTCTGGACAAGAGGGAGCCCTGCGGCGGCGAGCTGGCCGAGCTCCCCAATGGGCTGGGAGAGCCGCGGGGCTCTGAGGATGAGACGGACGACGAAGGGGAAGATTTCACGCCCCCCATCCTGAAGGAGCTGGAGAACCTGAGCCCGGAGGAGGCGGCCCACCAGAAGGCCGTGGTGGAGACGCTCTTACAGTAAGGCGCCTTTCCCCGCTCTGCCACGGTCCACCCTGCTTGCCCTGCCTGGCGTGGTCCCCGTTCACTGCCTACTCTCCTCCCAGCAGTGGGACAGGGTCTGCTCCGGCTTAGAATTGCTACACGTGGTCTTCATCAGCTCGATTATAGACTTCGTAGGGAACTGGAGGGTGGGAGCTTAGAACCAGAGCTTGGCTTGAAGTTTAGGGGGGAAGGGGCAAGTGGAGCTGGGGAATCTCATTGAGTCTTCTCTGAGAGAGCTGGGCTGGGAGAATGTGTGTGTTAGGGATGGGTATTTCCAGGCCCTGGAACCATTTTATCATGATATCTACAAAAATTGCTTGGGGGCATCCCCTAACCTGAATCCCCATGGTCATATGTTGAGGTCTAGAAAGAGAAGCCTGGGAGGAGGAGGAGGGGGATAGCGGTGGGGGTTTGAAAGACTCTTTTGAGCTTGAGGGATTCGGCAGGTTTGGAAAGGGGGTGAAGCACCCCATTAGTCAAGGAAAGATCTGAATAGTTCATTCTTACCTTGGGGCAGCTGGGTTCCTAGGATCAAAGCTGATTCCTCTTTCCTGCCTCATCTTCCCTTATAGTACCCCTCTCCACCCCAACCAAGGGCTGACATGCTTTTCCTCTTCTTCTCTGCCATCCCTACCTGATCAGCTTCCTTCATCTGCTTGATCCCATCTCTCTGGCTCCCCATCTCTGAGACTGTGTGGGACCTGGGGCTGGGTTGCTCCCCCCTCCCCAGCCAGGTTTGCCTGGTTACTAATTATCTAGGGGCTTTATTATTTCTCTTTTGCTTTTTATAAATTTATAAACTGAAAAGTTCCTGATAAGCCATGTGATCATTAACTTCTGATGATTGTGTGCTGGGGAAGACATGGCCAGCCACCTGGCTCCAAAGGCCTTGGGCAGGTTTCCCAGAGGGAAGGAAAGAGGGGGTGGGCATAGGTGGAGGGGGCTGCTGGGGGCTACAGAAGTCTTCTGCTAGGGCTCCAGGTTTTTTCTATTTGAGAAGGTCAGGGTCTAGGGACTGGGGGAATCCGGCTTCTCCCAGCTGAGGCTTTTTGAGGTTTTCCCTAAACTGGTTCTGGCAGGAATTGGTGATTGAAATGTTGGCCTGAACAAAGACCCTCCCTTCTGTCCAAGGTCCTGAATCAGGGGAGGGGGACCATGGAGATGGAGGGAGAGGCTTATAGCTGGATTTGGGGTTCTGTATAAGGACCCCCATTTACAGTGTTCTCAGATGGAAGTTGGGTAGGTAGGGAATCAGGGTCAGCCCTGGAGATATTTGGTCTGTGTGTATGGTCTCTTTCTCTCTCTCTGCACACACATGTATATACCTTTATATACACACATACATGCATACATATAGAGCTAGATATCACTGGCTGGCACCCCTGTGCCCAAAGAGCAGACTTTAAGAGTCTAAGAGAAAGAATTTTTGGGCCTCTGAGGGGTGCAGAACAGGAAGACAAATCGGCCTGGAGGGAAGAGCATAGGGGCAGGCACCTGGAAATCTGACTTCCAGTTTCAGCCCTACCGCTCATTTTCTATGGGGCTTTGGGCAAATTCCTCCTCCCCTCAGGGCCTCTGTTTTTCCCCAACCCCCATAAAATACAAGGGTTGGACTAGATGATCTCTCAGTTGTCTCCCAGATCTGACTCGATGCCTGTAAGGGGCCTCCAGTCTTGGCAGGGAAGCCATGGGGCAAAGGGTAGATTCTACTTTGGGGGAGGGGCACAGGCCAAGGCACAATGTCCAGGCCTAGGGAGAGGGTGGAAAGGGAGGGGGGAAGAGTGGGGAGTGGAGCTCCTGATTTGAGGCTAGGCCAACCCTGCTGGGGAGCCTGGGGTGGATCTCAAGGTCCTGAAGAAGGTACCATCCCTTCCCCCCCCCCACTAGGGGCCATTCTTACCTGCCTGGGTGGGGCCTCCGCCAGTCAGCAGCTTGGTGGGGGGTTTCAGGGAAGGGCCCCATGGGGAGGGGAGCCATCTGAGAACATCAGGAGTTGAAGTCCAACTAATGGGCCATCCTGGAATGGAGCAAGGGAGCTGAGGCCTGAGAGGGAGAAGGGGGGCAAGAAGGGAAGAGGGCAGATGTAGGCAGATGTTAGAGATAAAGGGAAAGGAAAAGGAGGCAAGAAGGGGAAGAGGGAAGAAGGCCAAAAGTAGGAAAGAGAGAGGAGGTCTCTCTGAGCAAGGCCCTGAGAGAGGAGAAGAAGGAGCTGAGGAGCTCAGGTGAGGCCCAAGTGTACCAGCCAGGCTCAGGGATTGGGCTTTCTTTAATGCTAACAGGTTGTTATTTGCTTTCCATTTAAATTTGAGATGTTGCTATAAATTATCAACCAGACTCTTGTTCCTGCTGGAGTTTATAACTAACCACCCGGGTTACTTATTGTTCAGGTAACAAAAGGGAGGTGAAAAAACGCCCTTTTAAAAAAGGGGGGCCTCCAACCTGAGGGAAGGGGAAGGTGAGGTGGGGGAGAAGGAAGGGGGAGGGCAGAGGCCAAGGGCCAGGGCCAGGAGGATGCAAGACCAAGATGATCCAGGGAACATCCAGAGCCCATGCGTAGGGATTGTCTGGGTTCCCTGGGGCCAGGTCACTATTCTCAACTTGAGTATGGTCCAACTCATTAGTTCGGGGGGGAACCCCCCCATTGGGATTCCATCTGGAATCTACTGGGGATGATGCCAGAGTAAAGGGGGCAGTTTGGGGCAAAGTCCAGGCCGTAGACCTCCCCGAGGCTGGCTGCTGTAGTGGGGAGCCAGGCCCTCCCTCTCTAGGAGTCCTCAGCTGGAATTAGAGAATCTCAGACTTGGAGGACCTCAGGGCTCACCTAGTCCAGAGGGTCTCAGCTGTTTCAAGGATGAGGACTCATTTTTTTATGTCCAAAAATTCCAAAGACCTTGGCATGAAAGTGGTGGGTTTTCTTTTCTTTCTTTTTTTAAAAAATTAATAAGCATTTTTTTCCCTCTTCCCCTCAATATAAAAGAAAAACAAAGTCCTTGTAACAAATCTTCACAGTCAAGCAAAATGATTTCCCCCATTGTGCTGGCCTCATTGAATACATGCATGTTGATGCTGCTTGCATTTATCACACATCAGGAGGTGGGTAGTTTAGACCATCATCAGTCTTCTGAAGACATGAGTAGTGGTTCTGTTATAGTGTAAGCTCCTTGAGGGTAAAGGCTGTGAGGTTTTTGTATCTTTAGTGCCTGGCACATGGGATTTCATCATTATGGTGAGCCTGGCACATCTCAGGAGGCCTTGATAAAGACTTATGGGATTGAATGGAATCACATCAAATTGGCTAAGTTTGAACCATACCTGAATAAAAGAATCCACTCTGTGGCATTCCAACAAAAAGTCATTCATCTTCTACTCAAATCAATGAATTATCAGTCATTTATTAAGCTCCTACTGTATACCAGGTGCCATCCTAAGTCCTGGAGTTACAAGATCTCTAGACAGTGTTACAGCCCGGCTCTTGTCCCACTGCTACTGCTAATTCATTGCCTGACTTTAAACAAGTGACCGCAGTTGGGTCTTAGTTTCCTTATCTATAAAAGGAGGTAGGGGAGCCATCTCTAGTCATCTTGATTGATGTCTGGTCACTGGACCCAGATGGCTCCGGAGGAGAAAGTGAGGTTGGTGACTTTGCACATTCCTGTCTCACTTAGATCCAATTCATGACATCACTTCCCCAATGTCCTCTTTGAGAATGAAGGACAGACAACAAAAGGAGGGAGGTGGCTTTCTTTGGTCTCCCTCCAGCTCTAACATCGTAGGTTCTATCTATAGTTAGCATATATATATATATATATATATATATATATATATATATATATATATATATATTACTTTTTAAAAAAAGATAAAATGCTTTGCAAACAGTGAGTGAGCGGTGGCTCCGCGGTTTGAGTATAAACCTCTGTCTGTCTCAGTTTCCTCAACTGTGAAATGGGGATGACAATAGCCCTGACTTTGTAGGGTTGTTGTGAGGACCAGATGAGATATGATTTGTAAAAAGGGCTTAGCACACAGTAGGTGCTATGGAAATGCTTATTCCCCCCCTCCCCCATCTCGTTTGCTCCTCGCAGCAACCCTAGGTGCCGTTACGCTCTCCATTTCACAAATGAGGAAACTGAGAATGATAGAAATCAAGTGACTTGCCCAGGGTCACGTGCCTAGGAAGCGTCTGAGACAGGATTAGAACTTTGTTCTTCCTGACTCCATCTGCCTTGCTGCCCTGGTGGGATTGGAATGAGCAAGGCTGATTCAGGGTGTGACCCAATGAGGAGCCAAACTTCTTAGTGCTTCTCCTGCCCCTTCCCCTTTACTAAGCAGCTCCAAATCTGGCACATACCTGTGTACCCCGAGAAGCAGGACCTCAACTGTCCAGGAAGATGGAGGAGGAGAGGGGGTCAGCGGGTAGACTCTGGAGCAGCCAAACTGAGATCTAAATCTAAAATCTTTTGTTCTGGAGAATTCTTCCTTGGGATGCCTTCTCCAGCCTCTCTTAAGATCCTCTCTTCCCTAATAAAAATCATAGAATAGAAGGGTTAGAGCTGGGATTGGTCAATTATTAATCATTTTTTAGTGATAATAATCATTAACATTTGCAGTGTTTCAAGGTTTGCAAAGTGTTTTATATAGATTATTTTAAGCATCTATCATGGGTTAGGTGCTGTGTTAAGTGTGAGGACTATAGACACAGAAGAGAAATCATCCCTGCCCTCAGGGTGGTTATACTCCATTGGGGAGACAATGTATGAACACATGGCTATAGGACAAATAGCTACAGGGTAATTCTGGGGGGCAGGGAAAGCACTGGCAGATGGGAAGGCTTCATGCCGAAATGAGGGCTTACTCAAGGTAGTGGTGAGGAAGGACTCTGTTTCAGGTATGGGGCATAGCCAGTGGAAGGGTGGGTGTGGACATAGAAGTCATCTAATTCAACCTCTTATTTCCCCAATGTGGAAAACACAGCACAGGGAAACTTGCCCCAGTTCCCACAGATCCTTGGTCCAGATCATTGGACCAAGGAGACAGTAATTCTTGCTACCAAACCACACTGCCAGTCCAAAGTTAAGAGTCAAGCTCCTGAGCCTGCTGGGCTATGGAGGGCTGCCCTGCCTGGGCCTCCTCTTTCCATCTTTGGGCAACAGGAGGTGAAGGGCTCTCTGCTCTGGGCAGTGGGTGCTTGTGGGCCCATAGTGTGGTTGGAGTTATGGCTGAGGTTTGTAATCAGTAAGTGGTGACAGGCTGGGGTTGGTGCCAGGCAGAAGCCCCCATCACTCCTTTTCTATGCATCTCAGGCTAGCCATCACCCTTTTTGGGTGACATCTCTCCTTGGCAACTCAATGTTCTTTTCAGAAACTTGTTTAATGATTACATTTTGTTTTTACATAGCTTTTATTTTGTGATATGTATTTGTGATATGTATTTCCCTACCCAAAAAAAGTCAGTAAAACCCAAGCAATATATTAGCTGTATCCAGATGTATTCTGGGGCTAGCTTGAACTGTTTCAGAGAGGTTATTATTAAATTTTCAGTGTGAGCATTGACACCTTGGTAACCAGCAAAATTCTACAAATTAGGGCTTGAATTGTGGTTTTCTTGATTGTCTAGCTTTAATGAGGTGATGGAAAAATGTTAATATTGCAGATTAAATTTAAAAGTGTGTCTGCAGCAGGATGTTAAACATTTACCAGCATGCCCTTGTCTGTGTCTAACATTATATGACAAATTCTACACCGATATTCTCTCCCCTTCTGCAAAGAGGAGAGGGAGGCACATTTTCAGAACTCTTCTCTGGGGTCAAATTTTGTCGTTGCTATAATTACATAGCACTGAGGGTTTAATTTTTGGGGGGTATCCTTTCTGTTTGCCATTTTATTCATTGTATATTTTGTTTTCCTGGTTCTGCACACTTAAATTTGCATAAATTCACATATAGCTTTACATGCTCTTCTGAATTGTTCATGTTTGTCATTTGTCACAGCACAGTAGTATTACATGAATGAACAAATGAATAAGGACATGTTGAGTTTCCTATGTGCCAGGCCTATGTTAAGCTTTGGGCATACAAAGATTCAAAAAAGAAACGATTGTCCTCAAATTGTTTACATTCTAATATGGGAAGACAATATGCTTGGCGAGGAGTGGTCAAGGAAGGGATTTTTGTTTTAGGGGCTTGGCAAGGGGAGAGAAGAGGGTCACACATTCTGGCAGGAGATGGTGAGATGGCCTAGTATATGGCTGGATGTGAAGCTTCATGGACCACGATTTATTTAGTGATTATTTCACAATCCATGGGAACTTCACTTTGTTTCCAATTCTTGGGTAGTTCTCAATATTCATTATGATGCCATTTCATAGAATTTGTTGACTTACAGAACATCAGAGCTGGGAGGGCCCTTAGAACAGGGAATGACAGAGCTGGGAGGGCCATTAGAACAGAGAATGTTGGAGCTGGGAGATACCTTAGAACAGAGTATATTAGGGCTGAATAAATCACCTAGCAACAATGTGTTTTTCTTATGATACCAATTTTAAATAGATTTTTATTCTCAAAGACAAGAATTGTGTTTCCCCTTGGTTACAGTCTTGGAAAAGTGCCATATTGTTCCCTTCTCTCCTATACACACTCAGAAGACCCTGGATTTATACCACATTTTACACATGATCTTTAAACTACCACTGCAGCTTGATAATAATGGGTGGCAGACCTTCTTTGATAATTTCTGCTGATGCTCAGATCCTCCCTCCTCAGCTATCTGGTTCATAGCCAACCTTTGTCACTGGCCTTCTCATCTTCATCACCAGTTTCACCTTGGACTTTCTCGTCCTTCACTGTAGTCTTCGTGTTGAATTCTTTTGGTAGAAGTGAGTTCTTGGAAGACACAATGTCTCTCTGCTGCTCATCTTTAGCCTTGTATTTCTCAGCTTCCTGGACTGTGCACTCAATGTTAGTCAGGCAATAGGCATTTATGATATGCTTATTCTGTGCTAGGCACTAGACTAAGCACTCAGGATACAAAGAAAAGAAAAAAAAAACCCCAGTCCCTGATCTCAAGGAGCTCCCTGTCTTCTTTGTTCAGGGTCCTTTGTCCTTGGGGATGGGGACCTTACTTTCCTGTCTGTGCTCTTCTCTCCAGCAGATACATTGAGGATGCCATTTGCCTCAATGTCAAAGTCATTTCAATCCAAGGAACACCCTGGGGAAGAGGGGGAATACCTATGAGCTCAAACTTGCCAAGGTGGTTGTTAGCCCATAGCTTTCTCACTTTCATAAACCTAAATAAGCACTTCACACTAGAGGTCTGAATAAGTGATGAAGGTCTGCGTCTGCTTGGATGAAGGTATTGATTTGATGAGAACAGTCATAATTATGCCAAGAGTTTTGTTACCAAGGAGGAAAGGAGTGACACCAACAGAGCAAGTCCTGAACTTCTCAGATTTATTCCCAGACAAGATGGCAGCCTGGAAAGCCATACCAGAAATAACAGCCTCATCAGGCTTGCCACTGAAGAAGTCCTTTGGGAGTTACTGGATAGGAGTGGGACCATCTACCAAGATGATGTCATAGATCTGTGACTTATCTATATCCCGTAGTGCTTTTTCTATGGTGTCCAGTGTGCCATGGAATAGTTTGCCATTCAGCTCCTTAAAGAGGAGATTAGTGAAAGAATTATAGAAGTCAAAACCATGACAAAATGAGTCAATCTTAATACTGGTCTGAATACTGGAAGAGAGAGTGCATTTCGTCTGTGCACAAGCTGTCTGGAAGTTGTGGACAGCCCTCTTGTTGTCACTGATGTCTTATGCTACCCCTGTACCCAGCATTGAATTGGCTGACCATGCAGCTGTCAATGTCCTGCTCATACAAATAAGAAGCCACCTCCGAGGTCAAAGATCAACATACATACATCTCTTGGCACCAAACTTCTTGTCCAAACCATAAGCAATAGCAGCAGCCATTGGCTAGCTGATGACTGAATCCATTGGGACCTCTTTGGTGGCCTGGCATTGGGAGTCTTTGAAGTGGACTGTTACCATGATCACAGTGTTTGTAACACATTTCATAAGATAAACGCTGCCAATTGTTTCTATTTTGGTCATGATTATAGAAGATATTTCTTCTGGATAGAAGCTGTTGGTCTTTCCCACATACTCAACTGGACCATAGACCTTCTCGCATCATTCCCCATCTTGGAATGCTGCTGCTTCCTATCTGATAGTAGAACCACATCAGCAGATCTATAACCAGTCACATCTGGAATTGAAAACTGTGTGGGTGGGGCTTCTTGAAACTGAATTCATTGCAGCATCATCAATTAAACATTTTGTCCTGGTGAAGGCAACACAGCTTGGGAGTGGTCTTGCCTTGTTGATCATTAATAATGATCTTTATTTTCCCCTATTGGAACACTCACACAAGAATAAATGGTGCCAAGATCAATGCCAACTGAAGGTCCCTTTGACATGGCTGCTGGAGTATAGGGTTCATTCCTGGTGGATGAGGGCTTACAAAGGCTGATGTTGAACTAAGGGAGACCAAGCCCATTTATTTTACAGTTAAGGAAACTGAGTCACAAGAAGGTTGGGTGACTTGCTTGTGGTTGTACAGGAAGTTAGTAGCATTCCTGGGATCAAACCCCAGGTCTCCTACTTCCTTTGTCTGGTGATTTTCCTCTGCATTTATTTGGGGCCATGTCTGGAGTTCTGACCTGTGTGCCACATGTATGTAAAATATTCTGATTTCCAGTTTTACAATCAAATAATTCAAGCTGGTTTCAAGAAGAATCTTTGTTAATGATGTCTATATTTGGTCACTCATCAATATTAATTCTTCCCCACTGTGCTCTGGTCTCAGCAGAGCATCGAGCTATAGAGACACCATGGTGGAGTGGGAAGAACACTGTGGAGAGATCTGAACTGAGATCCCAGCTGTTACTGCCAATGTGACCGTGGCCAAATAACTTAATTTCTCTAGGCTTTGGTTTCTTATTCAGTAAGTTAAGCAGCATTTATTAAGCACCTAGAATTGAGATTCAAAGGAAAGCAAAAATCCAGTCTTTGCTCCCAAGGACCTCACAGTCTGTTGGAGGAGAAAATATGCAGACAACTGTGTACAAACAAGATCTAGAGAGATTAAATTGGGAATAGTCTCAGAGAGACTATTAAGATTAAGGAGAACTGGGAAGGACTTTTTGCAGAAGGTGGGATTTTAGCTGAGATCTGAATGAAGCCAGGGAAACCAGGAAGTAGAGAGGAAGAGGGACAGTTCCAGGTCAGTGAAAAGCTAGCAGTTGGAAGATGGAGGGTCGTAGGCAAGGAACAGTCAGGAGGCTAGTGTCACTGGATAGGTGGGGGGATGTATGGTGTAAGAAGACCAAAAAGGTAGGTAGGAAGGGGCCAGGTGGGGAAAGGATCTAAAAGCCAAACAGAGGATTTTGTGTTTCATAATGGAGGTGAGAGGGACCAATGGAGTTTGTGGAGTAGGGAGGTGATATCATCAGGTCTGACTTTGGCAAGTGAGTAGAGGATGGACTGGAGTGGGGAGAGACTTACTTGAGGCAGGACCACCAGCATGTTATTGCAGTAATTAAGGCATGGTGGGGGATGAGGGCCAGCCCCAGAGTTGGGGCAGTGTCAGTGGCGAGAGGGAGTGATTATGAGAGATGTTCACCTATAAAATAAAGGTGTTCATAACAACAGGGTGTAGGTATATATAACCATAATAGTTAACATGTATCTAGAGCTTTAAGGTTTTCAAGGTATTTTATATAGACAATCTCATTTGATCCTCATAATAAGTCTGTGATGTAGGTGCTATTATTAACTCTACCCCATTTTATAGATGAGGAAATTGAGGCTGAGAGGTTAAGGGACTTGTCCTAGGCTCACACAGCTAGTAAGGGACTTCAACTCTAGTGATATGATGGAGAAAAAGAGGAAGTCAGATGGACAGAGGGGAGCCATCAATGAGCTTTTTTTAACCTAGGAAAAAGCCACTTTTAGGGGGAGTAGGTGGTTGTCAGACTCATAGAAGTGATATCTTTGGTCCCATAATGACTTAGAAAACCACAAACTAACATTATTTATGTTGCATTGCATCTTAATTTATTTTGTTAAACATTTCCCAATTAAAAGGACAGGCTTCCCTCTAGAGTTGTGCAAGCAGCTTGCTCCTGGGGGCCATGAGTGTGACACTTCTGGTTTAAAGGAAAGTCAAACCAAGGGTGTGTTGTGCTAGAAGAGGGTGTAGCCCATCCCACAGAGTCCACTGTAGGAGGATCTCAAGGTAAAGCTGTGGTAGTCACTGAAGGAAGGAAGGGTGACACCTGCCTCTCCCCTCCCAGGTGTCGGCACTCTGGAACAAAGCCCTTTTCATTCTGAGCCAGGAAGGGTTGTGGGATAGGGTAAAAAGCTAGCTCTTTGACCTGAGACCCTGGAATGGTATGTCCAAAGAAGAAAGGATTCCATAGCTCCTAAGCTAAGAGCCTGGGCTCTGGTCTTTCAGCCCCATGGGAAAGGACAAAGAGGGGAGGAAAGGACAGACTGTAGAATACAAAAGGCTTCTTGGTCCCAGGCAGGGACTGGAACTGAGGACAGCTGGCTTTGGGGTGGAGAGGAGATAAAGGTGTTTGCCTGACCGGAGCACAGAAATGGACTTTGTCCCTTTTTTATCATCTAGCCTTTCCTGGCAACTGCAGAGTCAACACAGCTAGTATGGGAAGGAGGAGAGGCATGGTGCCCTCAGAGGACAGAAGTAGAGGAGAATTGGAGGAGAGGTTTGCAGAGACATAGAGAGGTGGAGACCTGGAGGTCCTGGCACCTCAGAGAAGACTTTTTGGGAGGAGTTATTTTTAAAATTAGAAATTTATTAATCTTAGACAAACACTCAAGCACTCACAAAGAGATCATACATAAAGCTTCAAATTCCAACATATCTATAATTTGATTTTAAAGTATATGTTAACTTTGACAAAACCCCAAACTTGAATAAGTATGTTCTGTTTGCTTCTGAGTCCCCTTCCAATCTTTTTACTCCATATTTTGTTGCTGTTACTATGACTATTTTAAAATGCAAAGTTAGCATCTTGATTTTGATTCTGCTAAAGGTTCTTTACTCTCCTTGCTTCAAATGAGTCTTTCCATAGTTCTTTGTCTCTTCCTCATCTTTGTCATCTCTCAGGGAGACATAGAAGATAGAGAACAGGTCCCTGTCTTCCCCAGACTTTCATCTTTGACATATATAAGCTGTATGACTCTGAGCAAGTCACTTGACCACACTCAGCCTCAATTACCTCATCTGTAAAATGAGGATAAGAATAATATCTACCACAGAGGGTTGTTCTGGGGATCAAATGAAATATGCAATGTGCTGTGGAAATCTTAAATCACTGTATAAATTATTATTAATATAAGTTGCAGATGAGTTGCCTATCTACCTTGGTAGAGGGAGATTACTTACCAAGAATTACCTGTACCCATGAAATTTCAGATTTGGACCAAAAACAAAGAAAACAAAGTAAAATAAAGTGAAACAGTACATTAACATTTCAGAGCAAGAGCTAGCTCTGTGATCCTGGGAAAGGAATTTAACTTTTGTGGGCCTCAGTTTCTTAATTTGTAAAATGGGGAGAATGATACTGACATTGTAAGGTTACAGTGAGGATAGCACTTCATGAGCTTTAAAAAAATGCTATTGATTTCTTTTGTTTTTCTATTACTTCTATTTTCCCTCTGCATCTCCCTTCTTTCCCTTCCCAAACTGTCATCCCTTATAACAAAGAATAAAAAGAAAAGAAAAATGAAAAAGAGAAAAGTAAAAGAAATCAATGCATCAACAATAAGAGAAACACAAATAAAAACAATCCTGAGGTCTGACCTAGCAAATTGGCAAAAAATGACTCGAGATTGGAATAGCTAATGTTTGAAGGATTGTGGAAAGACAGTAACACTAGTACATTGTTGGTGGATTAGTCCAACCATTCTGGAAAGCAATTTGGAATTCTACAAATATAATTAAGATATGACACATCCGTAGACAATTGAAAAAAAATCTGACAACACATGCAATGTTCCACAGCTATGGATTCTACCCTGTACTCCACATCTACCAAGAAGTGGGGGGAGGGAGGTGTTTTTCCAATATGTCTTCTTTGGGGCCAGGCTTATTCTCTGTAATTCAGCAACATTCATTTTTGGTTGTTCTGTGGTTGTTCTTTCTATTTACATTGTTGTGATCATTATATATATCATTTTCTTGGCTCTGTTTACTTCACTCTGCATTAATTCATATCTTTCCAAGGCTTCTCTACATTCATTATATTTATCCATTTTTACAGCATAGTAATATTATATTACGTTCACGTACCACAACTGGTTTAGTCATTCTCCGATCAATGGGTCTCTATTTCCAGTTCTTTGTTACCAGAAAAAGTAATGCTATAAATATTTTGGTGTAGATGGGGACTTCTTTATTTATTTATTTAAAATCAATACTCTCCTTGGGTTATATGCTTATCAGTGGAATCTCTGGGTCAAATGGTATGAACATTTTATCCACTTTATTTGGATAGTATGGATGCTCTGGCTTCCTCCACCAGAATCAGTCAGGCTACATCTTCCTCTTGGCATTGCAGGGCGCTCTGAAGGGTTGTGATATCTCCCCTATCTACTGTCATCTGCTTGAACCCCCATCATTTGTCTTCCTGCATTAGAGGCTAGTAACTAGCAATGAAGTCAAAATTATCCACTTTATCTTCTGTAAACTGTTTCTGTCTAATTTTTGTTCAAGAATCAGTCTCACCCAAATCTGTAAAAGCTATATGATCTGCTTTCTTTCCAATTTAATTTCTATTCAGGTTGTGTATCAATTTAGGTTGTGTTGTGGAGTATGTTATAAGATGTTTGTCTAAGCCTAACTTCTGCCAGATTGCTTTCCAGTTTTCCCAGCAGTACTTATCAAATAGAGAGTTCTTTCCTAAGTAATTCATGGGTTCAGTTTTATCAAGCATTGGATTACTGGGTTCCAATGGTTTCGATTCTCCCTTGTCTAGTCTGTTCTAGTCTTCTTTTTATTTTTTAACCAGTACCAAATGTTTTGATGATTGCTGCTTTATAATATAGTTTGAGCTCTGGAAAGCACTTCATAAAGTATTCTTAAAGTACTTAGCCTTCAGGAAGACAGGGGAGACTGAGTTGTTATTGTATTCCATAACTTATTCAGCCTTTTAATACTAATAGGGAACATTGACCTTAGTGGGACCCAAGGAAAGAAAGATCTGATCCCTCAAATAAAATTTGTCCTCTCAGTTTCCCATGTCCACTCATCCCCGTCTTCCTCTTAATGGGCCAATGCCTTGGATGTAGAGATAAAAGGAGGAGAGAAAACCAGATTCAATTAAATCCAATAAGCATATTTTAATCTTCAGCTGTGCTAGGCGCTGGGAATATAAAAAACCCCCAGAAACCAAACAACCCCTTTGCCCCCAAAGAGCTGATGTTTTACTGAAAGGGGGTAAAAATGTACACAGGTACGTAAATATGAAGCATGTACAGATTAATTTCATGAGAAAACAACCAGGGAACTCAGGAAAAGCCTCAGGAGGTGTGCCACCTGGGCTGCGCTTAGAAGGAAGCTACGGATTCTACAAGGCAAATAGATGAAGGACAAAAACAGGGACAAAGAAGGAGACGGATAGAAAAATACCCCTTTGCTCTGAATCTCTAAAAAGGGATTGCCAAAGGGGAAAGGATCTCAAAATCCTTAAGCTATTGCTTCCACTCAGGGGGAAAGAGAAGAGAGAAAAGACAGGAGAAAAGAAGTAAAAAGAAAAAGATGTTCAAAGATCAGGTGATAACATGTTGTTCAGTTGTGTCTGACTCTCTGGGATCCCACTTGGCAAAGATACTGGAGTGGTTTGCCATTTCCTTCTCCAGCTCATTTTACAGATGAGGAAACTGAGGCAAACAGAGTGAAGTGACTTGCCCAGGGTCACCAAGCTAGTAAGTGTCTGAAGTGAGATTTGAACTCAGGAAGATGAATCCTGAGTCTAGGCTTGGCACTCTATCCACTGCACCACCTAGTGGTCCATCATGTGACAACATATTCTAAATTAAATAATGTATCTGTACCTAAGTGTATAGGTGTATATAGGTTTGTGTGTGTGCGTGTGTGTATGTATGTATGCATACACACAAATACATATTTGCCTATATACATATATTTGTAGATGAAACATATAAATACACACACATATATTTATCTATAAAAAATCAAACCTCAGTTAACCAAATAACCCCAAAGCTGGGGTTGAATAGGGCTCAGGATCCAAAAAGATCTTGCCAATTAGAACAATGGATTAAATCCAATAAATGTAATAAGCATGTTGATTCTTTCACGTGGGTTCAAAGAATTCTCTGGAAAAGTATAGGACAGGAGATGTATGGCTAGAGAGTAGTTCATGTGAAAAAAGATGTTGGGGTTTTTAATGGACTGCAAAGTTAATATGAGTCAGCAGTGAGGCAGGATAGGCACTGGACACCTGTGATTCCATCGATGTGGGAAGTTTTCAGGTGAGCAAACTCTCCAAAGAAAAGGTAATGAAGTGGGACAGCGGATAAAGAGCTGAACCTGGAGTAGGGAAGACCTGAGGTCAAAGCCCTTCTCAGATATTTACTATTTGTATGACTCTGGGCAAGTAATTTCACCTCCGCCTGCCTTGGTTTCCTCATCTGTAAAGTGGAGATAAGAATGGACTTTATCTTTTAGGATTATCATGAGGATTAAACGAGATAATATTTGTAAAGATGCTGGTGATTATCATCACTATTATTGTTAGGAGACTATTCCGTACAAGAAACACTTGGGGCAACTAGGAAAGAATTAATCTGGAGAAGAGAAGACTTGGGGAAGGAAGCATGATAGCTTTTTAAAATTTCTATTTAAAATTATTTTATTTAGGCTCTTTTCTTTTGTTATATGACTGCCACTTACCAATAACTCCCCCACGCCACCATGACCAGAACCTTCCTTGATAGCTAATGGGCCATTAGGCAAAATAAATTAACTTGTTGTCCAAGAATAAGAATATATGCCTCATTCCGTATCTATTGTCCACCACCAACCTCTTCACCAAGAGGCAGGAGGCATGCTATGTGACAACTGAGTATTTGAAAGATGGTCATTTAGAAGAGGGATTTATCTTGTTCTATTTGGCTCCGGAATGGAGAACTGAGAATGATGGATGAAAATGCAGAAGTAACCAGGGTGAATGCCTAGGAAAACTTCCTAACAGTTAGAGCAGTCCCAAATGGGAATAAGTTGCCTTGGGAGGTAATGGGCTCTTTAAGCAGAGGGAGATGAACTCTTGGAGGAATTGTAGAGGGAATTCCTGGTCAGTAATGGCCTCGAGTGGGTGGCTGCTAAGGTCCCTTCTGATGCTCAGACTTTCTGATTTCATGGGTTTAGAATGAATGTTTTTTTTTAAACTTTGTTGAAAGTCAACAATACCTTAACCACGCTCCTGCCTTAGCTAGTCCAATCCAGCGACCATTTTTGAATCATTCTTTGATGACTATCTTGTAGTCTTGAGTATCAAGAGTTAGTGTTATGAACTGCGACTCTTGGGGTCCAGGATGGACAATGGAGATCTAGGAGTGTAGGAGATTGGGCTGAAAAGAACTAAGTTCAGGGTATGCTCAGGGTACTTTCCCCCCATTTTGGCTCATTTTATAAATTTCTAATGGCGGTGTGAGTACACACCTGCCTACCAGAGGAGGAAATGACTGAGAAAACAAAGGTTTGAACTTCTGAACATTTCAATTTGTTAAGCATTGCATGCCAATTACCTAACAAACCAGGCTTCCTATGCTTAGGGCTGGACCCTAAGATTTTTATACATTAAAAGCAATTAATCAAATAAGGCCAATTAATTAAAAGGAAACAATGAACTGGGAGACAACATTAGGCAATTTGATTTCTAATTAGAGGAAAGACAAGGGATTTCTAAGTTGGGAGGGGGAGAGTGAGCAAGTGCAATTTCCTTAAATCAGAAAAAGAGGAGTTCCACTCCCCCTAAGTGTCTGTAAACAGTCAAAGAAGCATGGAGACAATAACTGAGTGAGTAATATGGGGCCAGTTTTCAGATAAGCCATATGGATTTGCTTGAGATGTGTAATTGTAAGAAAATTGCTTGCCTCAGTCTTTGGGTTTTAATGGGCTTCTGGTCAGCATAACTGAGCTTCTTGGTTAAGGGTCTCTAAATAGCTGGCAAAGGTGGTCCAGCTTTCCAGCCATGCAATACAAGAAGGTTTTCTCCCAATTTCCACAATTGAATAAAGTTTTCTCACAAGATAGAAGTTGGGTTAGACCCATAATTGGATAGAAAGGGAACTGAGCTAGTGTGGTTCACTCAGTTCTCACCATTAACCACCCACTTTTCTAATTTTCTCGATTCCCTCACTTCCCTAAATGAGGCTGGCTCCAAGGAACCCCAGTACAGACTTGGGGGTTGCCAGGGACAGCCTTCCTGGAGTCTCTGTCCCCAAGCTTGCCATAGTAATTTTCTACTCTTTCCAGGGAGGACCCATGGCGGGTGGCAAAGATGGTCAAGTCCTACCTTCAACAGCACAACATTCCCCAGAGGGAGGTGGTGGACACCACTGGCCTCAACCAGTCCCACCTGTCCCAGCACCTCAACAAAGGCACCCCCATGAAGACTCAGAAGCGGGCTGCCCTGTATACCTGGTATGTCCGCAAGCAGCGGGAGGTGGCCCAGCGTAAGTAACAACTACTGGCATCTTCATGTTTGTATGGTGCCCTGAACTTTTGCTTTTATTGTGTGTGGGGGGGCAGAGGGGAGAAAGTAGGAAGACAATATCCAACATCCACCAAATCAACGAGTGTTTATTAAATGCCTACTGTGTGCTGGATGCTGAAGATATAAAGACAAAAAGGAAGCAGTCCCTGCCCTCAAGGAGATTGTATTTGATGGGAGTGGGTGGTGGTGAGGAGACAGCATGTAGACATATAATTATAATTATCCCTTCTACATCGTAGGGTTTGGGGTGCAGTGCCCCTATGACCTGGAAAATCCATGCAAAATTTTTTGGCTCTCCCTTTGTATCAGAGAAGTCTAAATTATTATGGTATTAAAAGATAAGATCTGTTGACATTATACAATACCATACATATATTTTATGCATTTCTGAGTTCCTAACCTTTTTCTGTGTCATCTGCTGGCCTTCACATGTCACCTGTGGCTTCCCAAAACTCCTCCCAAATTCCCATTTA
Organism: Trichosurus vulpecula; assembly: GCF_011100635.1. Lineage (NCBI taxonomy): Eukaryota > Metazoa > Chordata > Mammalia > Diprotodontia > Phalangeridae > Trichosurus > Trichosurus vulpecula. The sequence continues at coordinate 23,291,561 of NC_050573.1, read as the reverse complement.
ATTTTTTCTGCTGACCCATGATACATTGAAACTATGATGGGGAAAGTCGTGATGCGGAAGGGATAACTGTATAGAGCGATAACACTAGCTAGCACTTATAATGGAGCTTTAAGATTCACGAAGTGGTTTAATACGTTTTCCAATTTGATATTCACAACAATCCTGTGAGGTAGGTGCTATTATTATCCTCATCTTACAGATGAGGAAACTGAGGATGAGAGATGTTAAGTGACTTGCCCAGGGTCACATAGCTAAGTAAGTATCTGAGGCAGGATTTGAACTCAGATGTTCCTGACTCCAAGGCCAGCATTCTATCTACTATGCCACCTAGTTGGCTGGCACACAGTACAAAATAAATGTGAGGTTCTTGGCTGGAGGAGGGCAGCAAGTGAAATGATGTGGGGGAGCAGGAGATATTTGGAATCTAGGAGCTCTTTCTTGTCCCTCAAATCACACTCCATGGATACTGCCTATTCCCTCTACCTAGGGCAGTTTTGGAGATAGGGGCTAAGAATCAGCAGGGCTCAGGGCATCGCCGTGTGTCCCCGCAGCTCAATTCCTCTGTCCACAAACCATTACTAGTTCTCCTAACTTGTGGTTGCTCATCCCTCCTCTAGGTGGGAGCAGAAAAGCTAGGTCTTCTCTGGTAGCCTGTGCAGTCTCCTGGGCCTTCGGGAAAAGACTGGGCAGATGTCCACCTTATTCAGATGATCATAGGCAGTGAGGGCAAATAGGGACCCAGGGTCTAGGGTCTGCTCACAGCTCTGTATATCCACAGAATTCACCCATGCGGGACAAGGCGTACTGGCTGAGGAGCCCATGGGAGATGAACTGCCCACCAAGAAGGGGAGGAGAAACCGTTTCAAATGGGGTCCAGCCTCTCAGCAGATCCTGTTCCAGGCTTATGAGAGGCAGAAGAACCCCAGCAAGGAGGAGAGGGAGGCTTTGGTGGAGGAGTGTAACAGGTAAAGACTTGTGTGGCTCAAGTATCTGGGAGCCCTCCCTCTTGCCTCCCTTCCTGTCCCTGTCCCTGGTGCTGATCCAGATACTGTCTTAGCTCTAGGAAAGAAGAGGTCCACAGATTTTCTAGGAGAGTACGCTAGGCACAGATTCAGATGAAGTTAATTTCTAATCTCGGGATCTCTCTGGCTTTGTTCCTGTCTCTCCCCTGTTTCCTTCTTCCCATCCCCAAACTCTCAGCAGGGAGGATTGACACTCAATTTGTTACCCTCTCTATTTCTCTTCTGGGGAGGAAGTGGGGCCTCCTCCTACTCCTCTGAGGGGTATCTTGCAGTTATCCAACACTTTTCAGGTCCCTGGATAGGAACTTGCTGGTGGACAGTCCTAGGCTGTAGCTGCCCTGATGATCTAAGGTTAAGACTGCTCAGTTTGGCCCCAGAGAGCAGAACCAGGAACACTGGAAGTTACGAAAATGTAGTCTTTGTCTTACTATAAGACAAAACTTCCTAACCATGAGAGTAATCGTGTTCTTCCTTAGGAAGTAATAGATTTTCCTCCCCACTCTGGGTTTCATTCCCAAGGCTACACCTTTTGTAGGGGGGCACTTCCTGATCGGATTAGGGTTAGATGACGTGGCTTCTGAGGTTCTTTGCCATGCTGAACTTTGGCTATTCTGAGAACCTCCAGAAGTAAAAGGAGAGGGGAACAGGAGGGGGCTTCCATCTGGGTAAGCTAAGGACAGCTTGGTGGTGGGTGATCCCTCTCTCCCAGCCCCCTCCCCCCCATCCTGCCACAATCCCTGCTGTGGAGCTCACCAGGCCTGGGTTATGTCTCCACAGGGCTGAGTGTATCCAGAGAGGGGTCTCCCCATCACAGGCCCAGGGCTTGGGGTCTAACCTGGTCACCGAGGTGCGTGTCTACAACTGGTTTGCCAATCGACGGAAGGAAGAGGCCTTCCGGCATAAGTTAGCCATGGACACGTTTAGCGGGCCCCAACCTGGCCCTGGCCCTTCACTGTCAGCACATGGCTCCCCTGGCCTCCCCCCACCTTCTATCTCCCCCAGCAAAGTCCATGGTAAGTGCTGGCTGGTGGTGATGCAGGGGTGGGTGGGAGTTGGGAACTTACCTTTGGATCCCCAGATGACTTTGGTCCTCTGGGGACATTTGTGTGGAGGAGGTAGACACGGGTGGGGGAAAGATGGACAAGAAAACCTGGAAAGGACATGGGGAAGGGTGGGGATGAAGGGATCTGTGGGCCTCATCTTCACCCCTCCCACCCCAGCTCCAGGTGTTCGCTACAGCCAACAGCCGACTAGCGAGGCAGAATCATCCGGGGGCAGCGGCCACGGTGGGGGCAGCATGGTAACAACTCCCACCGTTCTGCACCAGATATCCCCTCCAGGCTTGGAGCCCAGCCACAGCCTGCTCAACGCTGATGCTAAGCTGGTGAGTGCCGGCTCATCCAGGGCCCTCCTTCCAGCCTCCCTGGTAGCCAGGATGGCTCCCTCCCTCTCCCCCTGCTCTAGGAATAATAAGGCCAGTGGATGTGCCCATGACACCACTTTGAGGTGGGTATCATCATTTTACAGGTGAGGAAACAGGCTCAGAGGAAGGAGCTGGAGCAGCTCTGTGCCAACGGCCAGGATCTCATTCTTCCCCTTAGATCATGCTGCTTCTTATGGAGGAAGCTCCACTCATGGAAGCCTTTCTTTAGTCTAGTAGGAATGCCCAGCTCCATCCTGGTAGCCTCCTTGGCAGACTGTCAGTTTAGCTCAATTCAACAAGCATTTAAGAACCTACTGTGTGCAAGTCACTATGTGCGCAAGCCGGTACTTCCTCATAAGGAACGTCCATTCCACCGGGGTCTGTAGATCCAGTTACCATCAGCAGCATCACTCAATCATTCATTCACTTAGTCATTCAATGAATCATTTGTGAACTTGTACCATAGCTGTGCTAAGGGGAAAAAGATAACAAATGAAACAGTATCAGCCCACAACGAGCTTACTCCTATCTGTCGGCTTGTGCCCAGGGCTGCAGGACTCCGGTAACCTGTTCCTGCTCTCTGAAGGAAGCAGAGGCTGGGGGCTGTGTCCCCTCAGCTGCCCTATACTGGGGCTACCACCAAAGCAGTAATAGTTATGAAAGAAAAATTATATAAGAAAAATTTAAAAATTATAATTTTTTATGAAATAAAAATAGCTTTAAGAAAAACAGATCGTCAGACTGGTGAATGCATCTGTACAGGGAGCTTCTGCTGAGGGCTTCCCTCCTGCAACACAGATTTGGTACCTACGCTACAACATGGGGGCACAGAGGGTGACTTGTCCAGGGTCACACGGGCAGTATGTGTCAGAGTTGGGATCTGAACCCAAATTGTGTCTCCCAAGAATATCTTTTCTAACTTTAAAAAGTACCTCCCTCCCAATAGCCCTATGAGGGGTGCAGTGAAAAAATTATTATTCCTGTATTAGGACGCTGAAGTCCAGAGAACTGAAGTGACTTGGCCACAGTCACAAAGCTGTTGAGTGTCAGCAACAGGAATCAAGATATAGCAAGTCACAATTTCATAAGGTTATGAGATAGGAGAGATTCTGAAGAACACAGAGGGCCGCTAGGGGCTGCCATAGTGCATAGAGAGCTGGGCCTGGAGTCAGACAGATTCATCTTCCTGAGTTCAAATCTCACTTCAGACACTTGCTAGGCATGTGACCCTGGGTGAGTCACTTCACCCTGTTTGCCTCAGTTTCGTCATCTGTAAAATGAGCTGGAGAAGGAAATGGCAAAACCACTCCAGTACCTCTGCCAAGAAAACCCTAAAAAGGGTAATGGAAAGTCAGACATGACTGAACAGCAACAACAAAGAACACAGAATCTAACTCTTTACAGATGAGGAAACTGAGGCCCAGAGGTGAAGATATGCCTAGGATCACATGGGTAGTTAGCAGAACTGGGATTTGAATTCAAATCTAGTGCTCTTTCTACTGGACCATTCTTCCCTTCAAGAGAAACTTAAAGGGTGGCGTTGATCCAGACTAGGGCTAGAGACCTGCATGGAGCCAGTGCCCCAGGAGAAATCCCACTCTTGGAGGCACGCTGTCTTCCAAATGAAGGAGGCTGTCAAATGGGGGAGGGAGGGATGATGGGGAGATGGTGGCAGGTGTGCCTCCTTTGGGTTTTCTGAACTGCCCCCTCTCCTCTCCCATCTTGGTGGTTCTCCATATCAATAGTAGTACTGAGTCTTTCTCCTCCCGTGCAGGTCTCGGCATCTGGGGGGACCCTTCCTCCTGTCAGCACCCTGACTGCCTTACACAATTTAGAGCCAATGCCCCCAGGGATCAACCAGCAGCCCCAGAACCTGATCATGGCCTCACTCCCTGGGGTCATGGCCATTGGGGCAGGCGAGCCTTCTTCCTTGGGACCCACCTTCACCAACACAGGAGCTTCTACTTTGGTCATTGGTGAGCTGGGTCAGGGTGAGGGGAATGGAACAGGGGAGACGTGGTCCTGAGGATCCAGCTAGCTAAATGTAGACTATCATAACTGGGAGGCTCTTAGAACAGAGAATGTAAGAGCTGGGAGTGCTCTTTGAACAGGGAAATGTCAGAGCTGGGAAGGGCCTTACAACAGGGGATGTCAGAGCTGGGAGAGGCCTTAGAACAGGGGATGTCTGAGAGGGGCCTTAGAACAGGGAAAGTCAGAGATGGGAGGAGCCTTAGAACAGGGGGTGTCAGGGCTGGGAGAAGCCTTAGAACAGAGAATGTCAGAGCTGGCAGAGGCCTTAGAACAGGGAATATCAGGGCTTCGAGGGGCCTTAGAACAGGGAATGTCAGGGCTGGGAGGGGCCGTAGAGACCATGTTCTCATCTTAAAGATGAAGAAGTGGAAGCCCAAAGAGTGGAAGTGACTTTTCCCAGGTCACACAGGAAGCTAATAGAAGAGCTGGGACCCCTTGTTTCCAGGCCAGTGTTCTTTCCTTTACTTCATACAAGCTCTTGTTTCTGATACCTGGGAGGAAGGAAATTCTGGGAAAGGATGATTCCCCCAAATATCTTTGTCCACCATTGTCCCTCCCAGTCTTCTGGAGATCCTGGGACACAGGGTCCCGGATGTAAATGCCCAGAAAGCAGGGATGGTGGAGTACTGTGGATCAGAGGACCCGAGTTAGAATCCTGACTCTGCCATTTAATCTCTCCGGGCCTCAATTTCCCCATCTGTAAAATGAGGGAGTCCTTGGAGGTGTCTGAGCAAAGGCTGGATGATCATTTGTTAGGAAGCTGAGGAAAGGATTCTTGCTCAGGTCTAGGCTGGACCCAATGGCTTTCAAGGGCTGTTCTGACACAAACTCTGTGATTATCCATGAGAAATACAGATGAAGGGACTTAGAGGCATTGGGAGAGAACACTTCCAGCAGGCTTCAGGGAAGAACTTTTAGTGTTGAACTCAGAAGAGGATGGCCAGGTGTGATATGGTGACCAGCCAAGCTGGTGAGACCTTGAACTGCATTCAAAATGTCCTACTGTCCAAAAAGGAAGAGATGTCTGTCCTTCTGGGCACTGCCTTGGCCAGCTCGTATATGGAGGACCATTGAGTTCTGGGCTCCATGGTTTACAGGGGAAATAAGCAGTCAAAAGGCCTGGAATTTCTCATGTCACATGAAGGTCAGTTAGAGAATCTGGGAGTGTTTTAGTCTATAGAAGAGAAGGCTTGGCGAGGATATAAGAGCTGTCTTTCAGGATTTGAAAAGCTGCCATATCATCGTTGGGGAAAGGCTGGAGTTGTTGGGTATGATGCAGATGATATTCTTCAGGGGGGCATCAGGCTTGTCTAGGTGATCTCTGAGGTCTTCTCCAACTGAAATTCTATGGTTTCAACAGGCAGAGATGAAGAGAGGATGCCTTTGAGGTGTCCTATCTTTGTAAACCACTCTAAGGACAGCTGGGGAGTGGCGATGAAAGGGGGTAATGGGAGAGAAGGCTGGAAAGAGAGGTTGTGTCTGTACTGTGGAGTGTCTTACATGTCAGACTAGAGCATTTGGACTTCTCCTAGGAGAAATACGGTGCCATTTCAGGTTGTTAAGCAGGGGAGTGACCTGGTCCAGTCTGTGCCCTACGAAAACAATTTTGGCAGCTGTATGAAGGATGGTTTGGAAAGGGGAGAGAGTGGAGACAGGGAGACCAGTAATGACATTATCTAAATTTTACAGATGATTTTAGATTATGTTACCTAAATTAACATGAGTTGAGCCCTGGGCCCCAAACCCTGCAGGGAACCTTGGGTTCTAGCCTCTGACCCAGAGTGCTTGGATGCACCTGGGCCTCCTGCTAGATACGAGAGCAGAAGGGGAATGGGGAAGCGGGTTCTAGTCTCTTTCCATCTGTGTTTTAGGCTTAGCCTCTAGCCAGGCCCAGAGTGTACCTGTCATCAACAGCATGGGCAGCAGCTTGACCACCCTACAGCCTGTCCAGTTCTCCCAGCCATTGCATCCCTCCTATCAACAGCCACTCATGCAACAGGTGCAGGGCCACATGGCCCAGAGTCCCTTCATGGCCACCATGGCTCAGCTGCAGAGTCCTCATGGTAAGAGGCCTGGTCCCCTCTCCTCCCAAGTCTCTTCTGCTTCCTTTCCATGCTCCCCAGCTTGAGCCCCACAGTGACGGTTGTGGGAGAGGGCTGGGCAATCCCAGCCTGACTGGTCCCCCATGGGTGTCAGTGATGAAAGGGTTAGCTTACTTTAGGCATGGTCATTGACACATCAAATCAAGGTGCCTTATAGTTTATCTACACTTCCATCCCTCTGTGAGCAGAAACCTCTTTGGGTCATTGCTTAGGTCCACTGAGAAAAGATATGGTGCCACCAGCTAAGTGTGGCCCGGCTAAATTAGGTCCCTGGTCCCTGTGTTTTATGTGGCTTCTCTTCTCACTTATATTCCTCCACAGCCCTCTACAGTCACAAACCTGATGTTACTCAGTACACGCACACTGGCCTCCTCCCCCAGACCATGCTCATCACCGACACTGCCAACCTCAGTGCACTTGCCAGCCTGACGCCCACCAAACAGGTAGAGCCAATAGGGGAGGGCAGCCTATGGTCATTGTCCAAGGTTCTTAGGCCTCAGCTGCCCTCAATCTCCATGACTCGTGTCTCTTCTCGCTTAGGTCTTCAGCTCAGACTCTGAGACCCCCAGTGAGTCCGGGTTACACACGCCGGTGTCTCAGGCTTCAACCATCCACATCCCCAGCCAGGACCCAGGTATTCAGCACCTGCAGCAGGGACATCACCTTAGCACCAGCCCAGCTGGAGAGGGATGGCCCACCTCCCCACCCTAGCCCCTCTGGTAGGATCACCCAATGTGCAGATATTTGCTGGGAGGGAAGAGGCAATGTGGGGTTGTGGAGAGTTGGAGGACCTAGATTCAGATTCTGACTCTGACTTCCTTCCTAGCTGGATAATGTTGGGCAAGTCAGTTACTTATCCATAAAATGAGGAGATCTGGTGGTCTCTCAGGTCCAGTCTGGCTC